>NC_051321.1:69372877-69680377 GCF_015220235.1 Choloepus didactylus | reverse complement strand
AAGATATATCCCCTATGTTTTCTTCTACAAGTTTTATAGTTTAGTGCTTATGTTTAGGTCTTTGATCCATGTTGAATTAATTTTGTACATGGTGTGTGGTAGGAATCTAACTTCATTCTTTTGCATGTGCATATCCAATTTTCCTGGCACCAGTTGTGGATGAGGATATGAGAAATTGGAATTATCTATTTGCTGGTGGGATGGTAAATTGTGCAGCCATTTTGGAAAATAGTTTGGCGGTTCCTTAATATGTTAAAAATAAAATTACCATATACTCAAGAGAATTAAAAACATATGTCCAAAGAAATACTTGTACACAAATGTTCATAGCAGCATTATTCAAGTAAAAAAGTAGAAACAACCCAAGTGTCCATCAGCTGTTGATTGGATAAGTAAAATGCAGTATATCCATATAATAGAATTTTATTTGTCAGTGAAAAGGAATGAAGTACTGATATATGCTACAGCATGGATAAACCTCAAGAACATTATGCTAAGTAAGAGAAGCCAGTCACAAAAGACCACATATTGTCTGATTCCATTTCTATGAAATGTCCAGGAGAGACAGAAAATATATTATCCTTGGAGAGAGAAAGTAGGTTAGCATTTACCCAGGGGCAGCGGGAGGAAGATGTTGAGGGAGAATGGGGAATGACTGCTACGGGATCAAAGCTTGTTTTATTTGAGTGATAAAAATTTTCTAAAATTGATTGTGGTGATGGTTGCACAATCCTGTGAACCTACTAAAGATCCTTGAATTGTATACCTTATACAGGTAAATTCTATGAGATTTGAATTAAATCTCAATAAACCTGGTAAAAATATTAAACCAGATCAATTGTATTAAACAATTATAGTGCATGGGTAGTATATACAACAAATATGGTATAAACAAGCCTTGATTAATCCTTGTATTTTTTTAGGTTATGAAGTAAAAATTGTCTGAGAAAAGACAATTAAGTTCAAAGCAATGCTATTTGTTCAATTATGTAATAAATTAATAATGTGTAGACATTTATGGGCACAAATTCAGCCTTAAAGTCATTGAATCCCAGCCTGACCATTTGGTGGTGAAAGTGATATAACAATATATTTAAAGATGCATTTGTCCATTCAACAAATACTTGCTCCCCCATTATGTGCCAGGCATCATGCTACAGTTGGGGATACAATGATGGATAAGATATGATCTCTGCCACCAAAATTCTAGATATGTATGTACATGTGTGTATGACGTGTGTGAATGTGAGCATGAAAGCGTGTACAGGCATGTGAGACCACAGCCCATTTACTCAGCCTCTGACTAATTACAGAAGTGGGCATTAGGATGTAGGGCTTACATTAGTAAACTTGGAGAGGAATTGGAAGTTCATTTTGTAAGTAGGCTTGTAATTGGATATTGTCTTACTTCATGGGGGACAAGACATAGATATTAGCAAAGAGGGATGCAAAGGGGCCTTCAAATAATAAGCCACTGACAAAGATCCCTGTTATTTGCATAGCCAGTGGTGCCAAAAACACTGGAGGTCCTTCTGCTATTCTTCAAGAGTGGAATACCGTAGCTTTCTCTCCCCTCTGTCCTCCCAAACATGGTGTAATACTTAACACACTTGTGAATAGAGCTAAGACCAAAGGCCATAGCCGAAAGACTAAGTTCGAACTAAATGAAACCTTAACAATTAAGGTATACCAAGGTCAAAATTAATTAGAACACATAATTTTGTTAATAAAATGCAGTTACTAGACTTAGCAAGGACTTCTATTTCCAGTTAATTGAACTTTTACTCTCTTTGTTTTCCCCACCCCCACCCTCCTATTTTTTTGTGCTTGTTGTTTTATACGGCTGCCTTTGGGCCATTTCATTGTAATGGTCACTAGCAATTCCATCAGAAAGGTGACAGAAGTTAAAAATGACAAAGGTACAAAATTTTCAGTTTTATTATCTGTTAGAAGGTTGGCAAGAGGCTTTCAACAATGGGTTGTAACTGTAGCTAACTTTCACTTCTCTAGGGCCTTGTATAGATCTTTCTAGCCTCATCTTCATTCCAATATGTAGAGGGGTTCTGTGCCGTTAGAGAAAGGGTACACTGTATGTGGTTATAGTCTCAAAGCAAATGTAATTTCTTCCATTACCTAATCTAGTGGGCTTCAGTTGGAGACATTCACAATCTCTAATATTTTATAATTTAAAGATTATCCAATTACATGATCATTAAGTTTTCATTATTGGGTGAGAAGAATTTGGAGATTTTTTCCTGTTTTACATTATCTATGCTATCTTTATTCGTACATTATAATGGAGACTTAAGAGGTCGATGTGTCATTTATCTCTTGTCACAATCATCCTTCATAACAACTAACCATAAAACTGCAGAGAAATACAACAAGAAGTGTATGTTACAGACTTGGAGTGGTTGCCTAGATGATTCTACTGATCTTGGCCAGGCTTTAGGAGTTGATACATTGTTGGATAATCTAAGATGGCCTTGGCTGGGACAAGTGGGGCAACTTGGCTCTGCTCCATGTGTCTCATTTTCTAGCAGGCTAGCCTGGGCACATTATTTTCATAGTGATGGCAGAGGGCAAAAGCACAAGTAGAAACATGCAAGTCTTTGCTTGCATCACAGTCAAAGCTAATCATATGGTTAGGCCCAGAGTTACAATGGGAAGGTATTACTAGGGCACATGCAAAGGACATGGATACAAGAAATGGAGAAGATTGGGACTGTTAATGCACTCAATCTACCACAGTAGCTCTATTAAAAGTATTTCTTAAATTAGTATAGGATATGAACCTGTGTTATTTCACTTCAGGATTGACTTAGACCTAGCATTAACCATAGACTAATTATAGATTCTATATGTAACCCTCCTCTTCACCCAAGTCCCACACCCCATTTTGATAAGGATCATCATTCCTGTTTGATAATTTTTTTTTCAAAGCCTTTGAAACAGTCTAAAACTCATCAAGTTTGTCTCTATGTTTAAAAAAAAAAAAAAAAAAACCCACACAAGTATATACCGGACAGTATTCAAAGATGATTTCCTCATATTAATATAGTTCTTCATATTTTTCCAAAAACTTTCAAAATAACTATCCCAATTGATTCTCATAATGTCTTTGTGTAGTTGATGCAACCAATATTATTATGAATTTACTGGATGAATAAACTTCAGCAGAAAAGTTAAAACAATTCACTCAGGGACACCCTGTTATACTGTTAAGGGCAAACTAGAACCTTGGTTTACTGATTCTACCAGTGTGCCTTCCAAACCAGAAGTTATTCTTCCTACCAAGTACTATTATTCTATGACTGAACAAACTCCAAGCCATAAATGCTGAGTCTTGCTTCACCAAATAAAGCTGAGATTTCTGACATTTTTGCCTGGTTTGTTTTAGCTCTTGACAAGTTCTTTTGGGTGGAAGAATGCATGGACTGGCCAAGTTTTCCAAATCTTCCAGACAGCCAAGTCAGACACTGAGTTGTTTATAAACAGAAGCATTCTTCTGAAAAGTAACTTACTGTTTTCAGTAAAATATTTTAAAAATTTGTATGTATTTCCCATGCTTTACAGAATACTTGTTGGATATTCCCCTGCAAGCTATAGCACTTGAAAATATTTCAAATTTAGGACTCATAGGTAATATAGTAGTGCAGAAAGATACCAGAAAATGGAAAAGGAGCAAATGGAGTCTGATACAGCTGTCATGCTGTTGATAAATTGTTTACAACCAAACATAAATAATTTATTTCTAAAACCTAATACAATGCCTGGTATTTTGTATGTCCTCAGTCAATATTTGTTAAATCAATGTATAAATAAACAACTAAAAGACTTTCTTTTTACAACAGTTGCCCAGTAGAAGGTAGTCTTCTCCTGACAGCATTCTTTTCCCTCTGGGAAACAGGTACATATTCTTTGGGAATTAGAAATTATGATTCAAAACAAATGAAGAGTTGAGAGCTGACTTGGAGCCATCTTTAAAATGGCTCTTAATACTAGTACCAGGGTACTACATCAGTTAAGAAGTGTTTAGTTACCTGCAACTGACTTTTGATAAAGTTCAATTTTAATTTGCTTAAACAATAAAGGAATTTATTGTCTTACATAACTAAAACATCCAATTGTATTTCAGCCCTCAAATACCATTTGATTAGGATTTTGCTCAGTTTCTCTGCTGCCAGATCTTAGGGCTTTCTGCTTTCTTGTTCCTATCCAGAGATCATGTCTACCTTCAGCCCTGAAACAGAGTAATAGTTTCACCCTATTTGGACCAGTTTAGGTTACAATTCCTCTTCCCAAGCTCCTAACCAAAACATTTCTGATGTCAAAGGAATATTATGAATTGTTTGTTTGTTTTCTGGGTTAAGTGCCTATCCCTAAACCAATCACTGTGTCAAGAAAGAATGTCACATTATGACAAGAAAGAATGCCACATTACGCTGATTGGGTGATGTAAATCAGGCTTGTCAGGGTGTGGGGCCCACCCTGATTGGGAGGTAAAGTGAGTTTCTTGGATCTGTAGTTCGATGTCTTTTGTGATTTTTGGAACCCCTGTCATTATCTCTTCAAATATTTATTCAGCACCATTTCTCTCCCTTCTTCTGGGTCTCTTATATAGGACTGTTTGATATTGTCCCACAGTTTGGGGATGCTATTTGGATGTTTGTTTTTACTTTTTTTTTTTCTTTTTGTATATTATTTCAGATTGTTTGACCTTCTTTTCTCAGCTCAAGTATACTGATGAGTCCATCAAAGAATTATTCATCTCTGAATATTGTGGGATTTTTTTTCCTCTAGCATTTTCATTTGACTCTTTTAGTTTTCATCTCTTTAATGAAATTCCCCATTTGTTCATGCATTTTGTTCACTTTTTCCACTACATCCTTTAACATTTAATTCACAGTTATTTTGAAGCCTCCGTCTGATAGTTCCAACATCTGGCTCATCTCTAAGTCTGTTTCTATTGACTGCTTTATCTCTTGGCAATAGGGTTATTTTGTTTGGTGTGTAGTTTTTTTTTTAATTGAATGCCAGTCATTGTGTGTAGAACAGTAATATTATCTGGTAAGCAAATAAGTAATATTTACATCTGGCAATGAATACACCTCTTCTTCTGTCAGGTTGTTAAGGTGGGGGGTTGGATCAAACTAGTCAGGAGATGAGCTGAGCTGGGGCTTTGTTGTTGCTATAATTACCTTCAGTAGGCCACAGCCTTCAAATTCCTTTAGCAATAGGGTGCTGTTTCCTTGTACTCCATGTGGGGGCTGGGGTGCCAGTGAGTTTTTGTCAGTGTTTTTGCTACCACCTCAGCTTTCAATTGTCCCCACATTCTTATGCTACAGAGGAGCTCTCTCTCTCTCTTGCCCTTCTCTCAGGTAAGAGGAGGCAAAGGGAATTCTCTGTTGTTCTGGTCAAGCCTCAGTCTTAGGTAAATAATGCGTGCTTGGACCTTGGGGGTGGGATTTTTCAGTATTCCTGCCCCTCCTCCTAGTGGCAACTAACTATGCCTTATATGTTGGGCATGAGTCTCCTGCCCCTCCCTCAGCAGTATCCTCAGCTTGGTATAGGCATAGGATCCTGGGTCCAAGAGAGTTTCCTGCCTCTCCCTGGAGGATAGAGGGCTTTTTCTTCTATACTTCCCCCATCTACAACATATTTTCGCCTATGCCCTTGAGGTGAGAAGGTTTGCTGCCCTGTTTCTAGTGGCTTTTGCTTCATAGGATAAAAGGGTCCAGGGAAAAAGAGGGGTTTTATGTTTAACTCCTACTGGCTGCCAATTACCTCCTTCATGATGCACCACTGAGGCGTTCTCTATGATCTCCTGCCCTGTCCCTAGTCTTTCATGTGAGCACTGGGTAGAGGCTATGGGGAAGCAAGTGAGTGCAACCTACCCTTGTTCCTGAGGCCCCCAGCTGACATGCTGGGCTACACTTGGCCTTGAACAATTTGTTAAAACTTTTTGTTAATTTCTTCTTACCCATTTGTATGGCTGTTACCACTCTCTCCCATACTCTGCTAAAGGTCTAAGCTGTGTGTCCCATTTTTCCTTGAAATTCAGGTTACTTGGATGCCTTGTGGCCTCAGCTTTCTTAATATACTCAAGGAAGGTTATAATTTTGTAGATTATATGGCATTTTTTCTCATTGTTCGAATGGAAGCAAAATTCTTTGCAGTTTTTCTACATCCTAAGTGAAAGTAGAAGTCACACCTAAACTGAAAAGACTGGGTAGTTTAGAGAGTCTTAATAAGGTTGGAAGGTGGTGGGAGGGATGAATGCTAGTTAGACAAACCACAATGTCCATTTCAGGTACAAAATATAATAAATTGTACAATTCTGGTAATTGATTTTGTAAAGGAAAAGTTTGATTTTATTTGCTCAGCCAATATACAGGTTAAGATATTCTAGGTAATGCTGCAGTTATTAATGACCCCCAACTTTAAGTGCCTTAACATAACTAACATTTATTTTTCATTCGAGCTACACATCCAATACAGATTATCAAGGCAGGGGAGAATTTGGAGCTCTGCTCTTTGTAGGCACACAGGGAATAGGACTGATGAAGACTTCATCTTGATATGAGTTTCCATGGTAACTATAAGAGTGGAAAGGGAACAGAGAAACACACTTTGAATCTTAAACATGTCAGTTTCATTGGCCACAGCAAGTTAGTTAACCACAGCTTACCTTAAAGAAGATGGATAAGTACAGACCTTTCTGTCTAGAAAGAGAAAAGTCCTGGAAATATTTGAATAACTTTAGTGACTAACACAGGGATGTAGCCTTTTTTGTCCAACAACAGAAAGATATGAGAAGCTATAATGTACAGTTGATCCAATTTGAGAGTTGAATCCAAAGAAATCAAAGATTAATTCAAAATCTGAGCTGCAAGTAGATAGCACTTCAAAATTTTAGCCTTTATATTTTTGTTGTGTGAAGAAAATCTTCATGACAAATTGATTATTAATGGCATAGTGTGTTTGAAACCTACGATGGTTCCTGACATTTCAAACCCAAAAAGATTCAAAATCAAACTCTTCAACTTCTCTATAAATTCAGCTCTAACTTTCCCAGCTTCTGTATTTTGTTTGGTGATAACCACTATTCTGACAGTTTTCCAAGCTAGAAATCATGGCACAATGCTTAAGTAACTAATATGTCCTGCTTTACCAGTTTGAGGGTACAATATGGGTTCGTATACCTTTTAATATTAAAATTTTAAGTTCTCATGCTCCTATCTTACTTACTGACAGAAGGCCTTTCTTCTTTGCTGGGGTCCCTCTTCCTCAGATAATTCCCATGATCTCAAGAATGCTTATCCAGTCTAAGAGGTCAGTCGTAATTACTACATTCGCCTCTAGGGAAGAAAATTAGGAAGTTTACTGACCCTTGAGAAACATTGATGACTTCAGCCATTGTTTCAGTCATGGTTACACAGTGAGTGTATTAGTTCCCTATTGCTGATATAACAAATTACCACAAACTTGGTGGCTTAAACAAAACAAATTTATTATCTTACAGTACTGTAAGTCTGTAGTCTGACTGGGCTAAAATCAAAGTATCTGTGGGGCTGTGTTCCCTTCTGGAGACTCTAGGGGAAAACCCATTTTCTTGCCTTTTTCACCTTCTAGAGGCCACTCACATTCATTAGCTCATCACCCCCTTCCTCCATTTTCAATGCCAGCAACATTACCTCTCTCTGATCCTGCTTCTGTCCTCATAGCTCTTTCTCTGACCACAGCTGGGAAAGTTTCTCTTTTTTAAAGGACCCATGTGATTAGATTGGGCCCACCTGTATAATCTAGGCTGCTCTCCCCTTCTCAAGGTCCTTAATTTAACGGAAGTCCTTTTGCCATGTAAGGTAACATACTCACAAGTTCTTGGAATTAGGGTGTGGACACCTTTGGGCAGGCCACATGATACAGGTGGTTTGTTTATCCCAGTACAGACATTTCCTTCAATTTCCCCCAATTCTCACCCACAGTTTCAGCTACATTCTAGAATCCCTTGTATCATGACCTTCACCTCTCCACTCATAAGCAAGGAGGAAGTGCCTATCACTCCTAGTCCCCAGGTCCATCCCCATGTCTAATAACATGTCATTCATAGGAAAACCTAGCCTTTCACACACTGCATTTTTCCTTTGTTCAAGATGAATCTCAGAATGTTATTCACTGCTTAAAATGTTTCAATGCCTTCCCATTGCGCTTGTTACAATACTATACAGACCCTGCATGATACAGCCTTTTCACACATACTTCCCCCATCTCATCTCCTACTGGTTTCTCCCTTGCTTACTGTATTATACCAAGTACACTGAATTTCTTTTAACTTCTCAAATTCACCAAGATTTTTCCTGCCATAGGATTCTCCCACATATTCATCCCTTTCTTTAGATTGCTCTTATTCACATAGTTCATCTGTCTAATTGATGTCTCAGTTTAAATATCTCTTCCTCAGAGAGATTTTCCCTGTGTTATCAATCTAAATTATGTCCCTCCTGTTATTCTTTCCCATAGCATCCTGTTATTTTCCTTTATCACACTTATCAAAATGTGTAATATATTTGTGTGTGTTGTTAGTTTCCTTCAAAGAATTTTAACTTCTAAGAGATCGGGAATCATATACCCATATGCTGGGTATATGGCTCATAAGAAGCATGCAAATATATATTGGATGAATGAATTCCTGTTACCACACTGCAGGTTTTAACTCTATCCAGTAAGATTATAAACTCCTTAAAGGCAGAAATTGTCCAAGTTTGATCTTCCACAGCCCAGTAGCCAGTGCCTTGAATACAGTAGGTGTTCAATAAATGTTTATTCATTGAATCATGGATTACTCCAGTCATCTAGACTCTATTTTCTTCCTCTTCTAATTCATGCAGCATATTTCTGAAATATTGCTTTCATCATTTTAATCCCTGGCAGAAAAACCTACTCATTATTACCTATTTCATCAAATTCAACTTTATTCATTCTAATTCTGAATGAAAGTATTTAATATTTTATAATCCTCACAACACAATTTAAAGTTTATATACTCTCTCAAATGATTATGAATTTCATGTGTGAATGCAGGCTGATTAAAATATTTCCTAATGACTGGGTCTATGTCTTCTATTTTGGCTTCCTCTCTTGTGTGACACATAGGTGGTCAATGTTGAAGGAAGAAATCATTCAAAATGTGAAATAAAAAGCTTATTTATTATTTTCTATGTAAAAACTGCTTTGACAGTCTCTCAAAGCAAAGTAGACTGCTAACCTTATATGGTATTTTGGAGAAGTTTGAGGTTCAGAGATTGGTGGGAGTGGGTTGACATCAGCTGTAGAAGCGTGATTACTCTGGTGGTGAGACTGTTGATGACTGGCTGATTTTTAGAGGCATGTTCACTAGAGTAAGGATATTGTTAATTAGTTGACTTTAAAAAGTGGAGAAGAAGCCAGACACATTTGGACAAATACCGTGTGACTCCTCTTACATGAAATAAGCAACTGTACAGAGTCAGAAAGTAAGGTTACCAGGGGCTGGAGGGAGGGGGGATAGGGAGTTATTGCTTAGCAGGCACAGTTTCTATTTGGAGTAAGGAAAAAGTTTTGGTAATGGATAGTAGTAATGTTAGCATAATATTGTGAATGTAATTAACACCATTGAATTGTACATTTCAAAATGGTTAAAAAAAGGAATTTTTATATTGTATATATGTTACCTCAATAAAATTTTAAAAAACATGGACAGTTGTCACTGATCGGCATTTTAGGAACTTGTTCATTGAGTTTAATTGGTCATTAACCGATTAAACTGAGTTGAGTTGTTACTGATCAATTGAGTTTTAATTCAGTTCTCCTGGTTACTCTTCACCATAGCTAAAGAATTAGTCTTTGGAATATAGGGTCTTTAATATTTTTATTTAAAAATATTTATTGATTGATCAATTTCAACTTTTTCAGATGTTAGAAGAAATTTCTTGGAGGTTTACAGTGAGGCTAGAACAGCTCTGCTCCAATGTTTGACCATTCTGAGGGAAGTCATGTCATTCTTTTTCTGCTGTCCAAGATATCTCTCACCTTCATTCTAACCAAGCAGGAATAATCAAGTTGGGTGGTTATATGTATATTTTTGGGGGGAGAGGGCAGCCAAATATAAAAATATTGACAAATGCTACAAACATAAAATCCAGAAAAAGAACACAATAATTTTATTACTTAACTGCCTGACACACCTCTGTATTTACTTTTGTTTCCTTATGTTTTTTTAGGCTTCACACTCTTTGGTTGTCTCATAAGACAATAATTTTGCAATACTTTTCTCTAGAGAAGATAGATAATTTCACTTTTTCCTTTAATATGGTTGAATAAAATTTTATATTATTGATAAAGATAGGGTAGAGACATTTTTCATCTTAACAACTCATTGATAATATGTAAAGTTTTAGGATTGTTGTCAAATTTGGGAATTAAAATAGTTAATTAAAATAGCTAAAATAGTTCAGGGCACATCAGGGTTCTTTAAACTGATGACACTCTAGTTTGTTGTGGACATCCATGTTAAATTTTCTGAGGGAGGATTTTTTTTTTTTTGTCTAAGCAGAGATAAGCACTAAATTTTTTGTTTAAAATTTTGTACATCCAATAATTAGAAGAATTTCCTACAGATTAGCTTCAGGCTCCCTACATTTCAACTCCTCTATCCACATATTTCACAAGCTAGAATATAGGACACCTTTAAATAGCTATGACATCTGGCCCTAGACCTTTGTTTTACAATGCTGGGTGGGTCTGTACAATGGATGGTAGAATAATCTTAGAAGCCATTTCTACACTGGGACAGCTGGCAATATCTTAACTATACATGGAAGTAATTATGAATTATAAAAACATATCCTACTAAATTCAAACCAAATGTATCCCTAACTCAACTTTCCCTTAGCTAGATTTCAAAAATGCCTGCTAATCACTCCAACACCAGTAGACATGGGGAAGAGCCATGGAGGGGAAATCAGTAGGGAAAGATTTAGCAGTTTAAAGATTGCAGTTAAAATATCTTTTACAGATTTCACAAAAGCACTGACAAGTGAAAAATTATCTCCTTCGTTGTCTGCTCCCTGATACTGAAGTTTCCTTTTTTTTTTTTTTTTAGGTATATAATGACTGAGGCAAATGTTAGACTGAGACCGATACAATGCTGGATAATTACTCATTATCACAACCACAGAAGTTATTCTTTACCGAGTCCTTTGTGTGTGCTAGGCATGAGCTAAGCGCTTTACATTTATTATATAATTTAATTTACATATATTTTACATATAATTTACATATATTATATAATTTAATTCTCACAACGATCCGGTAGATGCTACTGCCATTCCCATTTTACAGATGAGTAAAACTGAGCTACAGAGAGGTGCTGAGGCCTAATGTTGTAAGCCAGGATTTGAACTCAAATAATCTGATTTCGAGCCGGCAGTCCATTATAAATTGATAAAGTACAAAGAGGGCAGTTAGAGCAAGGTTCCTTTAAAATGATCGTGGAAGTGTGAGAGCGAGATTAGTAAAAGCAAAAAAGCTTTAGAGTCGAGACGATTGAGGTGCCAAGATCGAATGCACTGTACTGTTTTCCACCGGTCTCCTTTCTGCTTTATTTCCTACGCTTCCATGTTTCTCCTCATTTTTAAAATATTTAGTTGCTTGAGCCTGACACTGATGCTGACAGGAAGGCAATAACTCACCTGAAGAAAGGGAGCGGGGAAACCTAGGGTTACCACGGTGGCGTGGCGAGAACCCTGCGCAGGCGCCCTACATCCCAGGCTCGCCTGCCAGTCTCCGCCTCAGAATCCGTGGGCTGGCTGGGGAGCTGGTGTGCGCCGCGGCTGGAGGCGGCGGTGGGGAGGCCGGCCTTAGCGCCTGCGCAGTCGGCGGGGCGCTGGTGTGATCGAGCGCACGTAGCGAGCCCGGCCTGGAGGTTATAAAAGGGCTAACTGGCTCCCTCTGCTGCCCAGTTGCGCCGCCAGCGGGCTAAGGGAAGGGAGTGGGTACCTGACCCGAGCACTGGCAACAGGGGACTGAAGAACGCGCCGCCTCGTTGTCCCACTTCCCAGGTGAGACGCTTCCCCGACCTTGGGGACTGAAGCTGAGGCCCTTGGGCAGACGTGGCTCCTCTCGGGCGGTAGTGGCGGTCCGGTCCCTCCCCGCTCTGTTGGGATGGCTTGGGGCGGGGGGTTCTCCGGTTCACTACAGCAGTCTCGGCACTTTTCTCCTCTGGAGACTCGGCCGCTCGCTCTGCGCCTCGCGACCCCCGGCCCTCCTGTCCCTTTCTTCGGTGCTCCTCTGCCCACCTCCGCCTGTTCCTCGGCCTTTTGGGGCTGCAGCAGCCTCAGTCCCCGCCCCAGGGACCAGACTTTCTTGAATGTTCCTTCCCGGGAAGGAATCACCCTGTTGAATTTTCCGAGTTCTTCTCACACCTGGTCCTCCTCCAAAGCTGAGGGAAACGCGAGGACGGCGTGGTTTTGGGGCCTCCACAGCAGCAGATAGTTAGCTTGTGGCAATAGCGGATTATAAAGCTTAGTATTGACACTGAAGCATTCCAGGAATTTTTTTGCCCCATCGAAGAGTCATCGGGTGTGGGAAGTGGACCTCCCCAAGAGAAGTTCAGGCTTCGCTCATCTGTCGCGCGCCGCGCTGCAGCCTCGGCAGCCAGACGTAGCCTGGGGCGGCGAGTTTAGCGCTGCTTCGCGCAGAGGAAGTTTGCTGTCAGATCACCCAGTCATTGGGAAAGCAAGTCTTCTTCCTTCCTTCCCCATATATATATATTTTTTTAATAGGCACGAGCTTCTCTCTCTTTTTAGGCGGAGGGTTTTCAACTTTTGAATTTTGAGTTGGTTTACAGGACTGGTTCCCAGGTGTATGTTTTAAAAGGGAGGAAGGATGGTAGCATAAGTACGAGACTACCTATTTTTCCTAAGTAACTGGATTAATGAAATACCGTTCAATTTTTAGATACTAACACCTTATGCGTTCGAATTGAGTAAAGAAGGTCTTTGGAATTTTGCACTGTTTTCTTTAAGGGATGAAGATAATATATCCCCTTTTAGGAATTGATCCAAAAGACCAAAGAGACATGCCAGTTTCAACTTAATTGTTTCTGGTTTTTCCAAGAGCTGCGGCTCTTGGACTTGCCGTTTGGAATGCACTCTGAAGGGATGAAAAAAGCCACTACGTGAGTGGGGGAAGGGAAAAGACGTGGCAGCAGTGTTCTTTCATCCACGTTTTGCTCATTTCTTAAGGTTATGGAAAGAAAGGTATTTCCTCTTTTAGGTTTAGATGCAGTTTATGAATGAGGATAGTCTTTTCCTAAGATAGTCAGATGAAAAATTCATTCTAAAAAACAGGAACATTGAAAGCTAGTTTAAAAAAACATTTTTAAGAGATATTCTTGATTAGGTTACTGCGGAGAAAGTGGATACCTTAAGCAGGAAATATCCAGGAAGCTGCAACTGAACAACCTTGAATATATTTTGCCTTCATTTGAAATTTAAATAGCTGTTCGGTGATTTTTCTTTAACTTTGATTTTTATCCTGAGAATGTAATTTCAGAATCTTAAATTTGGAATTCAAATTTTACCTTTTTATTTCTGTGGGAAACAAATTTTATCCCTTACATTTAAAAGTCATGTCAGTTTGGTTTTGGGAACATTGTGCTTTATGTCCTGCAAGTGTTTTAGGTAGCTAGTGGCAAATACTTCTTATAGATTTATCATAGACTACCTAGGAAGATGACTACTTTGTCCTTTGTATAATGCTGTTTCCATTGACATCTTAAAATGAGTTTTATTTTGAGGTACTGAAAGCCAGGACTTTGGCAAGGAGATAATTACATTGGCTGTTTTGTGTTTTGCTAAGGTAGTAAAATGTGAAAACTAGGTACAGCTTTTAATTATTACAAAAAAGTTGAGACAGTACAAGACTTGAAAAAAGAAAGCTTTGTATCACCTAGCTAGCCCAGGTTGTTGCTGGTGAACCTTGGGCTTCTTTGGTTAGAGAGACGCTAACCTTTTCTACTTTTTATACTGACAAGCAGTATCTTTCATAGGGCAAATAGATTCCAATTCCTGCTTTTATTTCAGAGATGAAGCAAGAGTTGTGATAGCCATAAAACTGTGAACCTTAACTTCTGTAGAAGAAATGCCTTGTTATACTTAGCAGTTATAAACTGGGATCTTCTTACTGTGCTGAGATGGAAAAGTACCCTATAAGATAAAAAGCAGCAATTCTCAACCTCCTTTGGGGTCATGAAGTTGTTTGAGAATCTGATGAAATGTGTGAATCCTGGGTCAGAAAATACAGGTACACACATTTACATGAAATTTTACATACCGTTTATAGACACTTTCCCCCAGCACTCTTATAAAAACCCCCAAGAAGTGAAAGAGCTATGAAGCAAATCTTTAAGGAAATCTTGGCATCTCGAGGCAGAATTTCTTTAATATTCCTGGTAAATGTGACTGGACTTGAGTATATAGATGACCCTAATACACCTCTGCTAAAAGGATTGTAACATTGCCAAATTTTCCAAGCAATGAAAGCACATCATATTGATGTCCCCTCATTTCCTACCTTACATATTCAAACATATCTTGGATTTTTCACCCATAGAACAGACCTGAATGTAAATACAAACAAACAAACAAAAAATGAATTGTACAGGCCCTTGCCCTTAAACTTTATTACTCTTTTTACAGTGAGATCTTGACTCTTATAATTAAAACATAATGGGGCACGTGTATAATAAATGATATATAGAAGACAAGTCAAATGTATATTTATGAAACTAGTAAAGGCTTTATTCATGTGTGAACTCATTGAAATTTATTTGTGTAAATAAACTATCCTGACATTAGTTTTCCTTTACTCAAATAGATATTGTACCTCAGTAATAACGTATGAAACTCAAAAGAACTCTCATTTGGGCTTCTCGGCAATTTTTGAACTTAATACAATGAAAAAATTACTTCTTCTGGTGTTCCTTTGATCAGTATGACCCTTAGTATGTATACTTAGATGTTAGCAAAAAATAATAGAGTACAGAGATTCATGCAACTTATATATTGTCATCAGTGAATGAATACTACCTTGAATTTCTTTCCCTTCCTGCTTAATGTTGCATAGAAATGTGTCCATGTTTTGGTGGTATACATATTTCTCATTTAAATAATAATACTATAATATATCAAATTAGTATTCTTAGCCATTCTCTCCTATTGGGCATTTAAGCTGTTTCTCCATTTTAAGTAGTGCAAAAAGGAGGCTATAATTCAAGTGGTTTATTTTATCCACTTATATAGCTCCAGTAAACTTTCCGTCTGCAATTTTTTTTAAGGAAAAGAAACACATGACAATAAAACCTAATGTTCGTAATTTACTCTTTCCTCTAGAAAATTGGCTAGAGATTGGACTGGACTCAAAAAAGATTGGAAAATTCTCCTATATAAAATTCATATATAACGTACCTGACAACTTTATAAAGTGTTGTTTTATATACTTTATATATTTTACTCATTGTCTACTCAAAAGATGTTCCTATCTTTTAGCCATTGTTTAAAATTGAGTTGTTTGTGTTCTTAGTAAGTTGGGAGAGGTCATTGCATATTCAGGATACAAGTCCTTTTTCAGATATGTCATGGGGAAATATTTTTTCCCAGTTTGTGGTCTGTTTTCATTCTTTTTTTTTTTTTGTTTTTTTTTTTGGAGCAATGAGAATGTTTTCAAACCGGTTGTGGTGGTGAATGCATCACTATGTTTTCATTCTTTTAACTGTGTTTTGAATAGCAGAAGTTCTTAATTTTGAAGAAGTTAAGTTTGTAAGTTTCTTCTTTTTTGGTGCTTATCTAAGAAACCATTGTCTAAACCAAGGTCACTAAGGTTTTCTCTTACATTTTCTTCTAGGAGTTTTAATAGTTTCAAGTTTTGCATTTAGGTCTGTGATCCATTTTGAGTTGATATAAGTATATGGTATGAGGTATGGATTGAAGTTCATTTTTTTTTTTTTTTTTTACATAGAGGTATCCAGCTGTACCAGTACCATTTGTTAAGAACACTGTCTTTTATCCACTGAAATTGTCTTTGCACCTTTGTCAGAAATCAGCTGTCCATGTGTAAGTGTGGCCTTATTTCTGGATTCTATCTGTATGCCTATACCACACTTTTGGTTACTGTGGCTTTATAATAAGTCTTGAAATTAGGCTCTTTTAACCCTCCAAATTTGTTGTTGTCTTCAAAGTTGTTGTGCCTATTCTAGGTCCTTTGAAATTCCACAGGAATTTCAGAATCAGGTTGTCAATTTCTATTAAAAACCTGCTGAGGTTTTTGTTGGGATTGCACAATCTACAGGTCGATCTGGGGAAAATTGACATCTGAAAAATATTGACCCTTCCAGCCCACTAACAAGGTATCCATTCATTTAGGTTTTCTTTAATTTCTGTCAGCAGTTTTGTGGTTTTTAAAGTGGTTTTTTTGTCAGGTTTGTCCCTGAGTATTTTTTTTTTTTTTGACAGTATTGTAATGATGTTTTTCAATTTCAATTTTCTTGTAATTTTAACTGCATTGAAGATACCACATTAATACAAGATAGGAATGGAATGCTGAGGAAGAGTAGTTACTTTAGGTTGTTTGTTTTTCTTAATCATTTGCTTTGATTTATTTAAAATATGGTGTTATTTTGCTGTTTGTGTGGTGTTTTTAATTTATCGATGAAGTTAAAAATAATATGAAATAAAAAACTAGTAAAATTTCAATTTATTGTTTGTTACTATTATATAGAAATAAAATTGCTAAACTCACTTAGTTTTAATACCTTTTGTAGGTTCCATTGGATTTTCTAGATAGACATTATGTTTTACAGTTTTGTAGCTGGAGCTTTTTATAGATTTTCTTTATTTTGTTGAGGAAATTCTGTGATATTTGCAAATAGCTGAGAGGGAGACCCTCTGCAGATCTCCGATATTCTATTTCTGTGTAACTTTCTCCCCTCTGGTACTCTGTCTTAAAAATTTTAGCTGCCTTAGTCTCTTTAGACTCTAAGCTGTGTCTCCTTAATGAGGAAATCTGGTTCTACTAAGGTTCCCTCTGTATCTGCACCATGGCTTGGGAACTGTCTCAAGGTGATAACCTGGGCAGTTGCACAGGTCACCTTATTTGTTTCCCATCTTTCAGGTATCATCATTCTTGGTTGCCTGATGTCTAGTGTTTTTGCAAACTGTTCTTTCATGTATTTTTTGGTTGCTTCAGTCAGGAAGGTAAATCTGGTGGTACCTGTTACTCCATCTTGGTTATCTTGGAAATTTAGCACAATCTTTTATTAGTAGTGGTTGTGGCTGTCTTTCAGAATCAGCACATTCCAGATCTTTTAGGAGCCACGTAGGTTATAAATTTGTGAAATGGCTGGACACCGAAAACCACTGGGAATGATGAGGCAAAATGGTCTAGTTTGAATCTTTATGCCCCACGTAAAAAAACATTTAAAATCACATTTAAAAGGAATAGTGTACTTGTTAAATAAAGGCAGTCTGTTTAAAACCTGTTGCTAGCTAACAATCATAGAAAAATGAAAAAATCTCATTTGATTATACTAAGCTTATATTTGAAAATGTATTTTTAATATTTTATAGCCTCTTTCAGGATTGATGCTATGCTGCAGTTACATGGTGCAGTCTATTTCCTTACTCTTGCTCGATTTTAATAGAATTGTCTTGTACTGCCCTTTACTGGTCTGTAGCATTTGAACAGGTTGTAATGTAAAAGTTCACATGCAAATTTTGTTTGAATCTGATAAATCATTTTCCCTTAGATTTAATGTTAAAACCATGGTTAGATTCTTAAGCCAACCTGGAAAGCTTGTTTAACCATTTATAGCTTATACTTGTGTGGACACAGACAGGGGAAGTCCTTTTCTGGAAGTAAATTGGAAGTCTTGCCAGGATGGTTGTACATGGTTGTACAATATTCCAGGCTATAGACCTTTTCTACTAGAAGAATTTGAAAAGCCCAGTGTGTCATAAGTGGTTAACTTATAATATAGTGAAATCACTATTTCTCAAACATCTTATATTTGATGAGAGTTTAGTAGATATTCTAAGAAAAAAGAGTTCCCTTTTTAAATACGCTGGGAAACACTGGTTCCCTCCTACTGAGTTAGTTGCTAGAGGCCTGTGGTGTAGAGTAAGCAGGAAGATAGTGAAATCTGATTGGTAAGGAAGATACTTGTCTTTATGCTTTTTGGCTTACTTTCAAGATACCTTCAAGATAAAGAAAAATTCAGTGGAGCTACAGGGAGAAACACAATTCACTGTCATAGTTGGAAATTTGAACATATCTCAATTATTGATTGGTCACAGAGACCAATTAGTATAGAAAAAAGTATAGAAGATTTTTTTTTTTACATTTTTTTGTGAAATATACACAGAAAACTGATAACATTCAAAGTATGATTTAACAAGTAGTTATAGAGCAAATTTCAAAGAATGTTATGGGTTACAGTTCAACAATTTCAGTTATTTCCTTATTGTGAAATATAACATATATACAGAAATGTGATAACTTTCAAAGTATAATTTAACAAGTAGCTATAGATCAAATTTCTAAGCATGTTATATGTTACAGTTTCACAATGTCATTTATTTCCTTCTAGGTACTGTAGTACCCTATAGACTTAAAGAAATTTTTTTATATAAAGATTCAGTATTCATAATCTTTTGTTAAATCCTATCTTGTCAGTTGCCACCCCTCTTTTTCATTTGATCACTGTCTCAATTTTCAGGGATATCTGGGCAGTGACCAACCTAACTTGTTCATATTGAAAAGGGTGTCTTCATATTGAAAACAGGCATTGACACCATGGGAAAGGGGGCTGCATCTAGTAAATGTTCTTGGAGAGGCTGTTGCCTCAGGTGTTGGGACTTACTGGCATAGGAACACTCTTGGGGATTTAAGTTTCTGAAAAGTAAACTCAGTGAGTGAAACTTAGAGTCTCAGATAGGGACCTAGGTATTCTCTAGTATTTTCGGGACTACTGTTAGTTAGGGCTTGGCATACTGTGGCTATTTGGAATATCTAGCTGGAGTTTGCGTAAGACTAACCTCTAGGATAGCCTCTTGACTCTATTTGAAGTCTCTTAGCTGCTGAAACCTTATTTTGTTTGGTCAAAAAGGCATTCTCAATCCCTCGATGCCAGGGCCAGGCTCATTCCTGGGAGTCTGTCCCATGTCACCAGGGAAATTCACTCCCCTGGGAGTCATGTCCCACGTAGAGAGGAGGTAATGAATTTATTTGCATAGTTGGGCTTAGAGAAAGTCCACATTTGAGCAACAAAAGAGGTTCTTTGGAGGTGACTCCTAGGTGTAATTATAGGTAGGCTTAGCCTCCTCCTTACAGCCATAAGTTTCACTGGAAGTATGAAAGATTTGAACAACACAGTTTACAAATGTCATTAATGGACAAACGTAGAACTCTGCATTCCACAATTAGGTTTTACACATTATTTTCACACATTTATGGAATACGTAAAACTGTTTGAAGTCCCAACAAATTAAAAACAGAATCATAGAGGCCACATTCTTGCCCAGACTGAGATTAGGTTAGAAGTCAGTAAATGGTTTTCATACATTTGGAAGCTAAACATTTCTGAATGACTCATGGGTCAAAGAAGAAAACATAGTAGAAACTTATTTATAGTTAGAATTAGACATTCAAATAAAGTCTTGGGTGGGGAGGCTGCCCAACATCCACTAGGGGATACCAGATGCCCAAATAAAACAGAGGTTCTTTTCTTCTTTCCTTTTCCTTTCTTTTTTTTTTTTTTAATACAGATAATCAACTGTTACAGACTGTCTTTTTCCCACTGAATTGCCTTTGAAACCTTTGTCAAAACGATTTGACCATATATGTGTGGGTCTATTTCTGGATCCTCTATTCTATTCCATTGACCTGTAGGTCTTATTTTTCTCAAATAATACACTTCCTTGATTATTGTAGCTTTATAATAACTCTTAAAGTCAGGTAGTGTGATTCCTTCAACTTTGTTCTTTTTCAAAATTATTTTGGCTTTTCTAATTCCTCTGCTTTTCATTATCAATTTTCCATTTCATTCCTAATATTTGTGCTTTTTCTGACAAGAGATTATTAATTTTATTAGTCTATAACAGGGAAGGGGAGACAGCTTTAGGCTTTGTAGAGTCTCTCCTGTGTGTTTGTTTTCTATTTTTATTGATTTTTGCTTTTTATTTCCTTCCTTCTACTTTGGGTTCATTTTTAGGTTGGGCATTTAGCTCATTAATTCTTAGCCTTGCTTTTTTAAAAACTATGCATTTCTCTCTGAACATTACTTTCACTGTTTCCCATAATTTTTGATATGTTTGTTTGCCTAGTTAGTTACTGCAACCCTTTAACTTTTTCAGAGCTCTGAGAAAGATGATTCTACCAGTTTTTGCTTATTGTTCAGAATTCTGGGGGGGGGGGTGGAACCCTGGAGTTCTCACTTTTCTTGCTCCATTGGTCTACCCGGTGTGTGTTGTTGAAATGATCTTAAGGTTCTTTCTGAAAGGAAAGACTTGGGACTTTGGAAGAGCCTGCAAAAGATGGTCCGTGTAGCACCTTTTGTTATTGCAATGTGCTGACTTAGAGCTTTCTTCCAACCTGAACCTTGAAATGATGTTCTGTTGAAATTATGCCAGTGATTGGTTTCACTGTTCAAGTACGCAAAGTTGTGGGAAGGAAGCTAGCATGATTTTTGAGTTTTTTGAAAGCAAAGTTGGTAATACTATTAAAGCTCTTGTTCATCAGATTGTAAACACTACAGAGATAGCTCACTCTCTTTAGGAGCAGAAGTATGACTGGTAAAATGGCAATTTGCAGAGGGATTGTAGGGAAGAACAGAGATACAACTAACTCTGTTAGTAATCTGCAGTTGTCTTAGAAAATCCTTCCTGCTTAGATAGGAGAGGCATACCAAGTCTTGATTTCGTAATAACCTGAATTAGAATCCTGAATTCATGTTGGTCTTTTGCATTGACCATGAAAACTGTCAAAAAGATTAAAGTCTGAACACAGTTCTCAGGAGGCCTACACTTGAATGTGGGATCTTTATGAGGAAAAATAAAGGCTGGAGCCCTCTAAAAGATGGTTTGGAACAAGTGTGGAAGATGTGGAGAGACTGTTAAAAGGAGCCCTGTGGAAAAGCAAGATGCATAAAATGGGCTATTGAAATTAAGCATTTGGTAGTGAAGACAACTTTTAGATTAAAATATCAAGCATTCTTGTGTCTGCTTTATGTATTTTTGAATGATTTGTCTGGGAAACAAACTTTTTAAAATGTTGCAATTTTTCTTGGAAGAAATTGTTAAACTGAAAGGCTAATAGAAATATTCGCCAGATGCCCTGTTCTAGTAATTTATTGAATAAATTGTACTTAAAATTCAGTGAATCCGGATAACTCAAAGTTGTAAATATTTACAGTGTAGTAGAACTGTTTTAAAATCTATTCTCAGGTTTGATTGACCTTTTGAGTGTGTGGGACTGGACTTTCCTGGAAGAACGATTGTAGGAAAGTTCTGTTTGGATAAATAGTACATTTTGCAATTTATTTTTATCCATGCTTACCTGAGAATATGGAGATTAGTACAGATTTCCAGGAAGATTTCTTTCATGTTATTTTTTCTTATAGTTTAAAAAATACATTCATACATACCAAGTATTATGTGTAATATACATGAATGGTATGCAGATTATGTAATAAACACTCATGGAATCTACCATTCAACCAAGAACCAAATATTACTAATGACTTATCCATTCTGTTTCAGCAGTAAAATTTAAGTCTTCTCAGGGACACTGTCAGAGTTTTGCCTTTCTTTTCAAGGAGGTGGCATCCACTGTGACTCATTTAAATTCTATTCCAGGCTTGTTTGAGGATTTAGAACAGGAGGCATTTATATCTTACTATTTTTGATAAAGCATTAATGTCTTCTGGAATACTTTACTCTTAGATGCTTTATAATGATTTGCTTTGCAAACTGCTAGCAGCATGAAGAGAAGGTGGAAATGGATGGAAGTGAGATACCTTATGTAATGAAACCATTATGTTTTAAAAACCTGTGCTTTATAAAGTTATGTTTGCCTATTAACATGCCACTTAAGTTTTACGAATGAATTTAGATAGATGAAACATAGTATTAAAACAAATCAGAGGAACCATTCTCTAGAGTGGTTATAAATTCAATTATATTTTTACAAAAGATAAGTTGAAGTAAATCTATTTTAAAGGCCAAGCACCTTTTATGTGATTTCAGGGGATGTTTTGTATCCAGTGGTTCTCAAAGTCTGATCCTCAGACCAGCAGCAGCAGTATCACCTGGGAATTTGTGCATATTACTAGGCACCTCAGACCTCTAGATGAGTCTGAAAACGCTCAGGTTTGAGAACCAGTGTTATACAGCTCTATCTTCATTTTTATTAACTAGCTTAGGTTGGCATGGTAGTTTGGATAATGCTGTATGAGTACTTTTGTATTGCAAGAGACAAAAATCCAACTTGAACTAGCTTTTTTTTTTTTTTTTTTTTTTTTTTTTAATCATCATTTTATTGAGATATATTCACATACCACGCAGTCATACAAAACAAATTGTACTTTCGATTGTTTACAGTACCATTACATAGTTGTACATTCATCACCTAAATCAATCCCTGACACCTTCATTAGCACACACACAAAAATAACAAGAATAATAATTAGAGTGAAAAAGAGCAATTGAAGTAAAAAAGAACACTGGGTACCTTTGTCTGTCTGTTTCCCTCCCCTACTTTTCTACACATCCATCCATAAACTAGACAAAGTGGTGTTTGGTCCTTATGGCTTTCCCAATCCCATTGTCACCCCTCATAAGCTACATTTTTATACAACTGTCTTCGAGATTCATGGGTTCTGGGTTGTAGTTTGATAGTTTCAGGTATCCACCACCAGCTACCCCAATTCTTTAGAACCTAAAAAGGGTTGTCTAAAGTGTGCATAAGAGTGCCCACCAGAGTGACCTCTCAGCTCCTTTTGGAATCTCTCTGCCACTGAAGCTTATTTCATTTCCTTTCACATCCCCCTTTTGGTCAAGAAGATGTTCTCCGTCCCACGGTGCCAGGTCTACATTCCTCCCTGGGAGTCATATTCCACGTTGCCAGGGAGATTCACTTCCCTGGGTGTCTGATCCCACGTAGGGGGGAGGGCAGTGATTTCACCTTTCAAGTTGGCTTAGCCAGAGAGAGAGGGCCACATCTGAGCAACAAAGAGGCATTCAGGAGGAGACTCTTAGGCACAAATACAGGGAGGCCTAGCCTCTCCTTTGCAGCAACCGTCTTCCCAAGGGTAAAACTTATGGTAGAGGGCTCAACCCATCAAACCACCAGTCCCCTATGTCTGTGGTCATGTTAGCAACCATGGAGGTGGGGTAGGTGAATACCCCTGCATTCTCCACAGGCTCCTCAAGGGGGCACTACATCTTTTTTTTTTTTTTTTTCCCCCTTGTTTTTCTTTTTTCTTTTTTTTTTTTTTTTTTTTTTTAACTTTCCCTTCTTTTTTCAAATCACCTGTATGAAAAAAAAAGTTAAAAAGAAAACAAACATACAATAAAAGAGCATTTCAAAGAGACCATAGCAAGGGAGTAAGAAAAAGACAACTAACCTAAGATAACTGCTTAACTTCCAACATGTTGAACTAGCTTTTATGAAAGGAATTTAGAGGCTCCCTTAGCTGGGCTAGAAGATTACTGGAGTAGCTCACAAGTTCAAAGCAAAAGTTTCAGGAATTAAGGCACTGAGGCTTGGAGCTGCTTATGTCTGCATGACTTTGTTCTGTTTATAGATTGGGTTCCCTTGTATCTTGGACAAGTGGAAAGATGGTCACAGGCAGCTCCAGTTTCACATCCTCTGAGTTTACCAATTCCAGAAAGAGCTGCTTTTTACCAGGTTACAAGCCTACTCCTCAACTATTACATGTATTTGAGATGATTATTGACTGGCCTAGTCTGGGTCATATGTTTGTCTTTTGAGGAAGGAGGGTGGGAAAGTGTGCTGCTACTCCTGTGATGTAGTTCACTTCTAGGTATCTGGGTTGCTTTCAAAATCAGGCTCAACTATCTTTGAATTAGAGAGAGGAGAGATCTGGAGGCTAGTGGAGTTAGAAAGTGGAGCATGCTCAAAAGTATAGAGTATTTTTTAGCTACTTTTTTTGTGTTAGAGGATTGTTAACTACCTCATAAAAGACTGTAGGGCACCATAATGTAAGATTTGATGTTTTAGGTTTATTATTATTTTTATAAAGTGAATTTTTGACACTATAAAAATAAACTGCGGAACATCTGGAAAATACTGAGAAATAGAAGAAAAACACATAATATTCTGATATCCAGAGAGAGCTACAATTTGATAATTTTCCTCTGCATTTTTTCTTGCATACTTGTGATCATTTTGTGATGTTAATTTTTAAATTTTATATTTTCTTTTTTTTTTTTTTTTTTTTTTTAAATCATCATTTTATTGAGATATATTCACATACCACGCAGTCATACAAAACAAATTGTACTTTCGATTGTTTACAGTACCATTACATAGTTGTACATTCATCACCTAAATCAATCCCTGACACCTTCATTAGCACACACACAAAAATAACAAGAATAATAATTAGAGTGAAAAAGAGCAATTGAAGTAAAAAAGAACACTGGGTACCTTTGTCTGTTTGTTTCCTTCCCCTACTTTTCTACACATCCATCCATAAACTAGACAAAGTGGTGTTTGGTCCTTATGGCTTTCCCAATCCCATTGTCACCCCTCATAAGCTACATTTTTATACAACTGTCTTCGAGATTCATGGGTTCTGGGTTGTAGTTTGATAGTTTCAGGTATCTACCACCAGCTACCCCAATTCTTTAGAACCTAAAAAGGGTTGTCTAAAGTGTGCATAAGAGTGCCCACCAGAGTGACCTCTCGGCTCCTTTTGGAATCTCTCTGCCACTGAAGCTTATTTCATTTCCTTTCACATCCCCCTTTTGGTCAAGAAGATGTTCTCCGTCCCACGGTGCCGGGTCTACATTCCTCCCTGGGAGTCATATTCCACGTTGCCAGGGAGATTCACTTCCCTGGGTGTCTGATCCCACGTAGGGGGGAGGGCAGTGATTTCACCTTTCAAGTTGGCTTAGCCAGAGAGAGAGGGCCACATCTGAGCAACAAAGAGGCATTCAGGAGGAGACTCTTAGGCACAAATACAGGGAGGCCTAGCCTCTCCTTTGCAGCAACCGTCTTCCCAAGGGTAAAACTTATGGTAGAGGGCTCAACCCATCAAACCACCAGTCCCCTATGTCTGTGGTCATGTTAGCAACCATGGAGGTGGGGTAGGTGAATACCCCTGCATTCTCCACAGGCTCCTCAAGGGGGCACTACATCTTTTTTTTTTTTTTTTTCCCCCTTTTTTTTCTTTTTTCTTTTTTTTTTTTTTTTTTTTTTTAACTTTCCCTTCTTTTTTCAAATCACCTGTATGAAAAAAAAAGTTAAAAAGAAAACAAACATACAATAAAAGAGCATTTCAAAGAGACCATAGCAAGGGAGTAAGAAAAAGACAACTAACCTAAGATAACTGCTTAACTTCCAACATGTTGAACTAGCTTTTATGAAAGGAATTTAGAGGCTCCCTTAGCTGGGCTAGAAGATTACTGGAGTAGCTCACAAGTTCAAAGCAAAAGTTTCAGGAATTAAGGCACTGAGGCTTGGAGCTGCTTATGTCTGCATGACTTTGTTCTGTTTATAGATTGGGTTCCCTTGTATCTTGGACAAGTGGAAAGATGGTCACAGGCAGCTCCAGTTTCACATCCTCTGAGTTTACCAATTCCAGAAAGAGCTGCTTTTTACCAGGTTACAAGCCTACTCCTCAACTATTACATGTATTTGAGATGATTATTGACTGGCCTAGTCTGGGTCATATGTTTGTCTTTTGAGGAAGGAGGGTGGGAAAGTGTGCTGCTACTCCTGTGATGTAGTTCACTTCTAGGTATCTGGGTTGCTTTCAAAATCAGGCTCAACTATCTTTGAATTAGAGAGAGGAGAGATCTGGAGGCTAGTGGAGTTAGAAAGTGGAGCATGCTCAAAAGTATAGAGTATTTTTTAGCTACTTTTTTTGTGTTAGAGGATTGTTAACTACCTCATAAAAGACTGTAGGGCACCATAATGTAAGATTTGATGTTTTAGGTTTATTATTATTTTTATAAAGTGAATTTTTGACACTATAAAAATAAACTGCGGAACATCTGGAAAATACTGAGAAATAGAAGAAAAACACATAATATTCTGATATCCAGAGAGAGCTACAATTTGATAATTTTCCTCTGCATTTTTTCTTGCATACTTGTGATCATTTTGTGATGTTAATTTTTAAATTTTATATTTTCTTTTAATTTAACAAGTTAAGGGATATGATCATGTTAAGTTTCTTGACATAAAGCCATCTCAGATATTTTTAATTGTTAATTTGTTAAATATGTCTAATTGTTCATTTGATGGGCAAAAAATGGTATCTTATTTTAATTTTTTATGTGATTGATTTACTAAAGAGGTTGAGTATTTTTTGTTTAGTTAACTATAGTTTCTCTTTTGTGACTTTTTGCATTTTATCCACTTATCTGTTACTATCTTTTTTATTAATTTGTATGAGCTTGAATGAGCCCTATTTTTCTTAAATAGTATATCACTTGTAAGCTTAGAAATAATTCTTTCAGAGATCTGATAACTTTTCTTTTGCTATTTGTTTTGTTCATTATAACTCTTTAATCCACCTGTAATTTATTTTGCATGATATAAGGTTTAAGGTATATTTGATTAATGATTTCAATTTTATATAAACTCTTATGCTATAAATATAAACTTTAAGCTACTGCATTTGAAGAAAAATACCATCGTAAACTTATTTTTAGGTATTTCTGCAGGCTAATGGGTTCTTAATTCATTGTGAGGTTTAAGGATGATGAAAGATGACAAACTTGAATGACAATATTTTAGCAATGAAGAAATGATATCCTCTTATCTGACAAATCTAAACTTTTTCATTCAAGTTAGAACTTTAGACATTTGTGATTAGTCTTCTACTAGTAGTGAAAGCATTTGTATTTTCTAGAAATACTTTGTGTAGAAAAATATGACAGAAATCTGTTTAAACAGTGAGAAAATTGTAGACTCTTCAAGAAAAGCCCAGCATTTTGAAAAAGCCTTGTGTTTTGGCAGGAGCCCAGAAGAGGAAGTGTGTGCATCTGCTACATTCTAGAAGCTTTCCCAGAGTCACTGTAAGGCAGCCAAGAGAGCAGTGTGTTTTACTACAGTGTGGTTCTGGAAGCGTCTGGAAGTTTGCAGCAAAGTTGAGTTTTTGTAGTGATCTATTTTTACTGAGATTCAAGTGAGGAGAAAAGTGGAATTATTTTTTGGTTTTCACGGAGTAGGTGATGCTACATGGGAAAAGTCAGAGGTGCCTGCACAAAGAGGAACAGGGTAACAAATCCAGGTAACCAGTGGGAGCCTGTTATTGGGGCAAATGAGTACTGTAAAGGTAACTTATTTTCTTGTAACAAGAAGGACTTCAAGTCCATGTTTGTGGTGGAAAAGCAAGAGAAGGTTGCTAGCAGGGCATTTGAGAAAGCACAGTAAAACCTTTCTGTTGGTTGGTTGATATCTGCATCCACCATGAAGAACCCATACTGAAAAAATACAGCTGGGGACAAATAGAAAAAAGGGCAGAAGGGCTTTGCTGCCTTTTTTTTTTTTTAAAGGAAAGGCCACAGCTATGTATTAGGCTAAGGAATTTTACATGCAATAGAGTAATAGTAGATAAGACAAAAACCTGAAGTCTGGGTTGAGAGTAGTTATTAGTTTAAATGCACAGGGGTGTTTATTTCTTTTGGATTCTCTACAACTTTTTTTTTTTTAAATATATAGCTTTATTGAATATAATTCACATATCTTAAAATTCACTCGTTTAATATGTCAGTGACTTTTAGTACATTCACAGTTGTTCCCCTATCAGTCATCACAGTCAATTTTAGAACGTTTTCATCGTCTCAAAAAGAAACCTTCAGATCTACAATTTTGAAATGAATTTATTTTAAAATTTAAAACCACATAGAATGGATTAGGAATTTTAAGAATTAATTAGAAGGCTCTGAAGTCTTTTTTTCCCTTTAAAACACATTCTAACATCTTTAAATGTATTTTGGCAATATTTAATCAAGTTATTTTAACAAACTGGTATAATTTTATGGAAGAATCATTGTTGAGCTCTAGAAGAGAGAAAACTTGTTTTTCAGGTTATTTGAAAAAACCACTACCTACTCAATGACTTTAATTGCAGCATTGTAACTAAGGAGAAAAACTCACGTTGAATAATTATAAATTATTTATAAATTATTTATAATTATATTTATAATTATAAATTATAAATAAGCATAAATTATCAGATGATAAAATGTACATTTTGCTAAAATATAATATTTCAAGGTAGTACTATATATGAAAAATGATAGTAGGCATAAACAAAAGCTATTACTAGATTAAATCAATTAAGAATTCTGTGGGCAACCTTGGGGTCTGACTTGTTTTGTTCATAGGAATCATAGGTAAGGAACTTTTCCTGCCATTTCTTTCTCCCTGCCTCCCCCCCATTTTTTTTGTTGGTAATAGCCATATTTCTCTTGTAGGTGTGTGGACCTGTAAGATTATGTCTTCAAAGATGATCTGGTTTACTTTAATTGTAGGGATTCTACTTCCCTGGTCTTTGGCCCATCCAGGCTTTTTTACTTCAATTGGTAAGTCTTACTGCTTTTTGGTTTGTTGTGTTTTTGCATTTAAAAGTTTCCATTTTTTAGTGTTTTAAAAATCAGTTAAAACAAATACATACAGTGTCTCTCTAGAGACTGAAGCATTGGTTAAATCTCTTCCTCTCCAAAAGCCCCTCACTCTTATTTTTTTAATTTCAATTTTTTTAAATTAACTTTTTCTCACCAAAATGATATATTTTCAGATAAGAAATTTATGAAAATGCAGAAAAGCCTACCAAACAAAATTATCCATAAGGTGTCCACCCACTATGTTGGTGCAATAATGTATATTATTATCCATTAACAATTTAATTCATATATTTAGTTTTTTAAATGCACAAATACACAAATAATGTATCACACATTATGTAACCTGCTTTTTCCCTTTAAGAATCTACTGTGAACAAAAGTTATTGCTTTACATCATAATTTTTAAAAATATTTACAAGTATTACAAAAAATAACATATTGCTTAATGTGGAAAAAATCAGAAGTACAAAGAATGTATGACCTCCCCAAGCCCTCTTCCCTCGAGAAATATTCATCATAGTTTGATGTATATTCTTTTCTGTTTTCTGTGCATGTACTTCATCAGTCTTAAATAAGATGCTTACTTTCATCCTTTCAACCAGTTTTATACTGTGTAATTACATATTGACACAATGTAATTGTGAGTATACAACTGCTATGTACTTATGACACCTAATTTCAGGATATAAAATTAATCCCCCTATCCCATTATAAATAATGAGACATTGATTATTTGAATTCGTTTGTGAAATACCTTTTTTGGTTAGTGTAGTTTTTGCTTATTGAATAAAATTTTAATTCTGATTAGTTTCTTAAAAGAAGGTGAGGGAGAAAGTAGGGAGAAAGAAACATTGATCCTTGGAAAGTAGTGTTAGTTTATAATTTTAAAATAAGTTTGCAGATGAAAAGACCAAACTTGCAAAGCTAAGTATCTTGAAGATATTAGAATGGGAACACGTGATTAGAACATTTTTTGGCTTAATTTTTATTTATCTGGTAAAAAAAAGAAGAAAAAAAGATTCTTCTTTTCAACGTATATGATTCATGCCAGTCAAATCCTGTCATAGAGTGAAGCATTCTCAATTATTGTTAAATTATTCTAAACCATTTGTGAGTATTTATGAATATTTGATAACTTTCTCCTCTCCACCTCCTAGGTCAGATGACTGATTTGATCCACATTGAAAAAGATCTGGTGACTTCTTTGAAAGACTATATTAAGGCAGAAGAGGACAAGTTAGAACAAATAAAAAAGTAAGCAAAGTGTTTTAGTTATTATGATTCTGCCTCCACTTGAATGTTTTCTTTATAGAGTTAAAACATTCTTTGAGTGGGCTGTCTACTATTGTCATTGAGTTGTAGGATTTCTTTATATATGCAAGATATCACTCTTTTGTCAGACACATGGTTTCCAAAAATTTTTTCCCATTGAGTTGGTTGCCTCTTCAGCATTTTGAAAAATTCCTTTCAGGTACAGAAACTTTTTAGTTTGAGGAGTTCCCATTTATCTATTTTTTCTTTTCTTGCTTGTGCCCTGGGTTGTAAGGTCTAGGAAGTAACCACCTAATACAAGGTCTTGAGGATGTTTCCCTACATTATCTTCTGGAAGTTTTATGGTACTGTCTTTTATATTGAGGTCTTTGATCCACTTTAAATTTTTGTGTAGTGTGTGAGGTAGGGGTCCTCTTTCATTCTTTTGGATATGGATATCCAACTCTCTGAGCTCCATTTGTTGAAAAGACTTTTATATCCCAGTTCAGTGGCTTTGAGGGCCTTATCAAAGATCAGTCGGCCATAGATCTGGGGGTCTATCTCCGAATTCTCAATTCGATTCCATTGATCGATATATCTGTCTTTGTGCCAGTACCATGCTGTTTTGACTACTGTGGCTTTATAGTAAGCTTCAAAGTCAGGGAGTGTAAGTCCTCCCACTTCGTTTTTCTTGTTTAGAGTGTCTTGAGCAATTTGAGGCATGTTCCCTTTCCAAATAAATTTGATTACTAGCTGTCCAAGTCTGTACAGTAGGTTGTTGGAATTTTGATTGGGATTGCATTGAATCTGTAGATGAGTTTGGGTAGAATTGACATCTTAATGCACTTAGCCTTCCTATCCATGAACATGGAATATTTTTCCATCTTTTAAGGTCCCTTTCTATTTCTTTTTGTAGAATTATGTAGTTTCCTCTGTATAGGTCTTTTACTTCTTTCTTAAAGTTTATTCCTAGGTACTTGTATTTTTTAGTTGCTATTGAAAACGGTATCTTTTTCTTGAGTGTCTCTTCACTTCTTTCATTTCTAGCGTATAGAAACATTACTGACTTACGTGCTTTAATCTTGTTTACCACTACTTTGCTAAATTTGTTTATTAGCTCCAGTAGCTGTATTGTCGATTTCTCAGGGTTTTCTAGATATAAAATCATATCATCTGCAAATAATGACAGTTTTACTTCTTCCTTTCCAATTCGGATGCCTTTTGTTTCTTTATCTTGACGGATTGCCCTGGCTAGCACACTTAGCACAATGTTGAATAACAGTGGTGACAGTGAGCGTCTTTGTTTCATTCTTTGTCTTAGAGGGAAGGCTTCCAGTGTCTCGCCATTGAGTACTATGTTGGCTGTGGGGTTTTCATATATGCCCTTTATCATATTGAGAAAGTTTCCTTCAATTCCTACATTTTGAAGTGTTTTTATCAAAAAGGGATGTTGGATTTTGTCGAATGCTTTTTCAGCATCTATTGAGATGATCAATTGATTTTTCCCTTTTGACTTGTTAATGTGTTGTAATACATTGATTGATTTTCTTATGTTGAACCATCCTTGCATACCTAGAATGAACCCCACTTGGTCATATTGTATGATTTTTTTAATGTGACTTTGGATTCGATTTGCCATTATTTTGTAAACTATTTTGCATGTGTATTCAAGAGGGAGATTGGCCTGTAGTTTTCCTTTCTTGTAGCATCTTTATCTGGTTTTGGTATTAGAGTGATGTTGGCTTCATAAAATGAGGTACTGTTCCATTTTTTCAGTTATTTGAAAGATTTTAAGTTGGATTGCTGTCAGTTCTTTTTGGCAAGTTTGGTAGAATTCCCCTGGAAGCCATCTGGCCCTGGGCTTTTATTTGCAGAAAGCTTTTGAATGACTGATTGGATCTCTTTGCTTGTGATTCATTTGTTGAGGTCTTGTATTTCTTCTCTGGTCAGTCTGGGTTGTTCACTGGTTTCCAGGAAATTGCCCATTTCCTCTAAAATGTCTAACTTTTTGGCATATGTTGTTCATCGTATCCGCTAGTGATTTTTTATATTTTTTATTTCTTCAGGATCTGTAGTAATTATTCCTTCTCATTTCTCTTTGTTTATTTGTGTCTTCCCTCTTTTTGACTTTGTCAGTCTAGCTAAGGATCTGTCAATCTTGACCTTCTCAGAGACCCAACTTTTGGTTTTATTTATTTTCTCTATTGTTTTTTCATTCTCCATGTCATTTATTTCTGCTTTAATCCATGTTCTTTCTTTCTTTCTTCTTTTTTTTTTTTTTTTTACTTTTTTTTTTTTTTCCTCAATTGTGGAAACATATGATATGTACAGCCTAAATCTTCCCATTCCACCCCCTCCCTAGTATTCCATTAGTGGGATTAATCACGTTTAGAATGTTATAATGCTATCACCTTCCCACCATCCATTACTAGAAATTTCCCTTCACCTCAGACAGCAACCCTACACTCATTTCTTAACTCCCCATTGCCCCTTCCCCCATTTTTCTTAACCCATACTCTATACTTTTTATCACTATGGTCATATTCTCTGATAATTTCTTTGTGTTTACTGTGGGGCTTAAAATTAAACTTTTAAATCCGTAACCATCTTGTTTTTCTTTGATACCGACTTAATTTCAATAGGACACATAAACTATGTACCTATACCCCTCCATTCCCCCGCCTTTCTATACTTCTTGTCAAAACTTACATATTTTACATTGAGTTCAAAACCACTGATTTGTCATTAGAGTTTGTATATTTTAGATCATGTAGGAAGTAAATAGTGGAGTTACAATTCAAAAGTTATTGACTTCTATTTGTATTCCATTGTGGTCAGAGATTGTACTTTGAATATGTTCAGTTGTTTTTGTTTTTTTTTAATTTATTGAGGCTTGTTTTATGTCCCAGCATATGGTCCATTCTGGAGAAAGATCTGTGATCACTAGAGAAAAATGAGTGTCCTGGTGATTTGGGATGTAAGGTTGTATATATGTCTGTTAAAATTCTCTGTATCTCTTTCTCCTTTTTTTGTTTCTCTGTCGGTAGGGCTCCCTTTAGAATCTGCAGTAGGGCAGGTCTTTTATTGGCAAACTCTCTCAGCATTTGTTTGTCTGTGAAAAATTTAAGCTCTCCCTCAAATTTGAAGGAGAGTTTTGCTGGACAAAGTATTCTTGGTTGGAAATTTTTCTCTCTCAGAATTTTAAATATGTCATGCCACTGCCTTCTCGCCTCCATGGTGGCCGCTGAGTAGTCACAACTTAGTCTTATGTTGTTTCCTTTGTATGTGGTGAATTGCTTTTCTCTTCCTGCTTTCAGAACTTGCTCCTTCTCTTCAGTATTTGAGAGTCTGATCAGAATATGTCTTTGAGTGGGTTTTTTTGGATTTATTCTATTTTGAGTTCGCTGGGCATTTATGCTTTGTGTATTTACATTGTGTAGAAGGTTTGGGAAGTTTTCCCCAACAATTTCTTTGAATACTCTTTCTAGACCTTTATCCTTCTCTTCCTCTTCTGGGACACCAATGAGTCTTAAATTTGGATGTTTTATTTTATCTATTGTATCCCTGAGACCCTTTTAGATTTTTTCAATTTTTTTTTCTCCATTCTTTCTTTTGTTCTTTCATTTTCTGTTCTGTGGACCTCTAGGACACTGAGTCGTTGTTCAACTTCCTCTAATCTTATATTATGAGTATCCAGAGTCTTTTTAATTTGGCCAAAAATTTCTTTTATTCCCATAAGATCTTCTATTTTTTTATTTAATCTTGCAATTTCTTATTTATGCTCTTCTATGGTCTTCTTTATGTCCCTTTTATCCTGTTCCATGGTCTTCTTCATGTCTTATATCCTGTGCCATGTTTTTGTTCCTTGATAGTGATTGTTTGATTAATTGTGCCAAGTACTGTGTCTCTTCTGATATTTTGACTTGGGTGTTTGGGATCAGGTTCTCCATATCTGGTTTTATCATATGCATTAAGATTTTCTGTTGTTTTTGGCTTCTTGGCATTTGCTTTGCTTGATAGGGTTCTTTCAAGTTGTAAAAAAAGTACCAGTCTAATTTTTCAGAAATACAAGTTGGTGGCGTACACTTTCACTAACTAACCAGCAGATGGCGTCTGCGAGTCACCTATACCCCTCAAGTCAGTTCTCCCCAACTCTGTCTCTGTGGTGTGTGGGGAAATGGTTTTTGTGGGGTTCAGTTGGTGAACTCAGTTTGGGTTTGTTGTTGGAGCCGTCTGCCCTGAACTTGGTGCATGTGTCTGGGTGGTCAGGGAGGCAAGGCGGCTTTAATATTCAAACCTCCCAGGTGTTCCCAGAGATTGAAGGCTGTTGCAAGAGTCTAAGCCTTCATTTCAGTTTTGCCCCAGGTTTTCTCTGTCTCTGACCCACAAACCACTGGCATTGACGTAGCATCCCTGGGTTTTCCAAGCGGGCCCCCTTCTCAGCTGTGATCTTCCAGGGCCTCTGCTGAGGGAAGGCTGTGCTACGTCACTAATGCGTGTTGTCCCTCAAGGGAAGCCCCGGGCCACTGGGCCGTGCAGGGGCGCTCTCACCCTGATGCAAAGATGACTGGTGTAAGTTCTGAATGAAAGGCAGGTAGTAGGACTGGGCCCCACCCCTTTCCTCTTTGAGAAGATAGACACCTTAGGGGAAGGTCATTAGCATTTCAGTGATCTCTCTCTGCCTGTGCTATACCCTTGTCTGGGTCACAGAACTAGGAACTGAAAATGGCTGAGGCTTTCTCCACTGAGTCGAAAAAGGAAGAGAGCTAGTCCAGGTGACCCTCCAGCTCTCCAAGGCCAGTCATCACCCAAAACCTCTGTCTACTTGTTGGGGATTCGTACCTCGTAGTGAGCAGTTCCCACTCGCTAATTAAAACCCCAGTTGGAGCTCAGCTGAGGTATAGTCCTTTGCTGGGAGAAAGCTTCTCTCTGGCACCATGAGGCTTTGTAGCTTGGGCTGTGGGGGAGGGGTCTCCCAATTTGGATCCGCAGTTTTTACTTACAGATTTTATGCTGTGATCTCGGGCATTCCTCCCAATTCAGGTTAGTATATGATGAGTGGACGGTCATGTTTGTCCCCCTGCAGTTACTCTGGATTATTTACTAGTTGTTTTTGTTTTTTTTTAGTTGTTCCAGGCGGACTTCTTAGCTTCCACTCCTCTCATGCCATCATCTTAGATCCTCTCCCCATGTTATTTCTTTTCTTCTACTTGCTTTTCGATTAGTTTGCTGTTCATTTTCTAGCTCCTTCAGTTCTCTTAGTTCTTTGATTTTAGCTCTTTCTTCCTTTTTAGTGTATACATTTAGAGCTATAAATTTGCCCCTCAATACTGCGTTTTCTGCATCCCGTAAGTTTTCATGTGTAGTGTTTTCGTTTTCATTTGTCTCTAGATATTTAGCAGTTTTTCTTGCAGTTTCTTCTTTGATCTACTGATTGTTCAGGAATATGTTGTTTAACCTTAGATATTTGTGAATGTTCTAGATCTTTGATGTTTATTGACTTCTGGTTGCATTCCATTATGGTCAGAGAATGTGCTTTGAATAATTTCAATCTTTTTAAATTTATTGAGGCTCGTTTTATACGCCAGCATATGATCAATCCTGAAGAAAATTCCATGAGCACTGGAGTAAAATGTATGTCCTGGTAATTTGGGATATAATGCTCTCTACATGTCTGTTACGTCTAATTCGTTTATCACATTGTTTAGGTTTTCATTTTCCTTAAGGGTCTTCTGTCTGGTTGATCTATCTATAGGAGAGAGTGATGTATTGAAGTCCTCATGATTATTGTGGAAACATCTATTGCTTCCTTTAGTTTTGCCAATGTTTGACTCATGATTGGGTGTGTAAACATTTATGATATTTCTTGTTCATGAATTGTCTCTTTTATTAGTACATAATGTCCTTCTTTATCTCTTATGACATACTTGCTTTTAAAGTTCATTTTATCTGAAATTAGTATTGCTACCCCTGCTTTCTTTTACCTATAGCATGCATGGAATATTTTTTCCCATCCTTTCACTTTCAATTTCTTTGTGTTATTGTGTAAGATGAGTCTCCTGTGAGCAATATATTGACAGTTCATATATTTTAATCCATTCTGCCAATCTTTGTCTTTTAATTCAGGAGTCTAATCCATTCACATTCAGTGTTATTACTGTGAAGGCAGTTGTTGAATCAGCCATCTTATCCTTTGGTTTTTGTGTGATGTATTTTTTCCTCACTGTTTATTTCTTCCTTTCTTTTTTTTTTTTTTTTAACCTTTTCTTCCTTTTTAAATCAACTGTATGGAAAAAAAATTTTTTTTTTTTAAAAATTAAAAAAAAAAAAAGAAAAACATACAATAAAAGAACATTTCAAAGAGACCATAACAAGGGAGTAAGAAAAAGACAGCTAACCTAAGATAACTGCTTTACTTCCAACCTATTCCTACTTTACCCCAAGAAAGTTACATAATATAGCAACATTTCTGTGAACTTGTTCCTACTATATCCATCAGAAATTAACAGACCATAATCATTCCTGGGCATCCCCAGAACGTTAAATAGCATATCTGTACTTCTTGGATTACTGTTCCCCCTTCCTTAATTGCTCTCTATTGCTAGTTCCCCTACATTCTACATTATAAACCATTCGTTTTACATTTTTCAAAGTTCACATTAGTGGTAGCATATAATATTTCTCTTTCTGTGCCTGGCTTATTTCGCTTAGCATTACGTCTTCAAGGTTCATCCATGTTGTCATATGTTTCACGAGGTCGTTCCTTCTTACTGCCGTGTAGTATTCCATCGTGTGTATATACCACATTTTATTTATCCACTCATCTGTTGAAGGACATTTGGGTTGTTTCCATCTCTTGGCAGTTGTGAATAATGCTGCTATGAACATTGGCGTGCAGATATCTGTTCGTGTCACTGCTTTCCGATCTTCCGGGTATATACCGAGAAGTACAATCGCTGGATCGAATGGTAACTCTATTTCTAGTTTTCTAAGGAACTGCCAGACTGACTTCCAGAGTGGCTGAACCATTATACAGTCCCACCAACAATGAATAAGAGTTCCAATTTCTCCACATCCCCTCCAGCATTTGTAGTTTCCTGTTTGTTTAATGGCAGCCATTCTAATCGGTGTTAGATGATATCTCATTGTTGTCTTAATTTGTATCTCTCTAATAGCTAGTGAAGCTGAACATTTTTTCATGTGTTTCTTGGCCATTTGTATTTCCTCTTCAGAGAACTGTCTTTTCATATCTTTTGCACTGTTTATTTCTTTAAGAGTGGAATCTCTTAATAAAGCTCTTCAGTTCTGTGCCCTTCACCAGACCTCTCTCTACTTTCTTTTTTCCTCAGCCAGTAGATCTCCCTTTAGTACTTCTTGAAGGGCAGGCCTCTTGTTAAAAATTCCCTCAGCATTTGTTTGATTTGAAAATTTTAAGCTCTCCCTCAAATTTGGAGAGCTTTGCCAGATAAATAATTCTTGGCTGGCCTTTTTTCTCTTCGAGAATTTTAAACATGTCATACCACTGCCTTTTTGCCTCTGTGGTACCCGCTGAGTAGTCAGTAGTCTTATGTTGTTTCCTTCGTATGTGGAGAATCGCTTCTGTCTTGCTGCTTTCAGAACTTGCTCCTTCTCTTCAGCATTTGACAATCTGATCAGAATATGTCTCAGAGTGGGTTTATTTGGATTTTTTGTATTTGGAATTCATTGGGCCTCTGTGATTTGCATGTTTATGTCATTTAGAAGGGTTGGGAAGTTTTTCCCAGTAACATCTTTGAATACTTTTCCTAGCCTTTAACTCTTCTCTTTCCCATCTGGAACACCAGTGATTCTTACATTTGTGCACTTCATCTTTTCTATCATTTCCCTGAGATCCATTTCAAATATTTCAGTTTTTTTCACCATTCTTTCTTTTGTGCTTTCACTTTCCATCACTCTGTTCTCGAGATTGCTAATTCATTCCTCTACCTCTTCAAATCCGGTGTTATTGATTCTCAAGAATATTTTTAATTAGATCAACAGTATCTTTTATTTCCATAAGATCTGCTATTTTTTGTGTTTACTCTTGCAAATTCTTCATTTTCTTCTAGTGTCTTCTTCATGTCTTTTATATCCTTAGTCATGATATTGTTGTTTGTGGGTACTTCTTTCATTAATGGCTCCATGTTCTGTTTCTTCTTTGGCTTTTTAATTTGGACATTTGGTTTATCACATTAGAAGAAACTTTGGTTTCTTCATGTGTTTTATAATTTTCTGTTGTTCTTGGCTTCTTGGCATTTGGTTATCTTGATACAGGGTTCTGTTAGGGTATCCAGGATTATTTGAACATTAATCTATAATTTGACAGAGCTACAGCTTGTTGTAGTGCACTTTCCCTGACCTACCAGCAGATGGCGCCCCTTAGCCACCTCTTACCCTAGCCAGTTCTCCCCAACTTCATCATCTGTGCACTGAGTGCAGGTCCAAACCATGTGGAGTTGCAGTCAGTGCACTAATTTTCCATGTCAGTGGGGACTGTCAGCCCTGTGGGTGAGGGTTGTGGATTGTGTAGTTCAGTAGAGAGTCTTCTCCAGGATACAGTTTTCCCAGCTGTTCCCAGTGCTGTGGGTGGAGTACTCTGGGGCTGCAGCACTGTGCTTCTCAACTTCCAGCACTAATGCCCCACAAGCCCTCTCTGCCGTGGGCCCACAAGTCACTGGAATTGGGGAAGGGCTCCTGGCACTTTGTGTGGCACCCCTGACTCTAGGCTGTGCCCACCATGGGCTTCCGTGGAGGAAGCGCAGATGCTATCACAAGCCCACCAAATCCTGAATTCCCTCAAGGAATCTGTTGGCTGTGGGGCTGTGAAGGGTTGTCCACAGCCAGCTAGCTGCAAAGATGGCTGCATGGGTCATTGGAAGCTACCCCCTTCCACGATCATCTTCCTGCTCCAATAACCAGTCCCTGGAACAGGGGCTCTTGGCCTCAGATCTGTGAAGGGTTATCACCCATGCCAGGTACTGAGGTAGGTCCCCGGGGCATGGAAGGGTACTTCCCTCCACGTAGTAAGTGGGCTTCAGCCACCCATTCCCTTGTGGCATTCTGGGCCAAACACTGACCCATCTTAAACACAGTCTCTTGGTTTCTCCAAGTATACACTCACTATGGGTGTGGAAGTCCCTGCCCAGCCGGTAGTACCTTGGAACTGCTATTCTGGAGCACTTTCTGTGCTTTATCTAGTGTTTTTCATGGAGGAGAATTTTTCTCTGTCTCTCCTAATCCACCATGATGGATCTGCTCTGTTTATTTTTTAAACAGTTTTATTCACACATCATACGATCCATCCTAAGTGTACAATCAGTGGCTGCTCATATAATCAGATAGCTATGCATTGTATATTGAGGATTCAGGATTCTTTGGTTTTGCATTTACCCTGTAGTTACCCTTACTGATAATTTTCATTTCTTCATACTATTCCATGCCACTCTCCTGTCTTTTCCTTCAACCTGCAGAACTCCCTTGATTAATTCTTGCATGGCAGGTCTCTTGTTGATGAACTCACTCAGTTTCTATTTATCTGTAAATTTTTTTTATTTAAAAAATTTTTAATTGTGAAATATTACATATGTAAGAAAAGTGATAATTTTCAAAGTATCATTTAATAAGTAGTTATAGAGCAAATTTCAAAATATGGTATGGGTTACAGTTCCATAGTTACAGTTATTTCCTTCTATATGTTCTAATAACGCTAGAGACTTTAAAAAATCTACATAATCATTCAGTAGTCATAATGCTTTCTTAAATCCTATCTTGTCTGTTGCTACTCCTCCTCCTCATTTGATCACTCTCTCAGTCTTCACGGATATCTAGGTAGTGACCACTCTAATGTGCTCATATTGCAAAAGAGTGTAAACATTATGGGAAAGGAGGATGCAGCTGATTGATGTTCTTAAAGAGAGTGGTGCTTCTGGCTTTTGGGACTTATCTGGCATAGGAACAAACTGAAGGTTTTAAGTTTGTGAAAAAAAACTTCAGTGACTGAAAGTTATAGAGTCTCATATAGAAACCTGGGTATTGGTTTTTGGGAAAACTGTTGATTGTGGCTGGGCATACTGTGGCATTTTTTTTTTTTTTTTTAATTCAGTTTTATTGAAATATATTCACAAACCATACAGTCATCTGTGGTATACAATCAACTGTTCACAGTATGATCATATAGTTATGCGTTCATCACCACAATCTATTTCTGAACATTTTCCTTACATCAGAAAGAATCAGAATAAGAATAAAAAATAAAAGTGAAAAGAGAATACCCAAACCATCCCCCCATCCCACCCTATTTGTCATTTAGTTTTTACTCCCATTTTTCTACTGATTTTTTTTCAATTTTTTAACTTTGTTTATCAAAAAGTTAAAAACAAACAGGCAAACAACAACCAAAAAAACCCCACAACATTTCAAACAAAGCAATAGATTAAGGAAAACAAATAACCTAAAATAACTACTTTGCTTCCAACATGTTCCTACCATACCCCAAGAAAATTAACAACCCCTAAGAAAACAAAGGAATAAGAGAAAAAAAAACCTAAAATAACTCTATTGCTTCCAACATGATCTTACTATATCCAAGAGAGTTTACAAACCATAATCATTCCTGAGCATTCCCATAACATTGAGATTACCCTCCATAGTTTATCTGTTCTTATTAGATTATCATTCCCCCTCCACTAATTGGTATCTCTAGGTCCCCTACATTCTACAGTATAAAACATTGTACATTTTTCACAGAATTGACATTAGTGGTAACATACAATATCTTTCTTTTTGTGCCTGGCTTATTTTGCTCAGCATTATGTCTTTTTTTTTTTTTTTTTTTTTAAATCTTCATTTTATTGAGATATATTCATATACCACGCAGTCATACAAAACAAATCGTACTTTCGATTGTTCACAGTACCATTACATAGTTGTACATTCATCACCCAAATCAATCCCTGACACCTTCATTAGCACACACACAAGAATAGCAAGAATAATAATTAGAGTGAAAAAGAGCAATTGAAGTAAAAAAGAACACTGGGTACCTTTGTCTGTTTGTTTCCTTCCCCTATTTTTCTACTCATCCATCCATAAACTAGACGAAGTGGAGTGTGGTCCTTATGGCTTTCCCAATCCCCTTGTCACCCCTCATAAGCTACATTTTTATACAACTGTCTTCGAGATTCATGGGTTCTGGGTTGTAGTTTGATAGTTTCAGGTATCCACCACCAGCTACCCCAATTTTTTAGAACCTAAAAAGGGTTGTCTAAAGTGTGCGTAAGAGTGCCCACCAGAGTGACCTCTCGGCTCCTTTTGGATTCTCTCTGCCACTGAAGCTTATTTCATTTCCTTTCACATCCCCCTTTTGGTCAAGAAGATGTTCTCCATCCCACGATGCCAGGTCTACATTCCTCCCCGGGAGTCATATTCCACGTTGCCATGGAGATTCACTCCCCTGGGTGTCTGATCCCACGTAGAGGGGAGGGCAGTGATTTCACCTTTCAAGTTGGCTTAGCTAGAGAGACAGGGTGTGGCATTTTGCAATATCTAGTTGAAGCTTCCTTAAGAGTAACCTCCAGGATAGCCTCTTGACTCTATTTTGAAATCTCTCAGCCACTGAAACCTTATTTTTCTCCATTTTGTTTCCCCCTTTTGGTCAAGAAGGCATTGTTAATCCCACAATGCCAGCAACAGACTCATTCCTGGGAGTCATGTCCCATGTCGACGGGAAGAATCACACCCCTGGGAATCATGGCCCACTTAGTGGGGGTGGTAATTAATTTATTTACAGAGTTGTGCTTAGAGAGAGAGGCCATATCTGAGCAACAAAAGAGGTTCTCTGGAAGTGACCCTTAGGCATAATTATAGGTAGGTGTTTGCTAATGCTGCCATTTTGCAAAATACCAGAAATGGATTGGCTTTTATAAAGGGGGTTTATTTGGTTAGAAAGTTACAGTCTTCAGGCCATAAAGTGTCCAAGATAAGACATCAACAATAGGGTGCCTTCACTGGAGAAAGGCCATTGGCATCTGGAAAACCTCTGTTAGCTGGGAAGGCACGTGGCTGGTGTCCACTTGTTCCCAGGTGGCGTTTCAAAATGGCATTCTCCAAAATGCTGTCCTTGGGGTGTTTTGTCCTCTCTTAGCTGCAGCTCCTCTTCAAAATGTCACTCTAGGTCCCTCTGTTTCTGAGCTCTTTTTATAGACTCCAGTGAACTAATCAAAATGTACCCTGAATGGGCTGGGCCACATTTCCATGGTAACATTCAATCAAGACATCACACCCTAATCAAAGGTGTCACTCACAACTGGCTGGGTCACATCTCTGTGGAAACACTCAATCAGAAGGTTCTAACCTAATCAACACTAAAATGTGTGCCCCCACAAGATTACATTAAAGAATATGTCTTTTTCTCGGGGACATAATATATACAAACCAGCACAGTAGGCTTTGCCTCCCCTTTACAGAAGTAAGTTTCATAAAAGCAAGCCTCAAGATCGAGGGCTTGACTTGTTAAGTAGGGATTCCTTAATTTCATATAGCATATATTCTGTCCAAAATAAAACACTCATTGTCTTACCTTATGCTCACCTAGTTGTACAATCATCATCACTCTCAATATTAGACTATTATTATCACCCAAAGCACCCCATATAAACTCTTATCAACCCCCAGTTATTTATACCTCTCTGTTGTTAATTGTTAGTACAAGTGTCATACAGGTGAGGTAGATCATGCAAGAACTTATTTATATTTGTACTACTGATCTGTGAGCTACATGACTTCAAACACCCCCTTTCAATCATGTTTGCCTTCAGTGTGGCACTTATACTTATAATCCTTCTGGGCTGGGAAGTAGGCACTGCACAGTATAACAAGGTGTCTGTATGTGGTCAACACAAATCCGCTGGTTCCTGTGTTCCCTCATGGGTGCTCCTGGCTGCAGGACTGAGAAGGGTTATATCCCCAGCTGGTTGCTGAGATGGGAGTGTGGGAGTGCGGAGCTCCTCCCTCTCCTACTCCCGCCTGCTCATAGTTGCCAGCTCCAGCAGTGGTCATGATTCAATAAACTCACCCTGTCCTTTCTTTCGTAATTTCTCCGCTTTTTCATCCAGTTCCCCCCTATATATTGTAGAGGTCCTTCTCTGGCCACTTGTACCCTGGAACTACTGTTTCAGTCGTTTTCTGCCTTTTCTTGAGTTATTCCATGGGGGAGATGTTTGCTCTCCCCCTCCTATTCCGCCATCTTCCTGTCTGTGAATATTTTAAAGTCTCCCTCATTTTTTTTAATATTCATTTTATTGAGATATATTCACATACCATACAGTCATACAAAACAAATCATACATTTGATTGTTCACAGTACCATTACATAGTTGTGCATTCATCACCAAAATCAATCCCTGACACCTTCATTACCACACACACAAAAATAACAAGAATAATAATTAAAGTGAAAAAGTGCAATTGAAGTAAAAAAGAACACTGGGTGCCTTTGTATGTTTGTTTGTTTGTTTCCTTCCCCCATTTTTCTACTCATCCATCCATAAACTAGACAAAGGGGAATGTGGTCCTTATGGCTTTCCCAATCCCATTGTCACCCCTCATAAGCTACATTTTTATACAATCGTCTTCAAGGTTCTTGGGTTCTGGGTTGTAGTTTGATAGTTTCAGGTATCTACCACCAGCTACCCCAATTCATTAGAACCTAAAAAGGGTTGTCTGTATTGTGCCTAAGAGTGCCCACCAGAGTGACCTCTCAGCTCCTTTTGGAATCTCTCTGCCACTGAAGCTTATTTCGTTTCCTTTCATTTCCCCCTTTTGATCGAGAAGATGTTCTCCATCCTGTGATGCCGGGTCTACATTCCTCCCGGGAGTCATATTCCATGTTGCCAGGGAGATTCACTTCCCTGGATGTCTGATCCCACGTAGAGGGGAAGGCAGTGATTTCACCTGCCAAGTTGGCTTAGCTAGAGAGAGAGGGCCACATCTGAGCAACAAAGAGGCATTCGGGAGGAGGCTCTTAGGCACAATTATAGGGAGGCCTAGCCTCTCCTTTGCAGCAACAGTCTTCCCAAGGGCAAATCCTGTGGTAGAGGGCTCAACCAATCAAACCACCAGTCCCCTATGTCTGTGAGCACATTAGCAACCATCGAGGTGGGGCAGACCAATACCCCTGCATTCTCCACCAGATCCTCAAGGGGGCTCTGCATATTTTTTTCCTTGTTTTTTTTTTTTTTATATTAACTTTTTTTTAATCAACTGTATAAAAATAAAAAAATTTAAAGAAACATACAATAAAAGAACATTTCAAAAAGACCATAACAAGGGAGTAAGAAAAAGACAACTAACCTAAAATAACTATTTTACTTCGAACATGTTCCTACTCTACCTCAAGAAAGTAGCCTAATATAGCAACATTTCTGTGAACTTGTTCCTACTATACCCATCAGAAATTAACAGACCATAGTCATTCCTGGGCATTCCCAGAATGTTAAATTTACCCACGATAGCTTATCTGTTCTTCTTATTGGATTATCTTTCCCCCTTCCTTAATTACTCTCTATAGCTAGTTTCCCTACATTCTACATTACAAACCGTTTGTTTTACATTTTTCAAAGTTCACATTAGTGGTAGCATATAATATTTCTCTTTTTGTGCCTGGCTTATTTCACTCAGCATTATGTCTTCAAGGTTCATCCATGTTGTCGTGTGTTTCACGACATCGTTCCTTCTTATTGCTGTGTAGTATTCCATCGTGTGTATATACCACGTTTCATTTATCCACTCATCTGTTGAAGGACATTTGGGTTATTTCCATCTCTTGGCAATTGTGAATAATACTGTTATGAACATTGGCGTGCAGATATCTGTTCATGTCACTGCTTTCAGATCTTCTGGGTATATAACGAGAAGTGCAATAGCTGGATCAAAGGGTAACTCTATATCTAGTGTTCTAAGGAAGTGCCAGACTGACTTCCAGAGTGGCTGAACCATTATACAGTCCCACCAACAATCAATAAGAGTTCCAATTTCTCTACATCCCCTCCAGCATTTGTAGTTTCCTGTTTGTTTAATGGCAGCCATTCTAATTGGTATGAGATGGTATCTCATTGTGGTCTTAATTTGCATCTCTCTAATAGCTAGTGAAGCTGAACATTTTTTTGTGTGTTTCCTGGCCATTTGTATTTTCTCTTCGGAGAACTGTCTTTTCATCTCTTTTGCCCATTTTATAATTGGGCTGTCTGTACTATCGTCATTGAGTTGTAGGATTTCTTTATATATGCAAGATATCAGTCTTTTGTCAGATACATGGTTTCCAAAAATTTTTTCCCATTGAGTTGGCTGCCTCTTTACCTTTTTGACAGATTCCTTTGAGGTACAGAAACTTCTAAGCTTGAGGAGTTCCCATTTATCTACTTTTTCTTTTGTTGCTCAAGCTTTGGCTATAAAGTCTAGGAAGTGGCCGCCTAATACAAGGTCTTGAAGATGTTTCCCTACATTATCTTCTAGGCGTTTTATGGTCCTTTCTTTTATATTGAGCTCTTTGATCCATTTAGAGTTAATTTTTGTGTAGGTTGTGAGGTAGGGGTCCTCTTTATTCTTTTGGATATGGATATCCAATTCTCCCAGCCCCATTAGTTGAAAAGACCATTATGACCCAGTTCAGTGACTTTGGGGGCCTTATCAAAGATCAGTCGGCCATAGATCTGGGGGTCTTATCTCCGAATTCTCAATTCGATTCCATTGATCAATATGTCTATCTTTGTGCCAGTACCATGCTGTTTTGGCAACTGTGGCTTTATAATAAGCTTCAGAGTCAGGGAGTGTAAATCCTCCCACTTTGTTTTTCTTTTTTAGAGTGTGTTTAGCAATTTGAGGCACCTTTCCTTTCCAAATAAATTTGATTACTAGCTTTTCCAAGTCTGCAAAGTTTGCGGGATAAAGAATTTTGGCTGGCCATTTTTCTCTTTCAGTACCTTGAATATGTCATATCAGTGCCTTCTTGCCTCCATGGTTTCTCATGAAAAATCAACACTTATTCTTATTGAGGAGCTATTGTATGTGACAAATCATTTTTCTTTTGCTACTTTCAGAATTCTTTGTTTGGCATTTGGCATTCTGATTGGTATTGTAGTAGGTCTGTTAGATTTTATTCTGTTTGGTGTTCATTGCACTTCTTAATCATGTATATTTCATATCCTTTATAAGATTTGGGAAATCTTCAGTCATTATTTCCTTAAATATTCTTTCTGCCCCTTTTCTCTTCTCATCTCTTTGTGGGACATGCATTGATGCATATGTTTGTGCACTTCATGCTGTAACTCAGATCCCAGAAACACTGCTCAATTTTTCTATTCTCTATCTGTTCTTCTGAATGTATGATTTCAGTTGTCCTGTTGTCTGCTAATTCTTTCTTCTGCCTGTTCAAAGCTGCTCTTATATGCCTCTAGTATACTTTTAATGTCAATTATGTCTTTCATCACCATTATTTCTGTTATGTTTCTTTTTATACTTTTAAATTCTTCATTATGCTCACACATTGTCTTCTTTATATCCTTTATCTCTTTATTCATATTTTTGTTCATCTGCGTGAATTGATTTAGGAGATTTGTTTGAACTTCTTTAATTAGTTGTTCCAAATTCTGTGTCTCTTCTGAAGTTTTAATTTGTGTCCTTGTCTGAGTCATATCTTCTGTTTCTTAGTATGGCTTGTAAGTTTTTGCTGATGTTTGGGCATCTGATTATCTTAAAGAGTTAACTCTGAACTTCAGTTTCTCCATCTTGTCTAAGGTTTTTTGTTGATTTGCTTTGCGTTAAAGGTCTTCTTTTGACATTTGGTCCACCGTAATCTAGAACTTTGGAATAGCCCATGTATAAATGTTCAGATTTTCTCAGTTTTCTTCAGCTGTTTCTTGCCCTGGATATACAGTACAATTTTTTAGATTGCACTTTTTGTATGATTGTTTCATCTCCAAGAGAAAGCTTCCTTTCCTCTGTTCCTTCTCCAGTTATCTTCATCAGTTTTGCATGTTATTGTGCAGAATTTTCTTCCCAGATTCTATGATTTGTTTAAATTCTCTCTTCCTCACTTAGTGTCCCATTTTCCTTACACTTTTCAGTCCTGGTAGCCTTCTGTCTTAGAGCAGTATTGTTTAACCCCCCTGTTTTTCTTTTCTTCTGTGAGGCCTTTCTGCCTCCAGATTCTTGTCCAGTAGGGTATCCTGCCCTGGTAAACCATAGGCGACAATCTAATAAGTAGGTCACTCCAGAAAAGTCTGTTTTGTGGTTAGTTGGTGCACGCAACAGAAAGTGCTTTGAGTGAGTTTGCCCCTTGCCAGCTGCAGTTTTGTTGTGGGCTGTCTCCTTTTTTTCTTTTCCTCCTGGGGGCCCTTGTGTATGCAGCACTCCTCAGTCATTTGTGTTCCACCCTGGTCTCTGCTGACTTGGGTCCCTGTAACTGGATATCTGTGGGGCTCTAACTCTCTGCTGCGAATGTCTCTACAGTCTGTGTCTCTGGTGGGAGGTGGGAGCATCTGGGCTGCTGCCTGTGGGCAACTTCTAAGCTGTGCAGGTTTAATTACAGAGGAGGGAAGAGGTCTGGCAGTCTGAAATGGAAGTTTCCTACCTGATATTTTTCTTTTTCTTTGATTCAGTATTTGTGGAGGCCTTCTCCAGTGTCTACTCTTTCCAGAGTTCTAAGCAAGTGGGATTATTATCCTTTTATTCACTGAATCTCTGGGGAGACTTTTTTCAGGGGATGAGTAATGTTGCCATGTTGATGATGTCCCCCTCTCTCTCTTTTTTTTTTTTGAATGCTTTACTAGTTTTTTCCTTTTTAAGTGTTTTTATACTCCATTTATATGTCTTCCATATATAGGTGGGCTGAGAAGTTAGATCAGCTAACCAGCACAGCGACAAAAGATCCAGAGGGATTTGTTGGACACCCTGTAAATGCATTTAAATTAATGAAACGTCTGAACACTGAATGGAGTGAGTTGGAGAGTCTGGTCCTTAAGGATATGTCAGATGGTAAGTCTGAGAAGACTAATGAGTCAAAAAAAATTAAGGTGATAATGCTAGCAAATGTAGAGATGCCAAAACTAATGAGAAATTCAGTTTCCAGAATATCAGGTGTTCAGTGTTGTGACTGAATTATTGCTTGGATGTGTTTGGTTTGGCTAGAGTTAATTTAGTCAAGTATTCTGAATTCTTTGATTATTAGAAAAAAATATAATTTCTGCTGTTGGTGACTATCATTGATACTTTTTGCTTAGAAATCTACAAAAGTGAATAGATTATTGGGCATATAGCTTCATTTCTGAGTGTAATCCCTTCTAGGTCATCCTTCAGACTTTAAAAATTAATTCATAAATCTTTATCCTCCAATGAATTTTAATATCCTGGCGTGGGTCTATAAGGAAAGTGTTACCTGTCTTCTACCTAGTTTTTTGAAGCTTAGGGCAATAAATTTGAAAACTGAAGCTTCAAAGAGTAATGATAAGTATTTTTAAGTGAAAAATAAAATTTTATTTGAAGTACTGAGGTGTTCCTGATATTTTTGTAATAGACACAGGGAAACTAAGTCTAGAGTTTAAGGAAGAAAAGAGATTATACTTTGTACCTAGTAGAGGTGCAAATATTTGTTCAAGGACTGAAGGTAGAAAAAAAAATAGAGAGTGATTGATGAGCTAGCTAGCTATGTAGATGAAATTCTCCAAGGTTGCTCGCAAGTCATTGTGAGCAGTGAAGTAAACTATAATGTACAGCCTGGGGCACCTTAAAAAGAAAAATTATGAAAAGTACCTGTGAAATACTTCTTCACTATGAGAGGGAATTAACTGATTATTTCCTTTCATATTTAACACCCTGAGAACGTTTTTAAGGAAATATGTACTTTTTTCATTCTCAAGTAATGACCGCTGTGTCCTAATTCTTTTATAATGTGAACCTTGAAACTCTGGCATTTTAATCTGTGGTATTCATTCTATAATGATACAATATATATGCTTGCTTTTTAAAAAAAAGGATTTAAGCAATTCCGTGGATTTTGTTTTTTGGACATAAAACACACTACAGACTTCTGTAAAATTTGTAAAACGTACTTTTGTATAATTCCATGTGGAGATTGTGACTGGGAGTTTGTCTTAAAATAAAAATTATGTTTGATTTAACTTTTAGTCCTCTTCAGCTAGCCTTTCATTTTTCATTTGCACAATTTCCATTAACATAAAAATGCCTGGCCTTTTGATGTTCAAAATACAGATAGTGGATTATAAGTAAATGAAAAGGGAGGAGAATTTCATACCTAACTTTCATATGCAAATGAAAAGATCCGTATAATTAAAATTTTAAATCAGTTTTTAATTTTATTTTTTGTTTCCTTAAGCAGTATTTAGCATCCATTTTCCTTAGGAATTATATAGTTATCAACAATTGGTTTTTCAAAAAAATTTTATATAAACCCTCTTTAAGTTCTATAAATAGAAAATCCTGACTGAATGTTATATTCTTACTGAACAGATCTAAATATATTTTAATACACCAGCTTTGCTGATGGTCTTAATATATAATTAATATTTCTTCTTCCCCTCAAAGAATTCCACCAAACTTTATATTTTTACTATTACATAATGTGTGGTACTTGGAAAAAGAAAACTGAACTTTATTAAAGAGTATAGATTTTACTTGCAATCTATTATCTGAATGCATAATTGGTTACCAATCAACGTCACTTTCCAATCCATAACTCTGTTCATTTCTCAAGCTTAGTTGGAAGCACTTTTCGGTTTCCTGCTATGTTGTATAACTGAAAAGTCAGTTATATTTGTTGATCTGTACCTGTTAATACAAATATAACTTATGCAATGATCACAGATTAACTAAGCAGCATTAGAAAGGCTTTGGAAAATTTGAACAAGTAGGAGTATGTCATCTCACTGTATTTTTTTCTTGATGAACATGTAGAACTTTCATGGCATGGTAGAAGATTATTATAAAATAGATTTTGAAAAATCCTTGTAAAGACTCTGTTTTGGAGGTCTATAAGGTTCTAGAGTCCTTTTTTTCTCTCTTTCTTTTTCAAGGCTTTATCTCTAATTTAACCATTCAGAGGCAGTTCTTCCCTAATGATGAAGATCAGGTTGGGGCAGCTAAAGCTCTGTTGCGTCTTCAGGACACCTACAATTTGGATACAGATACCATCTCAAAGGGTAATCTTCCAGGTAAGATAATTCTTCTCGTCTACAAAACACCCATCACCTGGCTTTTCTGTTCAGTTTGTTAGGTCAATATTAATGTAAAGACTTCTGTGTTTTAAGATTTTTAACTGTAGTTCATTTCCATAGTCATAAGAACAAAAGAATCCTCCTTTTCTCTAGGAGGTAGTAATTGTGGTTAAGCTTCTAGTTTGTTACTGTGAAACCTTACATTTATAGGGACTAACTTAAGTAGATAATTTTAGTGTATAAAAAAAAGAGACAATCCTTTTTTCCAAATGTTTCTCTTCAGAACATTAATACTTGGCTGCTTTGTATGTTGTAAAGTTATAAAGGGATTGATAATCAAAGTTTGTATGTTCAATACTTAGAAACCAAGATGTATTGAGTATGCACAGTTAGATTTTTTAAGTGTTCCACAGTGTGGAAAATCCTGCTTTCTGACTTACTTTTGGTAAAACCCTCTTTTTTTTAAGTTGTAACTGATTTTACTAACATTTACGTTTGCCATCTCTCACTTTTTCTGCATCTGTGGCTTACTACCATTGGTGTCTCCTGTTACTATCAACTGGAGAAATAAAATATTTTATTTAACCTCTATCTTTATAGCAAACTTTATTTTCCAAGTAAGGAAGGCTGTGGGATAGGTTGTCCTTTTGCTTATTTCCTTTCCTTCGGAAATATTATCCTATTCTAAAAATGTACAAATTTGCATATTTTATTTTCTGCTTCTAATATTATGTAACACTTCTGATAAGATGATAACCTTATTTTTTAAAACTATCTTCTTGTTTAAACATCAATTTATTTAATAAATATTAGCTATTTAGTATGTGCCAGCCTTTATGCTGGGTACTAGGGACACAATAATGGACAAGACAGGCATTCCCCTTACCCTTAGGGTACATATATTTTTGCAATACAATATAATAAATGGTTGGATGGGGAAAATTCAGGGATACTGTGAAAACACATCAAAGGTAACCTAGTTCTAGACTTGACAAAAGGTTTAAAGGGAGACTTCCTTGAGGAGATGACATAAAAAAAAATTTGAGATTTAGTGGACAAGGAATTAGCCAGCAGAATGGGGGACAGGGGGAGAAAAGGGGGGATGGGCAAAGTAATCCAGGTAGAGGGAGCGCATATAAAGGCCAGAGAAGAGGCCACCTTGTATTCAGGTAACTAAGAAATAGTTTGTATGGCTTGATGTTGAGTTCAAGGGGTGAGTGCATGAGATATGGGGAAAGAGGTTTGGTTTTGTAAGACTAGTCAGGGATGTGACTTAGAGAAATAAAGAGAAGCCATTTCTTGCAGGGCTTTGTAAGCCATGTGGAGAAGTTTGAACTGTTCTGAGCACAATGGGGAACCATAGAAAAGTTTAGGAGAAGTTATATGATTTTCATTTTAGAAATATTCTGGCCTTAGAATGGAAATTGGATGTGGACCTGGAGACAGGGACAGAGAAACCAGGGAGGAGACTATTTCAAAAATTTAAGAGATGATAGTGATCTGAACTAGGGTAGGTAGTGGATATGAAGAGAAGTAGATAGATTGTCAAGCTGTTTAGGAGATGAACTGGTAGGATTTGATTATGTACTGGACATAGGTTTCTAGCTTGGATAACTAGATGGATTGTGTTCAACAAGATAGAGAAGACCAGAGAAGTAGGTATGAGTGGGGGTAAGGGGGGTGGGAGTGGGGATAATATATTTGATTTAGTTTATTGTATTTCTTTTCATTTACAACTCTTATCTTCCCATTACAATAGTTTGAGTATTATTTAACCCTGGTCTTGCTGTGATTAGTCTTAGGAAGTTCATTGTGTCTCCTATGTACCTAGGCTTTTATTCTAGAGAGATCAATTGGTAAGACTTTGATATAGAGTGGCTGAAAATAAAACACTCCGAGAAAACATGGAGTTTTTCATTGGGGAAATATTCGTCCCTTCTCATGCACTTTTTTTTTTCCTTTTCTTTTTTTGAGATTGTTCACATACCATACAATTATCCGAAGATCCAATGTGTACAATCACTTGCCCATGGTACCATCATACAACTGTGCATCCATCACCACAGTTAATTTTCTTTTCAATTTTTAGAACATTTTCATTACTCCAGAAAAGGAATAAAGACACACAAAAAAAGGAAATTCTAATCCTCCCATACCCCTAACCATCCCCCCTCCATTATTGATTCATAGTGTTGGTTTAGTACATTTGTTACTGTTGATGAAAGAATGTTTAAAATACTACTAACTATAGTATATAGTTTGTAATAGGTATATATTTTTTTCCTATATGCCCGTCTATGATTAACTTCTAGTTATAGTGTCATACATTTGTTTTAGTTCATGAGAGAGATTTCTAATATTTGTACAGTTAATCATGTACATTGTCCACCACAAGAGTCACTGTTTTATACATTCCCATCTTTTAACCTCCAAGTTTCCTTCTGGTGATATACGTGACTCTGAGCTTACCCTTTCCAGCACAATAATGTCATTTCATTTTATCTATCCATCTGTCCATCTGTCTTATCTGTCGGGCTGTATTTTGAATATTTGAGAGAATGTTGTGTACATTGTGCCCCTGGAACACATAATACTTCCATGTATATTTCCTAAGAACAAAGATACTCACTTATGTAACCACCTTAAGTGCAGTTATCAAGTTCAAGAAATTTAACATTGATATAAAGCTTATACTCTGTATTCAAATTATTTCAAATGTCCTTTTGAGCCATTTCTCCTCCACAGACAGATTCTGTCCAGGGTCATGTACTGTAGTTAATTGTCATTATCTCTTTAGCTGTTCTTTCTTTGCTTTTTTTTTAATTTTAATTATGGAAACAAATATATAACATAAACTTTCTCATATCAACCACTCCCAAGCATAACATTCCTTGAGGTTAATCACATTCACAATGTTATGCTACCTTCACTGCCATCCATTACCAGAACTTTATTATCACCCCAGATAGAGACCCTATACCTACACCCCTGGTAACCTGTATGCTGTTTTTGTCTCTATGAGTTTGCATACTCTTCTATGTTTTCTTTGTTGTTGTATCAGGGCTTAAATTTAACATCTTAAATGCATAACAGTCTTGTTTGCTTTGATACCAATTTAACTTCAGAGCATACACAAATTATGTTCCTGTACTCCTTCTACCCCTACCTTTATGTAGTTCCTGTCACAAATTACATATTTATTTACTGAGTCCAAAACCATTGATTCATTGTTTTTATGCATTTGCCTCTTAGATCATGAAGAAAGTAAAACGTAGAATTACAAACTAAAAATACAGTAGTACTGGTATTTATATTTACCCACACTATCACTTTTACTGGAGACCTTTACTTCTTCATGCAGCTTCGATCTATTGTCTAGTGTCCTTTCCTTTCAAGCTGAAGAGCTCCCTTTATTTAACATGTCTTCTGTGTTAAAAATGGGTGAACCTTATGGTATGTAATGCTGTTTAAAAAAAAAACCAGTTGACAGGTTTGCCCTTCTTTGTGTACATTTGTCTCTTGCCGAGATTGTTGGTAAGGAGTAGCATAGATATATCTCATATGATGATTGCTGCTGTATTAGCAAATAGCATATTTCAACTTGTTACTTCATTTTGATATGAGGACTGATAATTTAGAAGTCTTGCATTCTCTGTGTCCCATCTCCCCTATTAACAGTTGTGTGATTCTTGTCATGTTACATTACCTTGTAGATTGTTTATAAAACTAGGATAATATGAGCTTCTCCTACCTCAGAAAATTGTTAGAACATTCAAATGAAAGTGAGGTAGCACTTAAAAACTGTCTAGTCCTAAATGTATGGAGATTGATATTAAGATTGCTAAAGTTCTCTTATTTTCTTTCCATAGGAGTAAAACACAAATCTTTTCTAACAGTTGAGGACTGCTTTGAATTGGGCAAAGTGGCCTATACAGAAGCAGATTATTATCATACTGAACTGTGGATGGAACAAGCTCTAAGGCAGCTGGATGAAGGCGAGGTTTCTAACATTGAAAAAGTGTCTGTTCTAGATTATTTGAGCTATGCTGTATACCAGCAGGGAGACCTGGATAAGGCACTTTTGCTCACAAAGAAGCTTCTTGAACTTGGTATGTTAATTGGGCCTAATGTAAGGTTATAGATGTAGTGTGTGTGTGTGTGTATTTATATATAGTCATATAGCTTTGGTACTTTTTGTTAGAGATCAAGAGCTTCGTTTGTCAGACATATTTTGTCCTTTCTGTTTATCCTCAAAGTAAATGACAACTGATTTCTCTCACTCAATAGGATTACAACAGTTTATGAAGGCTGCCTATTTTTTTTTCCACCCTGTACTCTATGAATTTCCAAATTGGACCATAACCTAGCTAAGTCACTAAAAAATGTTTATTTACCATGTTACCTTATTAAATGTTAGCCACTTTCCTTTGGAAGGGTGTTTTGGGTTTATTTCATTCTTCAAAAATAAAGTGATGTGAAGTAAATGGACTAAAAAATATCTTTGAGTGTATATGGTGGTTTGAGGTTGTATGTACTCAAGCAAAACACATTCTTAAATTTAATCCATTCTTGTGGCTGTGGACCCATTGTAAAGTAGACCCTTTTGATGAGGTTATGTCGGTTAAGGTATGGCATACCCCAGTCAGGATGGATCTTAATCCTGTTACTGGAGTCCTGTATAAGCGGTATGAAATTCAGAAAGAGAGAGAGAGAAAGCCACAGGAGGCAAGAAGTTGAACCCAGAAGAGAAGAGAGAGACCAGGAGATACCACCATCTGGCTTGCCATTGACAAGCTAAGGACCCCAGGATCACCAGCAGCCAGCCCCAGGAACACCCCTTTCTTTGAGGAGAAAGCATCACCTTTGTGATGTCTTGATTTGGACTTTTCTTTTAGCCTCAAAACTGTAAGCAAATAAATTCCCGTTGTTTAAGCCAAACCACTGCATTGGTATTTGCTTGAGCAGCCCAGGAAACTAAAACCACTGTCATATTAAAGTATTAGAAAAATGTGATATCTTACAAGAATTTTACCACTAGTATTTTTAACAGAGATGTAGCATTTCTCAAAGTGTGGTCCGGGAGCCACCTGCTACAGAATTACCTGGGTATGTCTTAGAAATGAAAATTCTTTGGTCTCCACCCCATACCTATTAAATTAGAGTCTGTGGTGATAGTCTGGAATTTGTACATTACTGAATTCAGTAGTGTATACCTACTTAATGAAGCATTAAGACTTTAAAAAATTAATTATTATGATGAATAGGTAAAACATCTAGAGTCAAAACAGTTCAAAAGGATTGGTCATCTGAAAATGAAATTTTGGTAATTACCTCTTAGTTTGGATGAATAAATTAAAAGTTGGGATATTTCTTTTTCTTTCAGTATTTTCAGTGATTCCCCCCCCCCAATTTAAAAAGTGCTATGTACTCATTGTAGAAAATGTTCAAAAATAGAAAAAGATATAGAAGAGTCACCCATAAACCAATCACCCAAAGATATCCACAGTTAATTTCTTTTTGTTTACTTGCAGTACATGACTCTTTCCCCACCCATGCACACACTTTTCCTTTCTTTTGTAAAATTAAGCTAATAACTATTTATCACAACATATATTGTGAGCAGTTTGCCAAATACATACAAGAAATATTTTATAAATCTAGGGTTAGAATTCCTAAACACTGAAATTAATGTCACAAATGAAGTCTCTGTGCTATGTTTTTTTGGTCTTATTTTGTGTGTGTGTTTGTATGTGTATTTTTATTTTTCCCAGATGGGTTAAGCAGCTCTTTTTTCCACTGCTAAATTAAAAGTAGCTAAAAATTATGACTAGCAATTTGGAGGAAGCTAGTGGATTCTGGCCTGTTTGAAAATTACATCTTTAGTTTCCCTTTTCCTTCTCACATATAAATTTGGGACTGAAATGCACTCAGTCCTCAGAAGTATGCTTCTGTTCTGCATTTGTAATGTATTTGTGGTAAAGTTTGCTTTTGAACTATATATTCCCTCTCTTATCCATGGTGATTACTTTTCAGTCTCAGAGAAATCTTTTCCATTGCTTAAAATAAGTAGGATGACTAAGAGTTTAGACTTCATTTGACATCAAATTGAACATAGTTCCTTTGGCTGATTCAGTAACTTCTTGAAGTTGAAGCAATAATTGCCACCTTGAAATAAATGGCTTGTTGTTTTCTTAGAACTGTTTTTATATAGTGTGATGTTCTTAGCTTGCCAGAGCTGCTATCACATATATCATTCAGTGGGTTGGCTTAAACAATAGGAATTTATTGCCTCACGGTTTTGAGCCTAGAGGAAGGTCAAAGTCTAGATTATTGTAGAACTTGCCTTCTTCTTGAATAGCATTCTGGTGCTGGCTGCCAGCAATCCTTGGGGTTCTAGGCTTTTTCTGTCAAAAGGCCATGTAATCTCCTTTTTAGCTTCTGTGACCTTTCATTTCTCAGTGAGGCTGGCAGGAATCTGAATTAAACCCACCCTCATTCAGTTCGGCCACACCTTAACTAAAAATAACATCTTCAAGAGGTCCTTTTACTATGGGTTCACATCAACAGGAATGTGAATTAAGATTAAGGAACATGTCTATGTTGGGGCACATAATCCAGTCTACACAGTGACTATATGTTCTCATTTACCTGGGCAGTAGTGGTTTGCACCTGTTGTTTTGGTAAAATAATTTTTATTAGTGTCCCCTTTCACTCTCATATTCATCCTGGTTTGTAAGATAAATTATATAGTTGCTTGTTTTTATATTACTGTATTGTGATGCTTGAATGACTGTAATCTTACCAGTGGACATGTTTTCTTTCTCTTTTAATAGATCCTGAACATCAGAGAGCTAATGGTAACTTAAAATATTTTGAGTATATAATGGCTAAAGAAAAAGATGTCAATAAGTCTACTTCACATGACCAAACTGACCACAAAATCACACTGAAAAAAAAAGGCGTTGCTGTGGATTACCTGCCAGAGAGACAGAAGTACGAAATGCTCTGCCGTGGGGAGGGTATCAAAATGGTAAAGTGGAAAAGCCAACTGCATGTTTGTGAATGTTGTGTGTGTGAACATGTTTGTACATAGTTCCAAAAAGAGTTAGAGTTCTTTTGTATTTAAGCCTATGTGAGTTCTTTTATTTTTAAGCCTATGTAATAAAAATTAGAGTGATTGCATGTAGTGAAGTATTGCTGTATGCCACATCACCTCATTGTAGGGGTCATGCTTCAATATGCTGCAACTGTTAGTAAAACAGCTTTGAAATAAAGCTTGTGAATCATATACCATGACATGCATTTTTAGTAATATACTCTTTCATAGATCAAAAGAGGCTTATTTTCCAACCTGAAGCATTAGATAAGTTTAATGGAAGTGATAACGTCTTATTCTTGTACCTTAATGCATCAAGATTTCAGCATTCTTAAATAGAAACAATATACTGTTTTAACCCATCATATGAGACCTACTGGATTCATCTGTACAATAATCTCTTGGGGTTTTGCTGCTGGTCAACCTCAATAAGCTAGCTTAGTAAAATGTTTTTGTCTATTTAAGAAAATATTCAAAATGACTTTCGACAGAATTTGGCTTTGGTATTCATTTTCTAAAATACCTAAACATATCTATAAATATCCCTTTATTTAGTGTGAATTTATGTATTTATAACTCAGAATCCCAGTTCTTCAGGATGTTAATAGACAGTATGCATACACACACAAATGTTCCATGGTTAAATAAGTTTGGGGAACACTTGTTAAACAAAGCTGAACAATAGGTTTTTGTTTAGCTTTAGGACTTCTCACCATTTTTATGATAATGTACCTTATGGATATGATATTCGTTGTATCTAACATTAACAGATAATGGAACTCTTTTTGAAGTAATATCATGTGGGACCTAGTGTTCACTTGATTGCAGGTATATATAGAAAGAGTTAGTGAGTTTTTGGAGTAAAAACTTTAAGGCATAAACATTTGCCTGGTGTTTAACTCTTTATCTCTATTACCGATAAACTCAAGCTGGGCCTTTACATTTTGACACTGATGACTGTTGCCAGCTTAATGTCTAATAGCAAATAAGTTAGATCATTTCTTTGTTGACACTTGTGATAGCATGGGAGGACATGCATGCTTTTGCTTTTGGGAGCTAACGAGTAAATATAAGGATGGTAACACTTGCTAGATTCAATTTTTAAAAATTTCATCTGTAAATATTTCAGTATATATGTCTTTTAAATATAAGGACTCAAACAATAGCCACACTATCATTATCAGACCCACAAAAATTCACAATATTTCTTTCACAAAATATTTCTGATTATTGTACAGATGAATCCAGTAGGTCTCATATGATGGGTTAAAACAGTATATTGTTTCTATTTAAGAATGCTGAAATCTTGATGCATTAAGGTACAAGAATAAGACGTTATCACTTCCATTAAACTTATCTAATGCTTCAGGTTGGAAAATAATCATCAAATATCTAGTTAGTTTTCAAATTTCCAGTAGTAAACAGATGTTTTTTATTGCCCTTCAAAATTCTTAAAAAAGAGAGTAACTCTCAGTTAGATAGAACTATACATACAAAACAGAAGTCTGCTAATTTGCCAATTTGTGGATATGACATATTCATATCAACTCTGTCCAAGATTGGGGAAGCATCTTTTTTCTCAGAATAATTAAGTTAATTTCATGATTATATAAAAGACTTCTTTGATATAAAGCCTTGGATTTGACTCTAGGTAAATAAAGTGCATGGAAGATAAACACAAATCATTATTTGTTTTGGTATGTTACCCAGTAATTAAAACAAAAACTAATATTATTACTTCTTAGTAAATATTTTAATTGAGAGAAGAATCATCTTTGAAATAATTTATTTAGAAAATATATAGATGATTGAAGGGAACATTTCTTTGTTTCGTTGACTCCTTTATTTGTGTACTTCCTAATAAAAGCATCTGGCTGCTTTGTTTAATAACATTTTTTTGAGCTACTTATTTTGATATTTGCTTTTAAAAATGATTTAAATTTTTTGCCACAAGCATTAACTGGAAGGTATTTAAGTAAACCTGGTTCCGTTTTTTCCCCCCCTTCTAGAAACTGTGTTTTTCTGGGTGCTTTTCGGTTACTTTGTGTTGTTGGGAGCAATGCTAGACATTCATTTCATAATTTCATAATCATTTCATTGTTTCTTTCATATTTATAACATCTGAACTTTAGTCTGGTGGGAAAAGAGGTAAAAAAGAAACCTACTTTTTTTCTTATTTTGGTCTCCCATTTTTCTTCCAGAAAATAAATAACCCTTAAAAATTTACACAGTACTTTCTTTTGTGTGTCCTTCCATATCCTTCCATGTATATGCAAGCATGATTATTGTTTCTTATTGCATGGGAACAAGTATTAAAAAATAATATTACTCTAATATATACATCATTTTTCTTAACTTTATGTTTAGACTCCTCGGAGACAGAAAAAACTCTTTTGCCGCTACCATGATGGAAACCGGAATCCTAAATTTATTCTGGCTCCAGCCAAACAGGAGGATGAGTGGGACAAGCCTCGTATTATTCGCTTCCATGATATTATTTCTGATGCAGAAATTGAAATTGTCAAAGATCTAGCAAAACCAAGGGTAAATAATTTTTTTGTTTTCCCCCCTCAGTTTACTGATTCAGTTTTTCCTTTGTAAGATTACAGAAATGATCACATACATCAGTAACTCTGCAGACAGTTATAGATATTGTTTCCTCAACATAATGGGTGTTGTTAAGTAAGCACTATTTATGCCGTTTTTTTCTGTTTGTTATCATTACATAGTAAGTAACAGATCCTGCAACTGGGTTTGAAGCACTTAATTCTGAAAATCGTAGATGAGATTTTAATTTACACTTAACAAATGTGTTTCAAGCATCTTCCTGAAAAATGTTGCTTATATTTTAGAGTCTTTAAAACTCTCAGATACTAATCAGAACCCAACCTTTTCATATCATCTCTATTTTTATCTGAAAGAATACTTAAAATGTTTTTATTCCCTGTAAGGCACAAGGTAGAATTGGGACAAGCATCATGCTGCTTTGCAATGTTGACATCACATTCATCTTATGAAAAAAAAAGAATGTAAACAAAATTCTATAAACTTAGTGCTTAGCCTAGATAGTCCTCTTTTTTGAGAATGTGTAAAAGCCTACCCTTAATGCTGTTTCCTTTTTCTGTCAGCCTATTTTTAAAACATATTTGGTCTTTTTTTTCCCCCTTAAATTTGTATTTTGAAATAGTTTCAAACTTACAAGACAGCTGGAAAAAATAATACAAAAGCCATACCTATTTGGTCTTATTTATAACAGAATACAAACTGTCATCACTTAAAGAGATTGTTGAATAAGCAAAAGGCATATATTTGTTCTCTTATTACACAGGGGTTGTCCAGCCTTAAAAGTCTAGATTATATATATATATATATATATATATATATATATATATAATTATATATATATAATTATTCACCCCTGCTGTTTTAGTGCAAAAGCAGCCAGAGACAATAAGTAAATGAATGAGTGTGGCTATATTCCAGTAAAACTTTATTTACAAATATAGGCAGCAGGTCAGATTTGGCCTGTGGGCCATAGTTTGCTGATCCTTGTTATATCATAAAGGTTGAATTATATGGATATCTGTACTGCAAAATAAAGTCAGAGTAAGAATATTTTAAAAGTTTTCTTACTTTTCCAAGTTAGTACTTTTTGATTTTTACTAAACAAAGATTACGTTATTAATAATGGAAAAAATTTGTCTAATATGTATCGGGACTTTTCAAGGGAATTCTTATGAATCTGCCGTCAAGCAGAATGCTGCTTATAATTGTATTCTGTTACTCTCTTGATTCCTATTTTAGTCCATTATTTATGGTTAATAAACCCAGTAAACCAAAATATTTTGGTAGAATATTCATCAAGAATTCATTTTCACTTGGACATCAAGTCTTATATCTGTGTTTGTAGGCCTCAGTCTTTAAAGGGGATGTCTCAGTCTGTATGTTTTTGATCAAAAATCCCAACTGCAGTAAAAATTTCATACTCTTTTTGTTAACCTCAAAGTCATCCTTCTATTTGAAAAAAGAGTTTGTGAAATTATTATCTTGGCTGTTACCTCTTTCTTATTGTTTTTAAAACTTACACGTTCTTTTCATCTGCCTTTGTGCCCAGTCCAAGATTATTTCACGATTTGTTTTTGAGTAGCTATCTTGATGGAGAAAAGATTGAGCTTAAAATGAATATTGAAGATTAACCTTTGTGAACAGTTCCTTCACTAAAACAATTACAATTTTTTTAAAACAAAAAAATGAAAAACCAGTCAGTTTTCAAGGCTCAAAACACTGTGACTGGAAGTGTATGGAGTTATTTTCTCTTTCAGCTTCCTTTGTAAAAACACCAGAATTCTGACTGGTTGCATAAATGTGATTCATTTTTTATTTTGTAATGCAACTATTTTGATGGTTGGCTTCACAGCTGAGGCGAGCCACCATTTCAAACCCAGTAACAGGAGACTTGGAGACGGTACATTACAGAATTAGCAAAAGGTAAGAGATGTATATGCTGCATACTTTGCCCTCTAATGAGTGTTTTATACATCCAACAGGAATTATTCATTTAAGGAAGTAGGTCATTTTCAGTCTCCAGCCCGAGTCATCGCCCTGTTTATATATGCATGGATAAACTGCTTCGTGTTTCACAGGTCTTTCCCTTTGACTAGAAGTTCTGTTCTAAATCCTTAATTGGTCTGTTATTTTTAGGGAATTCATATGTTGCTCTGCAGCTTCCTTCAGCTAAGGAATCAAATATGCAGGAAATGGCCTTATACTTGTTTTCTTTTTCCCTTTTCTTGTGAAAGGGAGAAAACGAAAAAGCAGCAGCCTGGCTTAATCTGGAAGTACTCTTTGTTTATGCAGTGCTATCACATTCATAAATGCTGCAGTGAATTCCCGTCATCCTTCATTGTTGTGCTAGCATTTGTTCATCCATCATGTAAAATACCATTGTCATTATGGAGTAATCTATATTCCTCTTGTTGAGGCTTTTTATTTGTAAAAAAAAAAAGAATGTTGACCCAAAACTTGGCAGTGGAAAAGACAGTTAATCTCTAAGCTCAGTCTTCCAAATGCTATTACTTATGAACTTAGTTGCCTTTTATTTCACTAGAGACTTAAAAATAATTTTATCTTGGTGAGATTTTGAAAAGATGAATTTAAGGAGAATACTAATTATTTTTTTTCAAAGTACTTAAAGAACATTTAACTTCTAGATCTGAGAAAGCTCCTGTGAAACACAGTGCTACAAATCATTTACATACAGCTTCAAATGATTTTTTTAAAAAAAGTGAAAGGACAACAAATCTACAACAAAAATCTGTCAAACTATTTTCTGTTGATTTGGAAGTGGCTGTTTTTATTGCCAACTTTCTCATTGTTTTTGCTGATCTGAAATCATCACCAGCCATCTAGACCAATCTGAACCCTTCCAATCACCTGTGGCTTGGCAAAACAAAACAAAACGACCTAAAACCCTAAATTGCCTGCTACTAGAGTAAGTCCTTGTCCTTTCTCTTTTTTTTGTAGCTGCGCCGAGCTACAGTACATGACCCTGAGACTGGAAAATTGACCACAGCACAGTACAGAGTATCTAAGAGGTAAGGGAGTAATGGAGAGAATTTTAGTCATATTTGGAACATCATCTTTCTTGAGAATCTAATTTTTGCAAAATCCATGATGTGGTTTCAAAGACCCAGGTATCATCTCTGCATGAATTCTCATGATAGACTAACCAAACATAGTTATGAGGCAGTTAATAAAAAATTTTCAGAAGTAATGTATTAGATTACAAAATGCCTGCTGAGGCTCCCCCAAGCACTAGTTCTTGACCTAAGAGTTAGAGGTTCCAAACACTTTTCATAGAACAAGGCCTAATTTGGCCTCTGTAGTAAAGCACGGGTTTAAAAATCCCTTGATCACCCAATAGCTGTAAGTATCCAGAAAGGGAATGTGTTGAATAATTATGTAATGAATCCTTTGCAAGTCAAGTAGTTTGAAATTCTTTGCTTTCAACAACAAACCACTGCTCTAGTTGAAAATGGAACAGAATGGAAATGCAAATTCGGGGGGGGGGCACGAACAATGTAAAATTTCCAGTGTTAAAAAATATTTGTTCATTAATTTTTTTTAAGTGGATGGTGGGCATAAAATCATCATGGCATTTAGATTCCACTGGATACATTTAAAAAGTAATCAGTTTTCAAAAATTACCAATATTTGCAATATGCTAGAATTAAATCCTTTGAAACTATTTAAATGATGATGAAAAATTTTAGTAGTCGACTAAAAAATTGAGCAAAGAGTAAAATAATTTTAAGCAATTATTTTAGGTGGTATTCAGGCAAAAATTTTTGAAAATTACTGCTGTACATCATAGCACAAGCACTATGAAGGCTGGACAGAATGCCTTGATTCTGTCCATTTCCTTTCACTTTTTGGGCAAAGCTATATGTCCTTCATATATTATCACATATTAATTTTAAACATGACCCCTCCCGAACCCCTACATATCCTGGTTTCCTAATTGTCTCTGCCCTATTCCACTACCTCCCCCTGCCCCAAATAGAAGACATGAAGAACATTTAGGTTTGCTATAATATGATTTTGATATTAAGCATAGGAGCATTTACCATTAAGGAATACTGATAGATGTTAAGGATTCACAGAAATTAAGTTGGAGAGACATATTTTGAAATGTGATTTATAGTGTTTCTGAGCTGAGATTTAACTCTTAATTTTAAATTAAGCTTAAACTAAGTTTTCATTCTATTAGAGAATCTCATTCATATCTAAAAAATATGACTCTCTTACCTTAAAAAATACCTTAAACTGTTACATACTTTGTCAGAGAATATGGCATGGTTTCAGACATGTTTACTTTCATAAGATATGTGGGTATGTAAATTCTCCAGATTTGGATGCTTTTAGGAAGCATATAAAACAAATTTCATCAACTCAGTGTATTAGAAGTCATTTTTTTGGGAAATTTTCTGTATATACAGTGAACCTTTTGAAGAAATATCCAGGACACAGAGCCATTGGATTCTTGCCAATTAGAATAAATTACTATTGGAAAAGTGATCTACAGATGCTTTTTCCTTAATAACTAAATATTTTTAAACATGGCAAATTTATCTTCAAAATATTCTAGATTTATACTCTGAGAAACAGCTTTATTGAATTTTGCAGAGAAGTACAAACATACTTTGTATTATATTATCTATGGCAGCAGAAGACACTTAGCCAAGAAGCTTTTAGATGACTCTGAAAAACACCAGAATGAATTTACAATCTTGACATTGTATGTAGGGTGGGTGTACCTGTGTGTGTGTATGTTTAAAACAACCTAGTAAAAAAGGTATTTTATAACACAATGAGCTTTATCTTTTTACAGAAAATTATCTAGCAACCCTTTCAAAAATATAAATTGAAAGAGAGGTCTTAACTCTTGGAAAGGAATTTGCTGCATAAAATAACTAGTGTAGTTCATAATTAACAAGTAAAAATAAAATAAAAAATAAAGTTTTTACTACTTTCAGAATTTAATGACTAAATCAAGACATTTTCTGCCAATCACTGCAAATGTGAATTTTGAAGATGACTATAAGTGAAATAAATGAACAGTTTGTTTCCGCTATAAATAATATCTCTGCAAAAGGCATCTCAAATGCAAAATGGAAGAAAGAATTTACGTATTCTGATGTCAGTAGTAATTTAATTGCTTTTGCTATGGGAAACGTGTTTTGAAAGGGTCGGAAGGGAATTCCAAATGTCTGTATTTTTGAGAAATTTCTAAGTGGTTGCATCATCTTTTGTGGAAGTAGAAAATTGCTTGATCCAGCATACAAGCAAATAGAATTTTCCTTGGGCAGATAATATGTAGAACCCCTTTTCTGTTTTAAAATCATAAAACTAAAATTTTTATTTACTTTGACGTCTGTTAACTTTTGGTAAGTCATCTTGTCTTTTCCATCATTTAGAAAATTTATTACAGTTGGGTGATGGAGGAGCTAATAATTTATAATAATGTTGGCTCGATTAGAGAAATAGTATTTTAGTTTTTGAAAGGTATGCAATCATTTATGTTCTCTGAAAAGACAGTTTAATTATATGAGCTCATAAGCTCTAGTTACATTAAGATAAATAATGATGTATGCAAATAATCTGTTTAGAAAGATGCAAAAAACTTCTTTAATTCTAGTGGGATAGTTCTTGAGGTGGTTTTATTTTTTTTTTATACTCTCATGTAGTGATTTCTACAATGTGATACTGTATTCTATTTAAGATTTAATTTACCCATGTTAGTAAGGAACAAAGATGCTGTAAAGAAATAATAATATTTAAGCAAATGTAAATAGTTTTGAATGATTTCAGATTTAAAAAAATTTTTTGGCATAGCTTTTAACAACAATACTGCCCTCTAATGGCTTGGACGGTGGTTCTCAGACTGAGGTAACTGAAATGGACAGAGCTATGTAGTGTTGTTGCATAATTGTCCTTCCAGGAAGCAGAAGGACTGGGTAAATTCCCAGTCTACAAGATTAGCCTTTCTTTTTTAGGCATTAGCACTTAGAGAAGAATTATTGGAAGGTGTGCCCTGAATTATCTTTTACCTTGTAAAAATTTATTTAAATGTTATGTATCAACAAAAACACATGGCGGTTTATTATTAGCTGATTATAAAATGTTAATTTTCACATGTATGTGAAATAACCAGATCAGTTCTACCAGGAACTCCTTGGAATTGGGAGAAATAAGTTCTTGGTGTATATATTAGCTAGATCTGTTACTAAAGTACAGTTCTTTGATTCTTCCCATTTCTGCTTCACTGAGGAATTCTACTCAGCCAGTCCCTGTAAATTTGCAAGAGATAACAAGGCAAAATAATTGTGATAAAATAGGATAAATCTTGGATTACTTCTAAGAAGTTTTCAGAATGCATTCAGTTCATTTGACAAGTATGCATTGAGAATCTATTATGTGCCATGCAGTGTATAGGTTCTGTAGATACAGTGATGAGCAAAAACAGGCAGAATTTATATGTATTTGGAACTAGTAGTCAAATGAAGGTGACAGAACCTAATCAAATAATATAAATTAATGTAAAATTATTACTGTGATAAATAGTACAAGGGAAAGACACACAGTATTATAAAAACATTTGGGGTAGCAGCCTTCTCCACTTCCAGATGTGCAGAGGTGGCCTCTCCCCAACTTAGTATCAGACTGACACCCCGCACCCCACCCCACCCCCGGTAACATCTGACAAGGAAACAGTCATACTTTCTGTTCTCGCCAAAGTCACTGTTATCCTTTTAGATATCAGAGTATCACAAACCTGGACTGTTTTCATGAAGAACATTTTATTTCCTTACATCAAAGAAAACGTTAGAGTATCTGCAGACACAGTGGGAAGAAGAGGAGTGCCAGTCTTCTGAGGAAACAAGATGAAGAGGATTCCCACCTGAATGGGGCTGATCTCTGCAACATCTGGGAATGGGTCAGATGACCTGCAATGGATGATCCATGCTGTGGTAGATCATATGTGCTAACAGATGTTTCTAGACAGAAAGACCACTGTGCTGAAACAGCTGCAGGACCACATACAGAGGTGGCATTCACAGCTGGGTCATGATAGATTTCTTTGAAGATGTACTTTCAGCAGTCAGGAAATGGAGAAATTGGAACAAAGTGCAGAGGCACAGAAACTTACTTGGGTATTCTACTGAGGGATATCTTCTTGATGGTTACTTTGATGATAAGGTCGGACACAAAGTGGAGAGTTATTGGAAGATTGTAAACAACACTGAGTGTTCAACTAACAATATCCTATTTCTGACAGAGATTATTCCAAGGCCAGTGGTGCCAAGGAATCCCACGTGCATGTAGCTGTGATGGTGAGACCTGGCAATGCAGGATTAACATGATGATTACTGTAGCTTCCTCACATCCTTCAACAAATTTACCTGCCTTCCTCAGCTTTCTAAAGAAGAATTTTTAAGGAAGACCACAACAGTTCCTCATAGAGTTGCCCCATGGTCTAGTTTTATTCTAATAAAGTATAGATATGCATATGCTCAAATTACCTTCCGCAGGCACATAAGTGAAAAAAATCTCTGTTCAGTGAAATGGAAGGTTATTTATAAATTATATGTAGAAATTGTTTGGGAACCATAACTTAATTGAGGGCAAAGTGTAGTCAATAGAAGAAAGTAATAAACACAGATCAAATGTGTCATGTTTATCAGATATGTACCAAGATGGGAAACTGGCTTTGAAAAGTTAAAACATTGCTATTTTAAAAACTGGAAGCATTTCAAAGAGATATTGCTAATCATAATTCATTGTCCCTATCGTGAGGGAATAAAACTTAGATGATGACAAATATTTCTCAGTATTTGCCTCTCTATATATAAAGACAAAGGTATTTGCTTCTGCTCCAAAAGAGAGAAAAATTGGGAAAGAAAATTCGCTTCAGTCTTGAACAATCAAGTATATGTTACTTAAGAAGAAGCTTGCTAATCATTGTGGCATCCACAGAAAGCAATTGTCTTACCAATGAAAAAGATGATTGATGTGACAGGTAAAATAGAGATGTGGTTCTTAATGTTTAACAAAACAATCCTAATCCTCCCAGTTGTTATCATTATAGGTTTTATAGTTGTTTTTCTAACTGCTAATTAGCTCAGTGTGAAAAAATGTTAATTGCTCTTTACTGTTTAAAAGAAAATATTTTAAATTTACAGAAATCAGTCTATAAGATCAAAAAGAGCACTAATACGTAATATTTTCCATTGAAATGAATTTGAGAAGTGCAAATATGTCATTTTTCTTGTTTCAGTTCTAATAGGATGTCATGTCAGTTTCCGATTGTGATTAATAAAAATATTTTCTTCTTAAAATATCAGGAAGCATTGACCTAGTCTGGCAGAAGGGGAGGGGTCAAAGAAGGCTTCTTTGAAGTGATGACTAAGGTGATATCTAAAGTCTTAACAAAGTGAAAAGGGAGAGTATTCTGGGCAGAAAGTAAAGCATGTGCACTAATCTTACGGTTATAGGAAACACGTTCTTGAGGAGCACTGGGAAGCAGGTAGCATATAGTAGTAGCGATTATAAAGGAGACCAAGATGTAGCAGCCAAAGAGACTGAAGAGATACCTGGAGAATGAATATTTGAGGAAAAGAGTTTCAAGAGGAATGGACATTGTCAAGTTTCCCTGAAAGAGCAGACCCAGTGAGAATTGGAAAATCTCATTAGATTTAGTAGCACAGTAGGGTTATGGATGATGTTAACAAGAGCAGTTTTGGTGGACTGGTAAGAGACTAGAACTAGATTGGAATGGGTTGGGTAGGGAAAAGTCCGTGAAAAGATTGGCTTGAAGAGGGAAAGGAGAGAAGTTGGTAGCTGGAGAGAGAGAGAGAGAGCGCACGAGAGAGAGATGAAGGAAAAACATTTTTTTCATTTGTTTTTTTAACCGGAGAGACTTACGTTGCAAGAATGATTGAAAGGGAGAGAGGTTGATTATAAAAGACAAAGAAGGGATACTCAGTGATTTATGGTTCCTGAGAAAGCATGAGGTAATGGAACCTAAGGCCTTAGATAATTATTAGCCTTAGATAATAGAGAGCAATCCCTTTTTAGTAGTGTTAACTATCACTTTTATCTAATTTCAGAACATTTTCATCACCTCAAAAAAAAAACTCCATACCCATTAGCAGTCATTCTGTGTTTCCACAGCCCCATCTGCTAGAACCACTAATCTCTCTCTATGGATTTGCCTCTTCTGGACATTTCATATAAATGGAATCATATAATATGTGGCCTCTTGATTCTACTAGGAGTAGAATAGCTGGGTCATATAATAAATCTGTTTAACTTTTTGAGGAACTGTTTTCTGCCAAGCTATTTTACAAAGTGACTGCACCATTTTATATTCCCACCAGAGTCAGAGTGTATCAGGGTTCCAATATCTTTATGTACTCATCACCACTTGTCTGTCTTTATTATAGACATCCTAGTGGGTATGTTTGAGTACCTTTTTAAAAAGTAGTCTAAGCAAGTAATACATGAATTTTTTTCATATGAAAATGTTAGCATTATATCAGGCTAACCTTTGACCTATACCCCAGTCAGTTCCTATGCCCTACCTAGAAATAGCAATTGTTTTCAGTTTTTAAAAACTCCCAATGTAGATAGGCTTAAGTAGCCCCCTTAAATTAATTCAGCTGTTAAGATAGAAACTCTAATAAATGAGATTATAGTTGTGCTTTTTATTTCCAGCCTCTAACAGGAGAATATGACATCTTTTAAAAATTATGACAATCATTAATAAAAATCACATCAGACAAAATAACTAAATGTCTTTAGTTAAGGCTTACTGCCCTAAATATGACTTTTTAAATTGCAGCTATTGGTCTTCATGCATTGAAACATTATCATTATAAACCTAATATTTTCTTCTTGGTCTTAGTGCCTGGCTTTCTGGCTATGAAAACCCTGTGGTATCTCGAATCAATATGAGAATACAGGATTTAACAGGACTAGATGTTTCCACAGCAGAGGAATTACAGGTAGGTAATCACATTATTATCCTTAAAGTTAATCTTTACACTTCTTCAAGAGAAGTTCAGGTGAGATTTCCTAACACTGTACCTCATTTTGCATGGTGGTTTGGGGCTCTAAAAGTGACCATGCAATTGAAACCATGCTAAATGATCATACTATTCAATGGAAAAATTTATGATCTGTTATCTTTAAAATTTTTGGTCAAAACATCAGAAGCTCACCACTTGATATTTTCTGGGTTTTTTTTTTTTGGTTTTTTTTGTTTTAAATGCAATTTTATTGAGATATATTCACATACACCATACATACATCCAAAGTGTACAATCACTTTTTCACAGTATCATCATATAATTGTGCATTTATCACCAGAGTCAATTTTTTGAACATTTTCATTACTCCAAGAAATAAGAAAACGAATAAGAATAAAAGTAAAAAAGAATATGGAATTTGAAGTTTTAAAATGCAGTCAGTATTGTCCTTTACCTTTTGGCCCAATTTGCCCTAGTCCTAACCACATCTGCTTCATTCATATCTCTAGTTGAAGTCTGAACTCTTTTTCAGCTTTTTAAACAGTTGCTATATGTGTTAACACTGACATTCATAGCTGCCAAGTTCTAGCTTTGAGTTTCAGGTGTCACACAGACACCCAAAGTTCCAAGGATTGATCAGGTTATACACAAAGGGATCAGCATCTTTGAATCTGGAGATAACCATCACAATTCAGGAATAGATGTGGCTGCTGTAAGAGCTCACAATCCAGGGACCATTAACAATAAGTGTTCCCACGATAAGCTGTGCTCTAAGGTTCAATTCTGAGTTTACACGTTGTTAGTCCACATTGGTGAGGTATTACAGTGTTTGCCTTTGTTTCTGGCGTAGTTTACTCAAAATGCTGTCTGTAGGATCCATTCACCTTGTTGCATGTCTCACGGCTTTACTTCTCGCAGTTGCTCAATATTCCATTGTATGCACACATAAGAGTTCACCTGTTCCTCAGTTGATGTACCCTTAGGCCACCTCAATCCATTGTAAATCATGCAGACTGTCTTCATAAACACCACTGTGCAAAAGTCCGTTTATGTTCCTGCTCTCAGATCGTCCAAGTATATGCCCCCTAATGAGGTTGCAGGAACTTATGGCACCCACATACTTAGCTTCGTGTGGAACCACCCCATTGTTCTCCAGAAAGGCTATACCATTCTGCCTCCTAATGAACAGTAAATACATACATCCCTCTCTCCATGTTTTCTCCAGCACTTTTATATTTTTCCATACAATTTTATAGAGCTGTATTCACATATCATATAATTATCCACCGTGAATAATCAGTTGTTCATGGTATCATCATACAGTTGTGCATTTATCACCACAGTCAGCACTTGAACATACTGATTACTACGAAAAAAAGTTGTTTTTTTAACGAATAATAAAAAAGATAATAAAAAGAAAAATAAAATATCGTACAGTATAATATAATAGTAGAGTCAGACAACAACACCGCTACCAGAAATCCCATATAGACATAGACATTTAGCTCTCATAGACATTTAGTTTGGTATATTGCCTTTGTTACATTTAATGGAAGTAATGGAAGCATATTACAATGTTACTGTTGACCATAGACTCCAGTATATTATATTATATTTTTTCCCCAATACCATCCCCTTTCCAGCACTCTGCATGGTTGGCATTCATTTGTTCTCCCACATGCAAGAACTGTTTTATATTTGTACATTTAGTCACAATCATTGACCACTCCAGTTTTTGCTAAGTTAAACAGTTCCAGTCTTTATCCTTTACTTCAGATGTCATTCATACCCCTAGCCCACCTCTTTCAGCTTTACTCATTGACATCTTTGTTCAGTGTACTTACAATGTTGTGCTACCATCATGCAGTATTATGCTATTTCTGGATCTATACAATTAATACTGCTGAAAATTCTGTAGTCCTTCAGCATCAAATGCCCAATCTATACTCTCTTTCTTGTAACCTGTGTTATCAACTTTTAACTCTCAAAGTTTATTCATTAATGTTAGTTCATATTAGTGAGACCATACAGTTTTTGTCCTTTTGTTCCTGGCTAACTTCGCTTAACATAATGTCCTCAAGATTCATCCACGTTATTATATGTTCCATGTCTTTGTTCTGTCTTAGAGCTGTGTGATATTCCATCATGTGTATGTACCACAGTTTGTTTATCCACTCATCCATTGATGGATATTTGGCCTGTTTCCATTTCTTGGCAATTGCGAATAATGCCAGTATAAACACTGATTTACAAATGTCCATTTGTCTTAGCTTTCAGTTCCTCTGAGTATATACCTAGTAGTGGAATTACTAGATCATATAGCAGTTCTATACTTAGCTTCCTGAGAAACTATCACACTGCCTTCCAGAGTGCCTGCACCATTCTACATTCCCACCAACAGTGAATAAATGTGCCTTTTTCTTCACATTCTCTCCAGCACTTGTAATTTTCTGTTTTTTTGGATAATGGCCATTTTAGTAGGTGTGAGATGATATTTCATTGTGGTTTTGTTTTGCATTTCCCTGATAGCCTGTGAAGTTGAGCAGCTTTGCATATGATTTTTGAGCCATTTGTATTTCCTCTTCAGAAAAGTGTGTATCCATGTCTTCTCATTTTTAAAATCTTGTTGTTTGTCTTTCTGTTGTTGAGTTGCAGGATCTCTTTACTTATTCTGGGTATTAAACCCTTATCTGATACGTAGTTTCCAAATATTGTCTCCCATTGCATAGGCTGCCTTTTTACTTTTCTGACAAAGTCCTTTGATGTACAAAAGTGCTTAATTTTGAGCAGATCCCATTTATCTGTTTCTTTGATTGCTCGCACTTTGGGTATAAAGTCTAGGAAACCATATCCTATCACTAGATCTTTACGATATTTTCCTACATTTTCTTCTAAAATTCTTATGGTCTTAGCACTAATGTTCAGGTCCTTGATCCATTGTGAGTTAATTTTTGTATAAGGTGTGAGATAGGAGTCCTCTTTCTTCCTTTTGGATATGGCTATCCAGTTCTCCAAACACCATTTATTGTAGAGGCTGCTCTGTCCAAATTGTGTTGGCTTGACTTCCCAATGTCTTCGTTATAGCTTTCATCTCTTTTGCCATATATTCCCTCAACTTGATTTTATTTTTGAATTAATTTAGCTTACTTGTTTGATGATCTTTAATTAGTTTCAACACTTGTATCTCATTTGAAGTGTACGTTTATTCCTTTGACTGGGCCATATCTTCTTTTTTTCTAGTGTGATTTGTAATTTTTTGTTGTCTAGGTATCTGGTTTCCTTGATTACCCCCATCAGATTTTCCCAGACCAGATGGGCCCAGGTGTCAGGAAGAGGGTATAATCAGTTTTCCCTGAAGATGAGACCCAGAACGTTCTCAGACTTTCCTGTGAGGCCTCAAGATATTGTGCTTTTCCTATCCTGCCCAGCAGGTGGCATTTGTCAGCTCGCAGCTCCCCACCAGTGTAGAGAGTTTCATTGCCTTTAATTCTCAGTAGACCCTGTCTGTCCCTGCCAAGGGCTGAGTGTGTCAGAAGCCAAGCTTAAGCTGTTTCTGTTTTTTTGTTTTGTGTTTTTTTAATTCCCCAGGCTCTAGGGTCTGAGTTCTCTGAGGGAGGGCACTTGAACTGGGCCTGTCTGCCCCTTTTCTTGGGGAAGATAAGCCCTTTAGGGATTTATCTCTTATACTTGATTTCTTCCTTTGGCTCTCTGACTATCTTAACTCCACCCATCCCTGGGTCAGCACTGACAATTGAAAATGCCTGAGGCTTTTTACTTAGACTGAGAGAAAAAACGGAAAAAAGAAAGAAATCCCCTTTTCAGAGCCAGTCCCCAGCCCCGTGACCCCAGTTACCAGTCAAGAACCAGAGTTGGTGCCCTGTTCTATGTGCCCCCTTTCTTGGGACACAGCTGTTTTCCAGTATTCTGAGCTCAGCCAATTCCAAAAAGCCTCTGTTTTTATTTATTTATTTTTCTGTCAGCCCTACTTCCTTTCTGCCGGGAGGAACCACTGGGTTCCTTTCCTGTTTCCTCTGGGTTTATCTGTGCTCATAGCTTGTATTCAGTAGTCAAATTCATTAACTAAAACCACAGTTGGAGCTTGGTTGAGCTATCTTCCCTTCCTCCTAGTAGACTGCTTCTTTTTCCCACAGGGAAGTCTTCCAACTCAGCCTGCCATATCAGTGAGGGAGAGGCGCCAGCTTCACAGTTCGGGGAGCTTTACTTACAGTTCTTATGCTGTGATTTCAGCCTTTCCACCCATTCCAGACTGGCGTATTATATTTATCTGGTCACAGATGTCCCCCAACAATTGTTCCAGACTATTTACTAGTGTTTACTGGCTATATGCTAGTTGTTCCAGAGGACTAACTAAATTCTACACCTCCCTGTGATGCCATCTTGCACCCTGTTTGTTCTTAATAGCCATCTTAGTGGCTGTGTAGTGTTACTTACTTGTGGTTCAGATTTGCATCTCCTCATGGCCAGTGATGTTCATCATCTTTTCATGTACTTACTGGCCATTTGTTTATTTTCTTTGGAGAAATGTTCAAATCTCTTGTCCATTTTTTTTTTTTTAATTTGGTGTAGTATATTTGTTACTGTTGATGAAAGAATGTTAAAACATTACTAACTGTAGTACCTAGTTTGCAATAGGTACATTTTTTCCCTATATACCCCTCTATTATTAGCTTCTAGAGGCAGGCATTTGAGTTGGTCCCCAACTCCCTCCTCTTCGGGAAGATACACCCGCTAGGGAGTAACCTTCTTTTCTTGAATAACTCCTTTGTCTCGCTGACTCTGTTAACTACACCCCTGCCTGGGTCAGAGTACTGAGAGCTGAAAATGCCTAAAGCTTTCTCCACTGAACCTCTCAGGTTGAGAGAGGGAAAAAAAAGGGGGTAAGAAAGCCCCTTTTCAGAGCCAGTCTCCTGCTTCCCCATTTTGCCTCTTGGCCAAAGATAGTGTCCAGTCTTCTGTGCTCCTTTCCTTGGGACATGGGCTTTTTCCAGAATTCTAAGGACAGCCATCTCCAAAATCCTATGTATTTTGTTTCCGTGAGCCCTACCTCCTCTCCACTGGGAGCACCCACAGGGTACTCTGCTGCTTGTTAGAGGTTTTTCTGTGTTTGTAGCTTGTATTCAGCAGTCCACATTTGTTAATTAAAACCCCAGTTGGAGCTATGTTGAGCTATATTTGCTTGCTCCCGACAGGGACTGCTGCTTTCTCTCACAGCAAGGTTTTGCAGCTCAGCCTGCCATGGGTGGAGGGGGCTATCAGCGCAGTTCCCCAGTTATTACTTACTGCTTTTTTGCTATGATATCACCCATTCCACCCCTTCCAGGCTGGTGTACAATGTATGGACAGTCACGATTGGTCCCCAGCAGGTGTTCCAGACTATTTACTAGTTGTTCTAGAGGATTAAATTCCACACCTCTTTATGCCACCATCTTCTCTTCTCCATTTTTAAATTGGGTTATTTCTGTCTTGATTGTTGAGTTGTAAGTGTTCTTTACATATTCTGTGTACTATACCCTTGTTGGATGCATGATTTGCAATTTTTTTCCCATTCTGTGGATCTTTTCACTTTCTTGATGGTGTCTTCTGAACCACAGAAGTTTTTTTATGAAGTCCATTTTGTCTATTTTTTCTTTGGTTGTGTTTGCTTTAGATGTCATGTGTAAGAAACCGTTGCCTAATCCAAGGCCACAAAGATTACACGTGCAGTTTCTTCTAAGAGCTTTATAGTTTTGTCTCTTACATTCAGTTCTTTGTCCATTCTGAATTAGTTTTTATATGTGATATGAGGTAGTGGTCCAGTTTCATTCTTTTGCACCTGGCTGTCCAATTGTTGATAACAAACCACCAGTTGTTGAAATGGTTATTCATTCCCTATTGAATTATCTTGGCAATTATGTGTAAATCAAAATATTAGAAATACTGAGAATTAAAGTGTTCCATTTCTTTGTAAAAACTTACCAAGAGTAGTTTGTATAGTGGTTGTTCTCTGGACATATAACATATACAAGCGAGCATATTTTCTTCAGTGAATTGTCATACTCCTTTTTAAGTTTGGCTTAGATTCCAGTACATTATCTTTCAGGCTTTAAATGTTGCAGAATATTTCCGAGGGTTCCTTTACTGTGAAGTTCTTGCCGTTGTCACTTCCTCAAGGACATTTTAATCCTTTTCAACACAATTGCTTTCTTCGTTTATGTCAATAAGTTCTCCTTCACTAATTTCTTCTGCCTTCATATTTAGAGGTGCTCTAACAGTGACAGAATCAAAATTCCTCCTTTCAGGTATTTTTTCTATATCTTAATTTACATTAGATTTGAAATCACTTCCAGCATTTTTACTTTTCATCCCTTTTCTGCACTTCCATGTTTGTTGGCCAATTCCCAGTTTTGTAAAATATCACATGGATTTATCACTCAGGGCAAGGAGGCAAAACAACTGCAAACTTTGCTGTCTGTGCTTGAACTGAATAACAGATGCACAGGGACCAATCACCAACAGACTTTGAAAAAAGTGACATGATTGGTGTCTGATCATGATGTGCATTTGTTATTTGTATAGTGATTTGTAGACTGAAGAGCTAGCAGCAAAATTTGTACTTTATGCAAAATTACAATTAATATACAGTGGTAACTGAAATTTGAACTGTGTTGTTTGGGTGACTGGTGTTATTTAACAAAACCATTGTAATTGAAATTCATGCATATTAGAACTATGCAAAGCAGGCTGCCTGTATTTAAATTTGCTTAATTAAGTTGCTATTTATCCCATGGTAATATACAATTTCCTTAATATTTGTTCTGGTTTGCTAAAGCTGCCAGAATGCGATAATACCAGAAATAGATTGTCTTTTACAATGGGGGTTTATTAGTTCAGAAAATATACAGTTCTAAGGCCATGAAAATGTCCCATTTGAGGGATCAGCAGGATGATAACCTTCTCCGAAGAACAGCCAATGGCATCCAGGGTTCCTCTGTCACCTGGGAAGGCACATGGCTGGCTCTGCTGATCCTTCTCTCCCGGGTTTAGCTTCTGGTTTCAGTTGCTTTCTCCAAAATGTCTCTGGGCTTCTGTCTCTGCTTCTGTGAGCTCTCTCCAAAATATCTGTCTTTTAGCCTCTCAAAGAGGACTCCAGCAAGGGGATTAAGACCTATGATGAATGGGCAGGATCACATCTCTGTGGAAATAACCTAATCAAAAGGTCCCACCCATAATAGGTCTGCCCCCACAAGACTGGATTTTAAAAACAGTCTTTTTCTGGGGTACATAACAGATTTGAACAAGCATAGCATTCATCTGATTATCAAATACTCTTTATTGTGTCTTTGAGGCTGTTTTACCCTTGAGATTCATAACAAAGGTAAGGTAAATGGAAGACATATGTCTGTGTGGCCAAAGTCAAAAAATTAAAAATGAAACATATTTTCAGATGTCTACAGATCACAGAATCCTTTACCATGACATTTTCTTGCTATCTTTTTTTCTTCCCTAATCTGTATTTACTCTGACTTGCCTAACCTTCACAGACTCTTTCAGGCTAATTAATACATTTCTGCTTAATAGGCCAATCTAATCATAGCTGTCTACAACACAAGAAGGAAAATACCCAGAGTAGCAATAATTTACATATGACTTGGACTTTGCTATGGGCAACACTCTTAATTACATACTCCTTTCATTCTGTCATTTTGTCATCGTGATAGAGGGAGAGAGTTAAGAAAGGTATATTTTCCTTCTTTTACAAATAAGAAAACTGAGATTATATTCAAAATGACACACATTGTAACTAAGAGAGCTGGAAGTTGTACCCAGACCAAATGTTTTTCTCCCTTGCTTTTGCTACCTAATAGTAGGACATTGCCATTACCAACTGAAGTTGTTAGACCCCTCCCACAGTAATAATTAAGTTGTTAAGGTTTTCTGTCTTTTTTACTTTAGCAGGAGTCTAATGAAGTAGATTGGGAGTTGCTAGTAGTTTGGGGTTTGGAAAACATGAGTCTTGGTTTAAATTCCAAAGGAATATGTTCAGTAAAATAAATGATAGACTACATAACTAAAATTATTTTATGTTTTAGGGAAAAACATGAACTTCAAACATTTTTTAAAGAGAAGCATATTAACTAAGTTTCTAAAAAAGCACACAGAAGATATCCTTAGTTTTTCATCCTGTTTCCTTAGGAATTCTCATTTCTCTAAAGTACCTAACCATAAAATAAAGATGCTAAAAGGGCTCTAATAGATTTTTGGATTAGTAATCCTTATAGTTCTTACATTCATGCATTGTTTCTCTCCTTCAGGTAGCAAATTATGGAGTGGGAGGACAGTATGAACCCCATTTTGACTTCGCCAGGGTAAGTAAAAGAAATGGAGAACCTTAGAAATCCACTTATATGCATGACATGTTCAGTCTGTTCTTTAGTATTAAAAATTGATATCCTATGGTTTAAAAAAAATCAGACAATTTGGTATTTGTGGGAGTCTGCTTGATTGGATACTATTAGATGCCTTTTTAACAGTAAAAAACACCTAGATACCCAGAGTCAGAGTGAACATTGCCCTTAAATGCATTACTGAATTGGAAGGAAGAAAAGGAAATTCCCCAAAATAAACTGAAAAGACAAAACCTAGGGACTAAAATTAGAGAGTTAAAAGGGGTGGGGCACGGGCAGGTGGTTATGCTGAGGCTAGCAGTAAATGGTGCTTCCAGGAACCTAGAGCTTTGGGGATTAACAGCTCTGTGAGGAGACTTGCCCCTGTGCTGGCTGCTGAACCTAAGAGCCCTGCACAAAACCCTAGTTCCCCAAAAGGGTTACTACTTCAGTGAAAGAAAGAATGGGCTTGAAAATAATCTGCTTTGAAGAAGGAGACTTAAGAACGACTGTCCTCTCCATTCTGGTCAGGATTTGGGTTGTATGGGGGACTTTTTCTGGGAGTTTGAAGGCATAGGCCTACCTTCACATGAATCTGGGATTTGAAGGAGAAGTTAATTAAAATTGTTTTGATTGATAGTGCTCCTTGGTAAAAACAAACTCACATCCTCCCAGGAGAGAAGCACCAACATTCTAAAGATTAAGTTCAGCTGTATATGACTCACTTAAAGGTGAGCAACCAACAGATTTAGACACTTCAGGATTTTAGATATTGGAATTATCAGATATAAAACATAAAAGATAGAATAAAAATGAGTAAGAAACTAAGTGAGTCAGCATATTTGAAAAATAAAAGAATGCTCTAGGTAGAAAAAATAATTGTCGAAATTTAAAATTCAATGGATGAGTTAAAAAAACAGATTAGAAACAGCTAAAATGAATTAATGAATTGGAAAATAGATCTGAATAAATTACAAAAATGCATTTTGAGAGACAAGAAGATAAAATATAAAAGAATTATTAAAGAGAATAGGAAAATGGAGAATAGGTAATATTCTATATTATAAAACATAGAATTCTAGAATAAGTAATATTCTAGAGGTTTATGAAAGCTTGCCCTGGCCACAGTACTCCTAAGACAAATAAATAGTGGCCCATTTTTACTTAACACATTTAGCTATGTATTGGCATTACCAAATGTTAATTAATTTAAGCTGTGTCATAATTACATAGAATTCTAAAGCATATGCTAGGTATTTCAATAAACTTCTTGAACTACCTTTTTTAAACAAGGGTAGGTTTTTTTTTTTTTTTTTTTTTTGAAAGAAATCAGTCTATTTTGTGTTACAGTCTCTATTGGCTTAATCCCAAAATCTTAGAATCTTTTTCTGTGTAGGTCAGCAGAGAATATAATATTTAGTCTCATTTCCTTTTAGTAACTGAAAAGTACCTGAGGATATTGGATGATGTGAATGACTATAGTTCAAACCCTGACATTACTATAATTAAATGGTTTTTTAACTTTTTATTTTGAAAGAATTATACATTCATAGAAGTTGCAAAGAAATGTACAGGAGGGTCCCATGTACCCTTCACCCAGCCTCTCCAAATGTTAACATCTTGCATAACTATAGTGCCTGTATCAAAATCAGGAAATTTACATTGGTGAAATCTGAATAAGCTCTGTGGTTTGCACCAGTTATACTTGTACTCAGGTGTGTATCTGTGTAGCTGTATGCAATTTTATCTATGTGTAGCTTTGTATAACTACACAATCAAGATACATAACTGTACTTTCACTACAAGGCTTCCTCATTGTACTGCTTTATAGCCCCATACACCCTCCCACCCCCTTCCCTAACTGCTGAAAAGCACTAATCTATACTCCTGTTATTTCGTAAATGTTATATAAGTGGAACCATCCACTATATATTCCCTTTTGAGATTGTGGAGTGAAAAAAGACAGTTCCCTTGAGGTTCATCCAAGTTCTTGCATGTATCAATAGCATGTTCCTTTTTCATTGCTGAGTAGTATTCCTTGGTATGGCTGTACCATAGCTTGTTTAACTTTTACTCTTTACAGGTTACTCACCCTCTAAAGGATATTTGGGTAGTTTTCAGTTTTTGGTTATTGCAAATGAAGATGCTTTGAACATTTGAACATTTCATGTGAAAAAATGTGTTTACATTTTCCTGGGACAAATGCCAAGAAGACTATATTGTATTTTAATTTAATTGTATTGTATTGTATTGTATTTTAATTTAGATTTAAATTTTATTGATTTGAATTCTCTATCCAGATTAATGTGCTTATTATCAAAAAGACAATCATAATAATAGTAAACATTTGAATGGAATATGAGTTCCAAGTAAATTTCAAAGTAGATTTTTTTTACCCACAGAGAACAGGCTTCATGAAGGTAGCTAGGAAAAGGCTCTCACATCTTTTTTTGGGAAGCTACAGTTGTAGGTATTGATTCTTTTAATAGTCCACATAGTATATATTGGCACTTATTGTTTAGGCTTAACAAATCTTTTTTTTTTTCCCAATGGTCTTCTCAACAGTATTCAGTGAATAAGTTGAAGCAACAATCAGCAAGTATTTCAGTACCTGGTGTATGTAATGCATTGGACATTATGAGGGAAACTTTTTGGTTTTTTTGGCATACCATTCAGCATATTATTGATGTTTAGTTGCTACTGGAGTATTTGCATTATTGAATTTTACAACTCTGAATTAGCTGTGTTTTATTCACAGAAAGAAGAGCCAGATGCTTTCAAAGAGCTGGGAACAGGAAATAGAATTGCTACATGGTTGTTTTATGTAAGTTATGGGTAAAAGTTTTATTCTAAGTTGGCATTGATTACATGACTCATTTACTTTGATGTGTTCAGATAAGCTTCTTATACTTATACCTCTTAAAATCCTTTTTAAAATTTTTACAGCTGTGAGTAAAGGGAATTAAGATTTTTTTGTTTGTTTGCATTTGCAACTTTTTCAGGTTGTAATATAGATGTTCATTGTAGAAATTTTTGAAAAAACCCAAAGAAGAAAATTAAAATTACTGATAGTCCTACTACTTGGAGACAATAATTGTTAATATTTGGGGGTTTGAACTGTTCAGTCATGTGTAGTGTATATATAAGAATCAATAGATACATGAATTTCTGTGTACATAGATGCACACCTATTTTAGTAAACTTTTGTTGAATTATAACATGCATCAGAAAAATGCATAAATCTTCAGTTGTCCAGCTTGGTAAATTTTCACAAAGTAAACACACCTGGTATTATCAGCACCTAGTTCAAGAAATAGCATATTACAAAATCCCCCTCAAGGGTAACCACGCTCATATTGTTTATCAAAGTTTCAAAACTGTATGACATTAATTTAATTTAAAATATTTTATTATACAACATATAGGAAAAAATCAAGTTTTCATCATATTTGTTCTGGTTATCAATTGCTTCATAACAGATTACTCCAAACTGAAAGCTTTAAAATAAATTGTTTTATTATTGTCTAACAGTTGTGAAATTGACTGGGCAGGCTCAGCTCATGGTTTTTGCTCTGGATTTCTCATGCATTTATTGTCAGGTGCTGGCTGGGACAAGAGTCATCTAGAAGGCCAAGGTTGAGGCTGTTGGCCAGAACACCTGTACATGGCCAATCCATGTGGCCTGGGCTTCCTCAGGGCTATGAGGCAAGAGCAAGTATCCCAAGAGAACAGGGCAAAAGTGCATGGCATTTTTATGACCTGTCCTTAGAAGTCATATAGTATCATTTTTACTGTATTCTGTTAAATTGAGGCAATTAAAATTCTGTACAGGTTCAAAGGGAAGGAAAAAAGACCCTGCCACTCAAGAGGAGTATCACTGTAACATTGTAAGAACAATAGAGGACAGGAAGGATTGGGCTATACATTTGGAAAATATACTCTTCCACAGTGTAGTAAACTTTAACTTAGAAAGATGCCTTTTAAGTCTAGACGTAATTTTGCTTGTTTCATTGCTCTTCTCATCCCTTACCTGTATTCTCCATTTGAATTATATGAAACCAGTCTCACTCCCTTCCCCTTCCTACCTCTTTGTATCTCTCTACTCTATTTCCTTCCTTCCTCTATCTTTTTCCTATTCTTCTTGCCTTCCTTTGTTATTTCCATCCTCTCTATATCCCTCCCTCCCTGTAAACAACCCACTTTCTCACCCTCCTGCCTTGTGTATTTCCATCACTTTCACAACTCCATCTTATTTCCAAAAGTATTTAATCACCTTAGAAAAATCCATATAAGATAAGTAAACTAAAATGAGAGAAATATCACAAAGGGAAAACTAGGAGAGAAACCGTTACTTTCCTTCATAGAGGTTGTAAAAAATTAAAATCTCACTTGTAGTGTGATACTTTGTCAAATATTTTTTTCAAACTTTTTAATCTTTGTATCTTTTACCTATCAGATTAGCAATGATTGTGGGTTTATTTGCTTTTAAGACTCATTAGTATTTCCTTTTCTGTATTACTATTTTTCCTTGAATTTCTTTGTAGATATTGATGCTATTTTATTTGGTTCTTTATCCATATATGTTAAGAGTATTTTTTTCCTCTTAATGCCAACTTTCCTCTTTTCCTACCATAGTTATAGAAGATCAGAATTCATGTTTTTTCTACCATTTAAGTACTGTTCACAGATAGGCCACATAGTATCTGATAATCACTTTTTATTTCCTGCTCAATTTTTATTTCCTTAAAGTTAGTTTGTGATTGCTTAAGAACTGGTGGCTCTTTTTATTACAATAAAATAAACTTTTATCTTATTTAATGCTTTTTATTTGGATTTAAATTGTCTGATATTAAGATCAAAACTTTGTTATCTTTGGAACTGTATTTTCCTGCTAGTCCTTTTTGTTTTCAGTGTTTGTAAGTCACTTGTTTTAGATGTTTCTCTTGGATACAACATATAGTTGGGTTTTGCTTTGTGATACAATCTGAATCTTTGTATACATTTAAATCTTCACAGTATGATCTGTGTTTTCTTTGCCTTGTTTTTTAATGTGGTAATTTGGATGGTTACCTTTATGACTAACTTTATATAATCCTTTAATCTTCTAATTTTCAGTTAATGCAACTAGATTCTTTACCATGAGAAATGACAAAACTGATTTTAATTAATTATTTTCTCTCAGTATTATTCTTGGTATTATTCTATTTCATTTAAATTCATTTATTTAAATAAATATTTATTGATCACATACTATTCTTGAGGTACTATTCTAGACACTAAACATTTGGTGATGAATAAAACAGATAAATTCCTGCCCTCCTGGAGCTTACTTTCTAGTACAATAAAATATATTTATACCTCATTCATTTTACTCTGGCTTTAAAAGAAGTACCTATCCTAAATTATGTTTTCATAATCCTGGCTGTTTTGTTTAACATTCCTTTGCATTTATTTATGGTGTTCACTTGTGTATGTGTATATAAACCTAAACAGTATATTGTTTTGTTTTTAAAAAGCTGAGTAGCATGCACAAACCCAGCTATGTAAGGAAAGTCCAGGTATTTTCGTATATCAGTATTCAGTATCAACTTCTCACAGTGGCATGTTTAATTTATTCTACCAGCACTTTTTTTTTTTAATCTTCATTTTATTGAGATATATTCACATACCACGCAGTCATACAAAACAAATCGTACTTTCGATTGTTCACAGTACCATTACATAGTTGTACATTCATCACCTAAATCAATCCCTGACACCTTCATTAGCACACACACAAAAATAACAAGAATAATAATTAAAGTGAAAAAGAGCAATTGAAGTAAAAAAGAACACAAACTGTCTGTTTGTTTCCTTCCCCTATTTTTCTACTCATCCATCCATAAACTAGACAAAGTGGAGTGTGGTCCTTATGGCTTTCCCAATCCCATTGTCACCCCTCATAAGCTACATTTTTATACAATTGTCTTCGAGATTCATGGGTTCTGGGTTGTAGTTTGATAGTTTCAAGTATCCACCACCAGCTACCCCAATTCTTTAGAACCTAAAAAGGGTTGTCCAAAGTGTGCGTAAGAGTGCCCACCAGAGTGACCTCTCGGCTCCTTTTGGAATCTCTCTGCCACTGAAGCTTATTTCATTTCCTTTCACATCCCCCTTTTGGTCAAGAAGATGTTCTCCGTCCCACGATGCCAGATCTACATTCCTCCCCGGGAGTTCTACCAGCACTTTTGATAATATTGTTTGTGTCTTACAGATGAGTGATGTGTCAGCAGGAGGAGCCACTGTTTTTCCTGAAGTAGGAGCTAGTGTTTGGCCCAAAAAGGTAAACTTGGTTTGTTGTTTTTATATTTTTGAAATCTATTTTTCCCTAAGAGATGCATCTGTACTTCATGATCTAATTAATGAATTACATTTTAAAAGGTAGTATATTTAAGGACTCCATTATATCCAGGTCAGATTTTGGGTATTTTTATAGAACAATTTACCATGAGTACGCAGAGGTAATGAACAACCATGGGTTGATATTTAAAAAGTCTTCCTGGCTGGGTTCACTACAATAAATCAACTAAATACAAAAATAGGCAGTAATGGAAAGATTGAAGGACAAAAACAGGCCTAAGACTTAGAAACAACCAAAGAACAAAATAGCAAAGAAAGTGCTGCTTTATTAGCAGTTACTTTAAGTATAAATGGGCTGAATTCAAAAGGCAGAGCTTAAAAGACCAGATAAAAATTCATGACACCCCTATATACTGTTTATAAGAGACTTGCCTTAAATTCTAAGATGCACGTGGGTTCAGAGTGAAAATATGGAAAAAAATATTGCATTCAAATAGTAACCAGAAGAGAGGGGAGGTGGCTCTACTAGTATCAGACAAAGTAGACTTGCTACTTCTCTGTTGCAAGGACAGAGATATACTTCCACATAGAAGGCCTGAGGATGTTCAGCGCCAGTTATCTAACTCGAGCAAAACATGTTGATGGATGTCCATAGCACACAAAGTGCCAAGGCCTAGTAGACTATTCACTAGAATCCTATATTCTTCTGCCACCACAATTATGTAGGATTAAGAAGTATCCCCAGAAATGTGGTCAGTGATATCATCTACATGGCAGTGTAAGACATACCCTGGAGAAGTCTCCCCTCAGAATCAGAAGGACAAATTCCACTTGATTGGGACTTTGGAGGACAATAGGTACTGGAGAAGAACTTCACTTAATCAAAGAAAAAGAGAGATAATCTCCAGAAATCAGAAAACTTCACTCTGGACCTGCCAGTCTAGATCCCTCCCCCTCATTTCATCCTCTTTAACTTAGGAGTTGCACAGAGGCAGTAGAACCTGGGTCATTCCTGCCACAGATGCAAACCAGAGAGCCACTCACAGCAGCAAGTTAGAACCCCACATATATCCAGGCACCAGGACCCAAGTCCAAACTCAAGTGCTGGAGGAGTGCTGCGTACAAAAGTGCCCCCAGAGGGAAATAAAAAGAGATACTGAGTCAGAAGTATTGGCAAGAAGTGGGTACCCTCAATCCAGTCTCTGCTGAACCACCTAAATGGAAAATGGACCTTTCTGGATTGACTGCATCTGGCTCCCTAGGATGGGATACCCTAATGGGGAAGAAACCAGAAACAGAAAAGCTTCATGGAAAAGAAAGCAGAGGGTGGTATGGAATGGAACTACTTTAAGACAGGCTGAGTCCCAGGATTGAAAAGTGTAGGGAAAACGTTAGTTGAGAGAGCAAATTTAAACAAATCATGGGAGCTGGGGAGAAAATCCTGCAGATCAGATTCCCAGAGAATGAACAGAGGAAAGAAAGCTTTCTTCTGGAGATGAAACAATTGCACAGAAAGTGCAATCTTAGAAATTATACTTAATAACCAGGGTAAGAGTCAGGTGAAGAATTACTGAGAAAATCTGAACAGTTAAATACTGGCTGCTCAACAGGTCCAGAAGAGGTTAGACCAAGCATCAAAAAAGAGCCTTAACACAAAGCCAATTTAACAATGAAACTCGAGGAAAGACAGAGAAACTGACCAGAGTTACATCAAAATAATCAGATGCCCAGACATCAGCAGAAAATTACATGCCATTCTAGAAACAAAACTATGGCTCAGTCAAGGGAACAAATAACAATTTCAGAGGAGACACAGAATTTGGAATAACTAATCAAAGAAGTTCAAACAAATCTCAAAGCAGTTCAAGGAAATGATAGAAAATCCGATATAGAACAAAAATATAATAGGAAGACAACATGTGAGCATAAAGAATACTTTGAAAGTTAAAAAAGAAATTATGGGGATAACAAACACAATAGTAGAGTTTAAAATATACTACTGGCATACAACAACAGAATTGAACAGGGAGAAGAATCAGTGAACTAGAAAACAGGATAATCAGAATCATACAGGGGACTTCCAGAAGATGGCGGTTAGGAGAGACCGGGCAAAAAAACACCTCCGTGAAAAATACTAGATGAAAGCCAGAAAGTGACCCAGAACACCAGTTCCAGTGAAGCACCAGCTGGACAAGGTCTGCTAAATCCACAGGGACCGTGCACTTGGTGAAACCGGGAGTCTGCATTCTGAAACGAATGAGTAAGCCTGCTGAATATCCGGCAGCCATGCTGAGGTGTGGGGAAACTGTGGGTTGGTGGTTGGAGTCGGACTAGTTCTATTTTAAAAAACCCACAGGCAGCTGCAGATATGGCAGGAAGAACTGCATAGTGAAACGTGGCAGGAACAGGCTCTGGGTATGCCTTAATATCTGGCATGGATGATAGCCTTTCTCGCACCTGTTGCTAATTGTCTCGGAGCTAGGCAGGCACAGGTTAGTCAAAAGGGGGAAATAACCATGCCCCTTACAGCGCTGCATCTTCCCAGTGGGCTGGGAATGCTCCTTCCCAGCGCCACAGCCCAGAGCTGCACCAAAAAACCCAGTGTTCTGGGAGGGGTTTCCAGCGTCACGTGCACACACCACAACATCGGGTGTGGACAATAGCCTTTCACGCACCCACAGCTAATTGTCCCAGAGCTACGAAGGTGGAGCTGTGCAAAAAGGGGGAAATTAACATGCCCCATTCAGCCATCCTTTCAGTAGGCTGGGAATGCCCCTACACAGCCTGGCAGCCCAGAACTTCCTTTGAGGGATGGCACTCACTCATGACATAGCACAGCCTTCCCTCACCAGAGGCCCTGGGAGGGCATGGCTTGGAAGAGGGACCCACTCAGAAATCCCGGGGACCATACACCAATACCAAGGACTTGTGGGTCAGCGGCAGAGACAATCTGTGGTGAGACTGAGCTGAAGGTTTAGACTCTTGCAACAGCCTTAAATCTCCAGGAACACCTGGGAGGTTTGATTACTAAAGCAACCCTCCCTCCCAAACTGCTCAGACACATGCCCCACTTTCAGGGCCGACAGCACCAACAACATACCCAAACTTGGTGCACCAATTGGACCTGCACAAGAATCAGACACCCACCCCCTACACTACAAAGACAAAGTTGGGGAGAACTGGCTTGAGGGGAATAGGTGGCTCGCAGACGCCACCTGCTGGTTAAAGTGTACGCCACCAAGCTGTGTATCTGCCAAATTAGAGATTAGACTTTGAATTAGCCTACATATTCTGAAAGAACTCTATCAAGTTAAGCAAATGCCAAGAGGCCAAAAACAACAGAAAATTTTAAAGCATATGAAAAAAACAGACAATATGGATAACCCAAACCCAAACACCCAAATCAGAAGATCAGAGGAGACACAGTACTTGGAGCAATTAATCAAAGAACAAACAGTGAGACCATGGCACGGGATATAAAGGACATGAAGACCCTAGAAGAGCATAAAGAAGAAATTACAAGTGTAAATAAAAAAATAAATGATCTTATGGAAATAAACTGTTGACCAAATTAAAAAGATTCTGGATACTCTAGTATAAGACGAGAGGAAGCTGAACAATGAATCAGCGACCTGGAAGATGGCAAAACAGAAAATGAAAGAACAAAAGAAAAAATGGGAGAAAAAATTAAAATGGACCCCAGGGCTATGATAGATAAAACAACCAAATATAAGACTCATTGGTGTCCAGAAGGGGAAGAGAAGGGTAAAAGTCTAGAAAGAGTATTCAAAGAAATTGTTGAGGAAAACTTCTCAAACCTTCTATACAACATAAATACACCAAGCATAAATGCCCAGCGAATTCCAAGTAGAATAAATCCAAATAAACCCACTCCAAGACATATTCTGATCAGACTGGCAAATACTGAAGAGAAGGAACAAGTTCTGAAAGCAGCAAGAGAAAAGCAATTCACCACATACAAAGGAAACAACATAAGACTAAGTAATGACTACTGAGCAGCCACCATGGAGGCAAGAAGGCAGTGGCACGACATATTTAAAATTCTGAGAGAGAAAAATTGCCAACCAAGAATTCTTTATCCAGCAAAGCTCTCCTTCAAATTTGAGGGAGAGCTTAAATTTTTCACAGACAAACAAATGCTGAGAGATTTGCTAATAAAAGACCTGACCTACTTTCAGATACTAAAGGAAGCCCTACCGACAGAGAAATAAAGGAGAGAGAGAGATGGAGAAAGGTTCAGTAACTAAAGAGATTCGATATTGGTTCATTAAAGGACATTAAAAGAGAGAGGGGAAAAACATATCTGACAAACATAAACCAAAGGATGGGCTGGCTGATTCAAGAAATGCCTTCATAATAATAATGTTGAATGTAAATGGATTAAACTTCCCAATTAAAAGATATAGATTGGCAGAATGGATCAAAAAAAATATGAACCATCAATATGTTACATACAAGAGACTCATCTTAGACACAGGGACACAAAGAAATTGAAAGTGAAAGGATGGAAAAAAATATTTCATGCAAGCTACAGCCAAAAGAAAGCAGGTGTAGCAATATTAATCTCAGATAAAATAGACTTCAAATGCAGGGATGTTTTGAGAGACAAAGAAGGCCACTACATACTAATAAAAGGGGCAATTCAGCAAGAAGAAATAGACATTTACGATTGTTATGCACCCAATCAAGGTGCCACAAAATACATGAGAGAAACACTGGCAAAACTAAAGGAAGCAATTGATGTTTCCACAATAATTGTGGGAGACTTCAACACATCACTCTCTCCTATAGATAGATCAGCCAGACAGAAGACCAATAAGGAAATTGAAAACCTAAACAATCTGATAAATGAATTAGATTTAACAGACATATATAAAACATTACATCCCAAATCACCAGGATACACATTCTTCTCTAGTGCCCATGGAACTTTCTCCAGAATAGACCATATGCTGGGACATAAAACAAGCCTCAATAAATTTAAAAAAATGGAAATTATTCAAAGCACATTTTGTGACCACAGTGGAATACAATTAGAAGTCAATAACCATCAGAGACTTAGAAAATTCACAAATACCTGAAGGCTAAAAAACGCACTTCTAAACTATCAGTGGGTTAAAGAAGAAATAGCAAGAGAAATTGCTAAATATAGAGAAATGAATGAAAATGAGAAGACAACATATCAAAACCTATGGGATGCAGTAAAAGCATTACTGAGGGGGAAGTTCATAGCACTAAACGCATACATCAAAAAGGAAGAAAGAGCTAAAATCACAGAACCGATGGATCAACTGAAGAAGCTAGAAAATGAACAGCAAACTAATCCTAAACCAAATAGAAGAAAACAAATAACAAGGATTAAAACAGAAATAAATGACAGAGAGAACAAAAAACAATAGAGAGAATAAGTAACATCAAGAGTTGGTTCTTTGAGAAGATCAACAAGATTGACAAGCCCTATCTAGACTGACAAAATCAAAAAGAGAGAAGACCCATATAGACAAAATAATGAATGAGAAAGGTGAAAAGTGACATTACTGTAGATCCCGAAGAAATTAAAAAAAATTATGAGGATACTATGAACAACTGTTTGCCAACAAACTGGATAAGGTAGAGGAAATGGACAATTTCCTGGAAACATATGAACAACCTAGACTGACCAGAGAAGAAATAGAAGACCTCAACCAACCAATCACAAGCAAAGAGATCCAATCAGTCATCAAAAACTTCCCACAAATAACTGCCCAGGGCCAGATGGCTTCACAGGGGAAATCTACCAAACTTTCCAGAAAGAACTGACACAAATCTTACTTAAATTCTTTCAAAACATCGAAGAAAATGGAACACCTAACTTATTTTATGAAGCTCACATCAATCTAATACGAAAACCAGGTAAAGATGCTACAAAAAAGGAAAACTACAGGCCTATTTCCCTAATGAATATAGATGCAAAAATTCTCAACAAAATACTTGCAAATTGAATCCAAAGACACATTAAAAAAATCATACACCATGACCAAGTGGGGTTCATTCCAGGCATGCAAGGATGGTTCAACATAAGAAAATCAATGTATTACAACACATTAACAAATCAAAAAAAAAAAAATCAAATGATCATCTCCATAGATGGTGAAAAACCATTCGACAAATTCCAACATCCCTTTTTGATAAAAACACTTCAAAAGGTAGGAATTGAAGGAAACTTCCTCAATATGATAAAGAGCATATATGAAAAACCCACAGCCAGCATAGTACTCAATGGTGAAAGACTAAAAGCCTTCCCTCTAAGATCAGGAACGAGACAAGGATGTCCACTGTCACCACTGTTATTCAACATTTTGCTGGAAGTGCTAGCCAGGGCAGTCCTGCAAGACAAAGAAATAAAACTATCCAAATTGGAAAGGAAGAAGTAAAACTGTCATTGTTTGCAGATGATACGATTTTATATCTGGAAGGCCCTGAGAAATTGACGATACAGCTACTAGAGCTAATAAACAAATTTAGCAATGTAGCGGCTTACAAGATTAATGCACATAAGTCAGTAATGTTTCTATATACTAGAAATGAAAGAAGTGAAGAGACACTCATGAAAAGATTCCATTTTCAATAGCAACTAAAGAAATCAAGTATCTAGGAATAAACTTAACCAAAGATGTAAAGACCTATACAAAGGAAAGTACATAAATCTAAAAGAAATAGAAAGGGACCTTAAAAAATGATGGAAAAATATTCCATGTTCATGGGTAGGAAGGCTAAATTTCATTAAGATGTCAATTCTACCCAAACTCATCTACAGATTCAACGCAATCCCAATCAAAATTCTAACAACCTACTTTGCAGACTTGCAAAAGCTAGTAGTCAAGTTGTTTGGAAAGGGAAGGTGCCTCGAATTGCTAAAGACACTCTAAAAAGAAAAGCGAAGTGGGAGGACTTACACTCCCTGACTTTGAAGCTTACTATAAAGCCACAGTAAAGCATGTTACTGGCACAAAGATAGATATATCGATCATTGGAATCAAATTGAGAATTCAGAGATAGACCCCCAGATTCATGGCCGACTGATTGATCTTTAAAGCCACTGAACTGGGCCGTAACAGTCTTTGCAACAAATGGAGCTGGGAGACTTGGATATCCATATCCAAAAGAATTAAAGAGGACCCCTACTTAACACCCTACACAAAAATTTAATGTGGATCAAAGACCTCAATATAAAAGACAGTACCATAAAACTCCTAGAAGATAATGTAGGGACACATCCTCAAGACCTTGTATTAGACGTTCACTTCCTAGACCTTACACCCAAAGCGCAAGCAACAAAGGAAAAAATAGATAAACGGAAACTCCTCAAGCTTAGAAGTTTCTGTACCTCAAAGGAATTTGTCAAAAAGGTGAAGAGGCAGCCAACTCAATGGGAAAAAATTTTTGGAAACCATGTATCTGACAAAAGACTGATATCTTGCATATATAAAGAAACCCTACAACTCAATGACAATAGTACAGACAGCCCAATTATAAAATGGGCAAAAGATATGAAGAGACAGTTCTCTGAAGAGGAAATACAAATGGCCAAAAAACACATGAAAAAACATTCAGCTTTACTAGCTATTAGAGAGATCCACAACGGGATACTATCTCACACCAATTAGAATGGCTGCCATTAAACAACCAGGAAACTACAAATATGGAGAGGATGTGGAGAAATTGGAACTCTTATTCAATGTTGGTGGGACTGTATAATGGTACAGCCACTCTGGAAAGACAGTCTGGCAGTTCCTTAGAAAACTAGACATAGAATTACCCTTTGATCCAACAATTGCACTTCTCAGTATATACTCAGAAGATCTGAAAGCAGTGACACAAACAGATATCTGCACACCAATGTTCATAGCAGCATTGTTCACAATTGCCAAGAGATAGAAACAACCCAAATGTCCTTCAACAGATGAATGGATAAATAAAATGTGGTATATACACACAGTGGAATACTATGCAGCAGTAAGAAGGAACAATGTCATGAAACATGACAGCTTGGACAAACCTTGAAGACATAATGCGGAATGAAATAAGCCAGGCACAAAAAGAGAAATATTATATGCTGCCACTAATGTGAATGTTTCTGGGGGAGAATGCATGGGGTGCTGGGCTTCCCCACCTCAATGGTTGCTGTTGTACTTGCAGAGATTAGGGACTGTTGGTTTGATGGGCTGGGCCCTCAGTCATGGGACTTGCCCTTGGGAAGACTTACTGTAAAGGAGAGGCTAGGCCTGCTTATAATTGTGCCTAAGATTCTCCTCCTCAGTGCCTCTTTGTTGCTCAGATGTGGCCCTCTCTCTCTAGCTAAGCCAACTTGGCAGGTGAAATCACTGCCCTCCCCCCTACATGAGATCTGACACCTAGGGATATAAATACCCCTGGCAACATGGAATATGACTCCCAGGGAGGAATCTGGACCCAGCATCATGGAATGGAGAACATCATCTGGACCAAAGAGGGATGTGAAATGAAATAAGTTTCAGTGGCTGAGGGATTCCAAAAGGAGCTGAGAGGTCACTCTGGTGGGTACTCTTATGCACAATATAGACAACCCTTTTTAGGTTCCAATGAATTGGAATAGCTAGAAGTAAATACCTGAAACTATCAAACTACAACCCAGAACCCTTGAATCCTGAAGACGATTGTATAAAAATGTAGTTTACATGGAGTGACAGTGTGATTGGGAAAGCCATTTGCATCTAACTCACCTTTGTTCAGTGTATGGGATGGATGAGTAGAAAAATGGGGCAAAAAAAAAAAAGCACCCACTTTATTTTTCACTTTAATTTTTATTCTTATTACTTTTGTGTGTGTGGTAATGAAAATGTTCAAAAATTAATTTTGGTGATGGATGCACAACAATATGATGGTACTGTGAACAATTGTACGCTTTGTATGACTGTGGTATGTGAATATATCTCAGTAAATTTGAATTTTTTTAAAAAAATCATACAGTCACAAAAACATAGAAAAAAGAATTTTAAAAATTGAGCTGTGTCTCAGGATTTCGTTGACAGCACAAAGCATACAAATATACATCATGGGTGTCCCGGAAGGAGAAGAGAAAGAAAAGGGGGCAGAAAGAATATTTAAGAAAATAATGGCTGAAAATTTCCCAACTTTAATGAAAGACATATATATATATACATGTCCAGGAAGTGCAGGGTATTCCAAACAGAAAAAGTCCTAATAGACCACTCCAAGATACATATCAATCAGAATGCCAAAGATAAAGAGAATTCTGAAAGCATCAAGAGAAAAGCAATTCGTCACATACAGGTGCTCCTCAATAAGACGAGGTGCCAATTTCTTATGAGAAACCATGGAGACGAGAAGGCAGTGGTATAATATATTTAAGGTACTGAAAGAGAAAAACTGCTAGCCCCAAATTCTTTATCCCACAGAAGTGTCCTTCAAAAATGAGAGGGAGTTCTTAGAAACTGAGAGTGTGTCCACAAGAGACCTGCCCTACAAGAATTACTAAAGGGAATTCTGCGGGTTGAAATGAAAAGACAGGAGAGAGTGGCTTAGAATACTGTGAAGAAATGCAGTGAGATCACAGCATTCCATCATTTTCAACTCCACCAAGTCAGACGCTGCTGGGATTTAGGAGTTAAACAGCTTCTGAAGATTCATAAGTAAATAGGGAGCACTATTTGCTGGGCTGACCAGAAAAACGCAGGGGAAAAGGGCGTGGCTTTTCACAGCTTCTACAGACCATATCCCAGGCCTACTGGAGATGGTCTACACTCCCTGATCCAGCTGCCAAAGCAGTGCCCTAATAGAGACCCAGGTAGATCACTAAATTATAGATAAGAGAGAAAAACTGACCTTTAGAATAGACCCGTCAAGGTATCAGATGAACAGATATCAGCAAAACATCACAAGGCATACTAAAATATAGGAAGATATGGCCCAATCAAAGGAACAAATTAAAAAATTAGACAGAATTTGGAATAACTAATCAAAGATGTTCAAACAAGTCTCCTAAATCAATGAGATGAAGGAATATATGCATAAAAAGATAAAGGATATTAAGATACTAGGAAAGCATAAAGAAGAATTTGAAAGAAATTAGAAAAGACATTATGGAAATGAGACACTAGATGAAAATAAAATATACTAGAGAAACACAACAGCAGATTTCAAGAGGCAGAAGAAAGAATCAGCAAGCTAGAAGACAGATCAACTGAATTTCAAATAGACAAAAGAACAAATGGAAAAATTTGAGCAGGGTCTCAAGGAAATGATTGACAACACAGAGCATTCAACATATACATCATTGGTGTCCCAGAAGGAGAAGAGAAGGGGAAAGGACGGGCCAGAAAGAATATTAAAAAGAAATAATGGCTGAAAATTTCCCAACCCTTATAAAACACATAAATATGGAAATCCAAGAAGCCAACATACTCCAAACAGAATAAATCTGATTAGACCCACTCCAGCACATATCCTAATCAACTGTCAGATACTGAAGAGGAGAAATTTCTGAATGCAGCTAGAGAAAAGTGATTCACCACGTACAAGGTAAGCCAAGTAAGACAAAAGTGTTGGCTGATATTGCCTCAGACATCAAGGAGGCAAGAAGGCAATGGTATGATTCATTTAAGATACTGAAAGACAAAAATTGCAAGCCAGAATTCTCTATCCAGCAAAGCCATCCTTCAAAAATGTGGGAGAGCTTAAAATATTCACAGATAAACAGAAGTTGAGAGAGTTTGTTAATAAGAGACTTGCTCTACTAAAGGGCATGCTTCTGGCTGAAAAGAAACTGCAGTAGACAGAGGTCTAGAGGTCTAGAATTGAAAGTATTAGTAAGGGTAACAAAGGATAAAAAGAAAAAATAGATATGACACATAAAAACTAAATGATAAGATGGTTGAATTAAAGAACTGTCTTTACAGTAATAGCTTTGAATGTTAATGGATTGAACTCCCCAATCAAAAGACAGAGATTGGCAGAATGGATTTACCATATGATAAATTAACTAGATCTAACAGATATAATAGAATAATACACCCAAAACAGCAGGGTATACTTCTTCTCAAGTGCTCATGAAACATTCTCCAGGATAGACCATATGCTGAGGCATAAAATAGGTCTAAGTAAATTTTTAAAGGCTGAAATTATACCAAGCACTTTCTCTGATCATAACGGAATGAAACTGGAAATCATTAACAACTGGAGAACTGGAAATTCCACAAATACATGGATATTAAACAACAGTTTTTTAAAATGTTATTTTATTGAAATATATTGATTTACCAAATTGTACAACAATTGATTACACAGTCTTAATCAGTGGATCAAAGAAGAAACTGTAAGAGAAATCAGTAAATATCATGAAATGAATGAAAATGAGAACACAACATATCAAAACTTCTGGGATGCAGTGAAGGCAGTGCTGAGGGATATTTATAGCCCTAATTCCATACATTAAAATGGAAGAAAGAGCTAAAACTAATGACCTAACTGAACAGTAAAGAAAGATCAGCAAACTAAGCCCAAGGTAAGCAGGAGAGAAATAAAGATTAAAGCAAAAATAAATGAAATGGAGAACAACAAAAAGAATAGGATCAATAAAACCAAAAGTTGGTTCTTTGAGAAGGGCAATAAAATCGACAAACCCTTAGCTAGACTGACAAAGTCAAAGAGAAAGAAAATGCAAATAAATAAAATCAGAAATGAAAAAAGGTACTTTACTGCTGACCTCACAGAAATGAGAAAGGCCATAAAAGGATACTATGAAGAACTATATGCCAAAAAACTAGACATGTAAAATGAAATAGACAAATTGCTAGATACACATGAACATCTATGGTGACTTGAGGAAAACTAGAAGACCTCATGAAAAACCTCACAACAAAGAAAAGCCTGGGACTGAATGGCTTCACAGGTAAAATTTACCAAGCATTCCAAGAAGAATTAATACCATTCCTGCTCATACTCTTCCAAAATATTGGAGAACATTACCTAAATCATTCTGTGAAGACATTATCCTAATAACAGAGCCAGATAAAGATACTGCAAGAAAACTACAGATCAATCTCTAATGAATGTAGATGCAAAAATTTTCAGAATAATACTTGCAAATCAAATTCAGCAGCACATTAAAGGAATTATACACCACATGGGTTTTATTCCAGGTATGCAAGGATTTTTCAGCACAAGAAAATCAATTAACGTAACATACCACATTAACAGATCAAAAGGGGAAAAATACATGATCATCTCAATTCATGCAGAAAAGGCATTTGACAAAATCCAGCATCCTTTCTTGTTAAAAACACTTCAAAAGATGGGAAAAGAAGGAAACTTCCTCAACATGATAAAGGGCATCCATGAGAAACCCACAACTAACATCATACTCAATGGTGAGAGACTGAAAGCTTTCCCTCTAAGACTGGGAACAAGATAAAGATGCCCATTGTCACCTGTGTTATTCAACATTGGGCTAGAAGTTCTAGATAGAGCAATTATGTAAGGAAAAGAAATAAAAGGCATTCAAATAGGAAGAGAAGAAAGCAAACCATCACTGTTTGCAGATGATGTGATCCTATATTTAGAAAATCCTGGAAAAACTACAACAAAGCTACCAGAGTTATATAAATGAGTACAGCAAAGTGGCAGGATACAAGATCAGCACACAAAAAGCAGTGGTGTTTCCATACACTAGTAATGAGCTATCCAAGGAGGTGATTTTAAAAACCCATTTACAATAGCAATGAAAAAAAAATCAAATATCTAGGAATAAATTTAACCAAAGATGTAAAGGACTTATATACAGAAATCTACAAAACATGTCTAAAAGAAATCAAGGAAGACCTAAATAAATGGAAGGACATTCCATGTTCATAGATTAGGAGGTGAAATGTCATTAAGATGTCAGTTCTACCCAGATTGATCTAAGGATTCAATGCTATATTAATCAAAATTCTAACAGCCTACTTTGCAGAAATGGAAAAGCTAATTAACAAATTGATTTAGAAGGGAAAGGGGCTTCAAACAGCCAAAAACATCTTGAAAAAGAAGAATGAAGTGGGAGGACTCAAGCTGACTTTAAATCATATAAAGCCACAGTTGTCAAAACAACATGGCACTGGCATAAAGATAGGCATTTCAATCAAAGGAACTGAATTGAGAGTTCAGAAATATACCCTCAGATCTATGGTCAATTGTTTTTTGTTTATTATATATTAGTCCACTTTGTTAAATAAACAAAACATGGTTGACCACAAATTCCAACAGCAAATTAACCCCAAAGCAAGGAGAAGGAAAGAAATAAAGAGCACAAACAAATGAAATAGAGAATTAAAAAAAAAAAAAGAGAATTTACAAACCAAAGGTTGATTCTTTGAAAAGATCAATAAAATCAACAATCCCTTAGATAGGTTTAAAATGAAAAAAAAGGAGAAGTGAATAAAAATCATAAATGGGGATGGGGGGCATTACTACTGAACCCACAAAATAGAAAGGATCCTACGGGATATTATGAACAACTGTATGCCAGCAAATTATCAAACATAACAAATGAACAGACTACATTGACTCTAGAAGAAAAGGAAGACCTCGACAAACCAGTTATTAGTAGAGATAAATTAGTCAGCAAATATCTCCCAACAAAGAAAAGCCCAGGACCAGATGGTTTCATAAGTGATTTCTACCAGTCGTTCCAAGGAAAATTAATACCAGTCCTGCTCAAACTTTTCCATAGATTGAAGATGAGGGAATACTACCTAACTCATTCTATGAGGCCAACATAACTCTAATACCAAAGCCAGATAAAGATATCACAAGAAAAAAAATTAGACTAATTTCTCTTATGAATATAGATGCGAAAATCCTCAATAGAATACTTGAGAATAGAATCCAACAGCACTTTGAAATAAGTATGCACCATGATCTTTTAATCCAATCTCATGGGATATTGGGAGTAGGTTATTTCCTTGGAGATGTGACCCACCCAACTGCGAGTGACACTTTTGGTTAGGGTGTGAACTCTGAATGTTTCCATGGAGGTTTGGTCCTGCCCATTCAGTGTGAGTCTTGATTAGTTTGCTGGAGTCCTATGGAAGCTCACAAACAGAAGAACCTCCAAGCAGCTGCAGCTGGGAGTCATTTTGGAGATCGCCATTTTGAAAGGCATCCTAGGAGCAAGCAGATGCCAGCCACATGCCTTCCCAGCTAACAGAGGTTTCCTGGATGCCAGTGGTCTTTTCGCCAGTGAAGGTACCCTATTGTTGACACCTTACCTTGGATACTTATGGCCTTAAGACTGTAACTCTGTAACCAAATAAACTCCCTTTATAAAAGCCAATCCATTTCTGGTGTTTTGCATAACAGCAGCATTAGCAAACCGCAACACTTATCTTCTCCAGACGTCCTTCTGTCTGAATCTCCAAGCTTCAGAGGGCTTTCAGCTCTCTTAAAGGACTCCAGTGAGCTAATCAAGACCTATCCTGAATGGGTGGGGTAACACCTCCATGGAAATAATTTTTTTTTTATTAATAATAAATTTTATTTTGAAACAAGTTCAATCTTACAGGAATAGTTGTAAAAACAGTACAAACCCCCTACATAGAATTCCATCATACCCTGACCCCCCCTCCCCTGATACCCTGATCCATCACCTTTAAGATCCTGTCACACCACTCTTTCTTTCCCTCCCTCTCTCCCTCCCTCCGTAACACCCATCATCTATTTCTCTATCTTCTGAACATATGGGAACAAGCTGCACATATCTTTGAACAGGCAATATAATTCACATATACCTTTCCCATGGACAAGAACATTATTTTATGCAGTCTCATTAAACGCAGCTAAGAAGTTCAAGAAATTCAACATTGATATAAAGCTTACATTCTATATTTCCTTTTTTTTTTTTTTCCTTGTGTCCCAGCTGTGTCCCTTTGAGCCTCCTCTCCTCCAGCCTCAGATCTCATCCAGGATCATCCTTGGCATTTAATTGTCGTCTATTTAGACTGTCTTATTATTTTTTTTTTCAATTTTGTAAAGATATATATAGCCTAAATCTTCCTATTCCACCCCTCCCTAGCATTCCCTTAGTGGGATTAATCACATTTAGAATGTTGCAATGCTGTCACCTTCCGACCATCCATTTCTAGAAGTTTCCCTTCACCCCAAACCAAAACCCCTACTCTCATTTCTTAACTCCCCATTGCCCCTTCCCCCACTTCTTGGAACCCCTACTCTACTTTTCATCTCTTTGGTCATATTCTTTGATACTTTCTTTGTGTTTACCATGGGGCTTAAATTTAACCTCTTAAATGTATAACAATCTTGTTTTTCTTTGAAACCAACTTAACTTCAATAGGACATGTAAACTGTGTTCCTATACTCCTCCATTCCCCCACCTTTATGTAGTTCTTGTCAAGAATTACATATTTTACATTGAGTCCAAAACCACCAATTTATCATTACAGTTTATGTATTTTAGATCCTGTAGGAAGTAAATAGTGGAGTTATAAATCAACCATACAGTAGTATTGGTCTTTATATCTACCATGTGATCTTTACTGGAAATCTTCATTTCTTCATGTGGTTTCAGTCAATTATTTACTGTCCCTTCCTTTCAGCCTGCTTAGGACTGATCTACTGGTGATGAAGTTCCTCAGCTTTTGATTATCTGGGAATGTTTTCATCTCCCCCTCATTTTTATCCTTCAGGTGTTTGAGAATTCTCCAAGTCTCTGATGGTTATTGACTTCTATTTGTATTCCATTGTGGGCAGAGAATGTTCTTTGAACAAATTCATTTTTATATTTTTTATTTTATTGAGGCTTGTTTTTATGTCCCCACATACAGTCCATTCTGGAGAAAGATCCATGATTGCTAATGAAGAACGTGTGTCCCAGTGACCTGGGATGTAATATTCTATATATGTCTGTTAAAAGTCTCTATATCTGTCTTTCATTTCTTTGTTTCTCTGTCGGTAGGGCTCGCTTTAGTATCTGAAGTAGGGCAGGTCTTTTATTAGCAAACTCTCTCAGCATTTGTTTGTCTGTGAAAAATTTAAGCTCTCCCTCAAATATGAAGGAGAGTTTTGCTGGATAAAGTATTCTTGGTTGGAAATTTTCCTCTCTCAGAATTTTAAATATGTCATGCCACTGCCTTCTCGCCTCCATGGTGGCCGCTGAGTAGTCACTACTTAGTCTTATGTTGTTTCCTTTGTATGTGGTGAATTGCTTTTCTCTTCCTGCTTTCAGAACTTGCTCCTTCTCTACAGTATTTGAGAGTCTGATCAGAATATGTCTTGGAGTGGGTTTGTTTGAATTTATTCTATTTGGAGTTCGCTGGGCATTTATGCTTTGTGTATTTATATTGTGTAGAAGGTTTGGGAAGTTCTCCCCAACAATTTCTTTGAATACTCTTTCTAGACCTTTACCCTTCTCTTCCCCTTCTGGACACCAATGAGTCTTAAATTTGGACGTTTTATTTTATCTATCATATCCCTGAGATCCGTTTCGACTTTTTCAATTTTTTCCCCATTCTTTCTTTTGTTCTTTCATTTTCTGTTCTGTGCTCCTCGAGGAGGTTGAGTTGTTGTTCATCTTCCTCTAATCTTGTATTATGAGTATCCGGAGTCTTTTTAATTTGGCCTACAGTTTCTTTAATTTCCATAGGATCTTCTATTTTTTTATTTACTCTTGCAGTATCTTCTTTATGCTCTTCTAGGGTCTTTTTTATGTCTTTCATATTCTGTGCCATGCTCTTCTTCAAGTCTTTTATATCTTGTGCCATGCTCTCTTTGCCTGTCTGTAGTTCTTTGATTAATTCTGCCAGGAACTGTGTGTCTTCAGATCTTTCGATTTGAGTGTTTAGGTTCGGGTTCTCCATGTCGTCTGGTTTTATCATATGCTTCAAGATTTTCTGTTGTTTTTGGCCTCTTGGCATTTGCTTTACTTGATCTTTAATTTGTTAGAATTGCAGCTTGGTGACATACACTTTCTCTAACTAACCAGCAGATGGCATCCGTGAGTCACTTATTCCCCTCAAGTCAGTTCTCCCCAACTTTGTGTTATGTGGGGATGTGATTCTTTTGGGGTCCAATTGGTGCACTTAATTTGGGTGTGTTGTTGGTGCTGTCTGCCCTCAATGAGGGGCATGTGCCTGAGTGGTTAGGGATGAAGGGCAGGTTTAACAATCAAACCTCCCAGGTGTTCCCAGAGATTTAAGGCTGTTCTCTGCGGCTGACACAAAAGTTCTTGGTATTGGCTTAGGTTCCCTGGGATTTCTGAGCGGTTCCCCTACCCTGCTGTGCTTTTCCAGGACCTCTGTTGAGGGGGGGTGGGCCGTGCCACGTCACAAGTGAGCGCCGGCCTCCGGGGAAGCCCTTGGCTGCCAGGCTGTGTAGGGGCGTTCCCAGCCCACTTCAAAGATGGTTGAATGGGATGCGTTAACGTCCCCCTTCCTGCACAGCTCCGCTCTCCCAGCTCCGGGACAATCAGCCATGGGTGTATTCAAGGCCACTGTCCACGGCCAATATTCTGTCGTGTGAGCAGTGCTGCAGGAAAGACTCCCTGTCAGGCTGGGTTTCTTGTCTCGGTTCTGTGCTGTGTGTTCGGCCCTGAGCAGGAGCAGCCCCGCCCGCTGGGGAGACGGCCGCGACACTGGGCTTCTCGGCTCAGCTCTGCGCTGCGTGCTCGGCCCCGGGCGGGAGCAGCCCTGCCCGCTGCGGTGACGGCTGTGAGGCTGGGCCTTTCGGCTCGGCTCTGCGCTGCGTGCTCGGCCCTGGGCAGGAGCAGCCCCGCCCGCTGGGATGAAGGCCGCGAGGCTGGGTTTCTCCCCTTTGTTTCCCTGGACCCAAGACAATCAGCAGTGGGTGTGGGAAGGGGTATCCTCCACCCCAGACACCGAGGCGTTAGTCCAGACCGCTCCCGTCTTATCTGCAGCTGTTCCTGGGCTTCTCTCTTTTTAAAAAAAAAAAAAAAAACACCAGCCCAGCGTCTCCCCCCACTGCAACGTGACTGACGGATCAGCCTACTCACTCGTTTCAGAATGCAGACTCCTGGTTTCACCAAACGCACGTTCTCTGTGACTTTAGCAGAACTTGTCCAGCTGGTGCTACTTTGGAAGTGGTGTTCTGGGTCCTTTTTGGTTTTTTATCTAGTGTTTTCCACGGAGGTGTTTTTTCCTCCGTCTCACCTAGTCGCCGTCTTAGGTTCCTCCCCTCCATGGAAATAATTTAATCAAAGTTCTCACCCACAGTTGGGTAAGTCACATTGCCATAGAAACAATCAAAAGTTTCCACCCTAATCAAAATGCCCCATAGGATTGCATTAAAGAACATAGCTTTTGTGGGGGTCATCATAGATTCAAACCAGCACAGATATGAATAGACATTTTTCCAAAGAGGAAATACAAGTGGCTAAAAAGCACATGAAAAGATGTTCATCTTCATTAGCTATTAGGGAAATACAAATCAAAACCACAATTAGATATCATCTCACAGTTGTAAGAATGGCTCCTATTAAACAGGAAACTATAAGTTTTGGAGAGGATGTGGAGAAATAGGAACACTTATTCACTGCTGGTGGGAATGTAAAATGGTATAGCCACTGTGAAAGACAGTTTCACAGTTCCTCAGTAAACTACATATTGAGTTGCCCTAGGACCCAGCAGTTCTGTTAGTCATATATACCCAGAAGCTCAGAATGCACGGACACAAACAGACATTTACACACTGATGTTCATAGTGGCATTATTCACAATTGACAAAAGATGGAAACAATCAGCAGTCCATCAACAGATGAGTGGATAAACAAAATGTGATATATATATATACGATGGAATATTATGCAGCTGTAAGAAGGAATGAGGTCCTGAAGCATGTGGCAATGTGGATGAACCTTGAGGACTTAATGCTGAGTGAAATAAGCCAGACATAAAAGGACAAATATCATTATTGGGATTATAAGTAATAGTGCCATATTGTAGGTGAATTTGATTGAAAGTGGTTGTTTAAAATCATATGTGTCACCGGTTAACACTACAAATATAAATAAGTTCTTGCATGAAGTACAAGTGTATGACGTGTACAAAGAGTTAATAATAGAGTGGTAAATGGGGAAAAATTGCTTATTTCTAGCTACAGGCTAAAAATATTTAACAGTAATGCCTTAATATTCTTAGTCAGCAGTAAAAAATGCACCATACCAATTCTGGAAGTCAATAATTGGGGGGGTTGGTTGGGGATATGGGTGTTTTTGGGTTTTCCTTTTTTTTTTTTTTGTCTGTTGTTTTCCTCTTTGGAGCTATGAAAGTTGTCTAAAATTGCGTGTGATGATTGCACAGCTAAGTGATGATATTGTAAGATTTAGTTGATTGTATACTTTGGATGGAATATATGGTATGTGAATATATCTCAATAAAATCTGCAGATTCAAAAAAATTGGATCAAAGTCTTAAATACAAGAATGAAGACTATAAAACTCTTAGAAGAAAATGTAGGGAAGCATCTTCAGGATCTTTGGTGTTAGGCATGGTTTTTTATACATTTCACCCAAAGGCACAAAAAACAAAAGGAAAAATAGATAAATGGGACCTCCACAGAATTAAAAACCATTGTATATCCAAGGACTTAATCATGAAAGTGAAAAGACAACTTACTCAATGGGAGAAAACATTCGGAAACCACATGCCGATAATGGTTTAACATCCAGAATATATAAAGAAATCCTAGAATGCAACAAGAAAACCCAATTTAAAAGTGAGCAGGAGTTTTAATTCTATCATTTAATTGCGTCATGTTATATAGTAAATCTAAAACTTATAAGTTAAGGTAAAAAAGAAAAGTGGGCAAAAGACTTGAATAGACATTTCTGCAAAGAGGATATACAAAGCACACTGAAAGATGCTACCATTGTTAATTATTGGAAAATTGCAAATGAAAACCACAATGAGATACCATTTCATACCCACCAGAATGGCTACTATTAAAAAAGAAAATTACATGTGTTGGGGAGGATGTGGAGAAAGAGGAACACTTATCGTTGCTGGTGGGAATGTAAAATGGGCAGATGCTGTGGAAGACAGTTTGGTGGTTGCTTGGAAAGCTAAGTATAGAATTACCATATGTCCTGGTAATCCTGCTACTAGGTATATACCTAGATGAATTGAACTGATGTTTGCATACTTGTGTTCATAGCAGCAGTATTCACAGTTGCCAAAAGATGGAAGCAACTCAAGTGACCATCAACCAATAATTGGATAAACAAAATGTGGTACATAAATACTATGGAATTTTAATCAGGTGTAAAAAGAAGTGAAGTCCTAATGCATGAGACAACATGGATGAACCTTGAGGACGTTATGCTGAGTGAAATAAGCCAGGCCCAAAAGGACAAATACTGTATGATCTCACTTAGAAGAATTCATTATAATAAGTAAACTCATAGAATTAAAATGAAGAATGTGTAGGTTATAAGGAGCTCGATTGGGGGTAGGGAATGGGTAATTAATGCTTATAAAGTACAGAATTTCTATCTGGGTTTATCCTAAAGGTTTGGAAATACATAGTGGTGATGGTAGCACAACATTGTGAGTGTAATTAGCAGTACTGAGTTATATATGTGAATATGGTTTAAGGGGGAAATTCTAGGTCATATATATGCTACTAGATTAAAAATTAAAAGATAGGAGGAGGGGCAAGATGGCCACATAGAGTGGAGTGGAATTTATTCAGTCCCCTGGAACAACTAACCACAACAAGGAACAACTAGTAAATAATTTGGAATAACTGCTGGGGGACAACTGTGACTGTCCACACATCATACACCAACCTGCACTGGGAGGAATGCCTGAGATCGCAGCGTAGAATCTGTAAGTAAAAGCTGTGGAACTGTGCCAAGAGCCCCCTCCCCCCATGGCAGACTTAGCAGCAAAACCTCGCCGTGGTAGAAACTAGCAGCACTCTCCAAGCAAGTGAATACAGCTCATCTGAGCTCCATCTGGGGTTTTAATTAACAAATGTGGTCTGCTGAATACAAGCTACAACCCCCCAAGAAACAGACAGAGACTTTTAGTTATGACTGACCTTAAGACCAGAAGATTCACCTGTCCTGGGAGGATGAGCCCAGAAGACCGGGTGTTATCTCTGGCTGACGAGTGAAACTGGGGGTCTGTGTACTGGCTCCAAATGAGGGCTTTCTGTCCCTTTTTCTCTCTCTCAACCTGAAGGGCTCAGAAGAGAGAGGCGCAGCCATTTTCAGTTCCCAGCACTCGGTTATCTCCACCCCCATCTGGGTCAGAGTCAGAGACTATTCAAATGCAGCTGATAACCCCCTAGGGGGTGTATCTTCCCTAAGAGTAAGGAGGTGGGGCCCAGTTTTCCCTTCAGAACCAGACCCCAGAGCCTGGAGGAAAACAGCCAAAATAGAAACTAAGGAGGCCACACCTCTCTACACCAGTCAGGAGCGACAGGCTGACAGGTACCACCGCTGGGCAGGTTAGGAAAAGCACAGTGACTGGAAACCTCACAGGAAAGTTTGTCATTCCTCTAAGATATAACCTGAATATAATCCCATTCTGAGACCTGAACACATTCTGGTCTGGGAAAATCTCAAAACCAGAAGGCTAGACAACAGAAAACTACAATCTGTATTAGGAAAAACAAAGATACGGCCCAGTCAAAGGAACAAATTTACACCTCAATCAAGATACAGTTGAGATATTTCACTTTAGTGAAACAATATTAAAATTTTTCAAAGAAATATGCTAAATCAAATAAAAAACCAAATCAATGAGTTCAGGGAAGATATAATAAAAGAGACGAAGGCTATAAAGAAAACACTGGATGAACGTAAGGTAGAAATCAAAAGTTTGAAAAAACTGGCAGAAGCTATGGAAATGAAAGGCACAACACAAGAGATGAAAAACACAATGGAGACATACAATGGCAGATCTCAAGAGGCAGAAGAAAACACTCAGGAACTGGAGAACAAGACACTTGAAATCTTGTACACAGAAGAACAGATTGAGCAACATCTTGGAATTGAATGACAACATGAAGTACACAAATGTACGTGTCACGTGTGTCCCAGAAGGAGAAGAGAAAGGAAAAGGGGCGGAAGCAAGAATAGAGGAAATAATCAATGAAAATGTTCCATCTCTTATGAAAGACATAAAATTACAGATCTAAGAAGCGCAGCGTATCCCAAACAGAATAGGTCTGAATAGACCTACACCAAGACACTTAAAAAAAATTAAAACACCAGACTGCACCACACAGTGAACCCTTTTGTAAATGACCGACTATAGTTAATGGTACAATTATAAAAATATTTGTGAAATATAGCAGCTATACCACAGTGAAAAATAAATAAATAAAAATGTAACATTGGCTTTAGGGGAGAAAGTATCCCCAGAAACATATGAAAGTAAGTTTATTAATTTAAATAATCCTCTGGAAAAAATTACTTTAATATGAAATACATAAAATTTAGAAAAGACTCAGAATTAAGAATTAATGCTATAATCACGGAGTAATAGGACTAGTGATGAGCATTGTATTCAGTTGAACATGTAATGGTTCAAATAATTATCATGGTTCGAACACAACATAAATGTCAGTAATTATTTTTGTAAAATAAAGCATTAAATGGTAAAAAAAAATTTTAAAGAGATTAAGTAAAAAATAAGTGTCAAGAAGAGTACTAAATATTGATAATAGGGTCAATTCATCAAGAAGGTATAATACTTACATAAAACTTACATATACCTCATAGCAGAGCCCCAAAAATAAATGAGGCAAATATTGAAAGACAGTTCTTCATTACTACTAGGAGATAGAACATCTCCACAGAGTATCACTAGGGAAATAGATGACTTGAACAATTCTATAAACCAACTAGACCCGGCAGACAAATATAGAACACTTCATTCAACAACAGCAGAGTACGTATTCTTCTCAAGTGCACATGGAACATTCTCTAGGATAGGCCATATGTTAGGCCACAAAACAAGTCTTAATAAATTTTAAAAGATTGAAATCATACTATATATCTTATTGGGCTATAATAGAATGGAGCTAAAAATCGATGACAAAGGAAGATCTGAAAAATTCATTAATATATGGAAACAGTACCCTCTTATACAACCAATGGGTCAAAGAAGAAATCACAGGGAAAGCAGAAATAACTTGATATAATTGAAACAGGAAAACAACACACCAAAACTTATGGGACTGCAGTAAAAGTCTTCTTTCCTTAAATGAGCTCCATTTGATATTTGCCCCTTCATCTTGTCACTGTATGATTTGTTAGCTTTTTTCTGATAAACCCTATTTTTTAAAGCAACTTTGTGGTATTAACTTTTTCACATGGTCAAGGAAAATGATTGATGTGATATGATCACATTTTCAGAATTATAACACAGGAAGATACGATAGTGCCATAGAGGAGTCCTTTGGCAGGAACAGAGGAAAATTATAAGCTGCCATTTTATTTGGGGATAATTCTGTATTTTGTTCTCCCTAGGGAACTGCTGTTTTCTGGTATAATCTGTTTGCCAGTGGAGAAGGAGATTATAGTACACGGCATGCAGCCTGTCCAGTGCTAGTTGGAAACAAATGGGGTAAACATTTCCTATATTCTCTGAATAGAATTTGTGATTTTTATTTCATATTTTGAAAACTATTATAATTGACATTTTAAAATAAAACAAAAACAACCCCACAGATTAGGCCTAATATGACTTTTAACAGTATGGGATTCAACCAAGCAAGTTCCTGATCTTAAGATAAATTTTCATTCAATAGTTCAGAATTTTGATAGATTTCATTTTGAACTTAATTTCCACTAGTTATTCCAAGAAACTTCAATTGAGTTATGATCAAATAAGACAGTATCTTCCCCTCAAATGGTTCCCAATCTGCTTGAGAAATAAATCTATTAATTTACTTAATGGATAAATTATACTACAGTATAAGATATAATACAAAGATGTAAACAGAGGATGGTGACTCCCTCTTGAAAGAAGAGGGAGCCTTCTTCAAGACCTTAATTTTAAATTTGGTCCTCAAGATTGAGTGGTAGTTTTCCAGGCATGTTAGGGCCAGGGCCAGAATAAGGGTGATGCTAGCGAGATGCATCAGGCACAACATTTAAGGAGGCACTCACACTTAGGGTCATACAAGTTAGGGTTGGCTACATTAGAAGAGGTTAAGAGACAGCTGAAATTATATAGTATTAGCCACATTGCAAGTGATCAATAGCCACATGGGTCTTATGGCTACTGTATTAGACATGGCAAGATTAAGGGGTGAGGACTGATTATCAGGATTTTAAAAATCTCCCCTGATAATTACGATGTTTGAGAACCACTACAGTAGAGTGAGGAGAGACTAGACGGGACCTCAGTTTAGAAGGTTGTTTTCCATTGTCTCAGTGGGCAATGATGAAAACCTGGACTAAGGAAACAGCAAAAGGATTGGACGGTAAAGAGTAGATTTGAGAGACATAAAAAGAAAGTTGACAACATTTGACGAATAAAAGATTAGATATAGGCACTGAGAAAGCTGGAAGAGGGGTTAAGAATTATTCAAGTTTCTAGTTTACGTATTTTGTGCCTGTTGATGTTATTGAATTGGTTCTGTGATACAGGAAATGAAGTAGACAATTAGTTCCTTTTGGGGTACATTTTAAAAAATGTATCTTGGAACCAAGGAAACTCAATAAGCACATAATAATGGTGATTGATCCTAGAGTTGTTCCTTTAGAGTAGAGATGTGTTATTTTTTACAATGTCTTTGCATTTTGGAGGTTGTGATTTAAAAACAGGTAAAACAATGTTCTGTTCTATCTGTAACTGGATCTTCATTCCATTTTTAGCTCGTTGAACATTTATCTCACATTGAACATAGGAAACTTTAGGAAATACATACACATTGACTGTCAAGCACTTCTTTTTAAAATGTATTATCTTCTGTATTTCTAACATTTGGACAGATTTTTAAAAGAGTTGTTAAGTAGCCTCTGCTTTTATCTGTTTTTGTCTTGCGGTTCTAGTCCTTGTTGAAACTTTGTTATAAACTTTTAGAAGTTAATTAAATATTATTTAGATGGGGAAATTAATTTTTTTTTCTCCTCACAGTATCCAATAAATGGCTCCATGAACGTGGACAAGAATTTCGAAGACCATGCACCTTGTCAGAATTGGAATGACAAACAGGCTTCCCTTTCTCTCTGGTTGTTTTATTCTGATGTTTCTGATAAACACACTTCCCAGTCTTAACTTACAAGAGTTTACAATTAACTAACACTCCATGATCGATTCAGTCATGAACTTTATCCCATGTTTCATCTGTGGACAATCACTAACTTTAGGGGGGATTTTTCCTTTTAAAAGTAACACTAAATCATTACGCGCTTTTTACATGTAAAACCTTAAAGTTCAGTGGCTATCACAGAAGACAAAACAATTCAGGGTTAAAAATGAGGAAATTTTACTGTTAAATTTTAAAGAACTTTTTGGTTAGATAAAAAATACAATTTTAGCATCCAAAATTAGTATTTCATTACATCTCGGTAAATTGTAGGCTGAGAATGGGCCATGTGATTGAAAAAACAGATGCCTTGCAGTATGTTCCTAGGTATTATCTTTACCTAGTTTATTTTCTGAATCTGCCTGAAGACTATTAATAAACTAGGACTCTAATCCCTGGGCTCCATATGATTCTGAGCGCTCATACACAAGTTGATTTTTTCTCCCAAGTCCTTTCTAAAGAAAGTATACCATATTCTACCAATCCCTCTCCTCTCATAGCTGCTCTGTGGTGAATTAAATGTTTTGAGTTAAAATATTATTTGATTTTTAAAAGAATTTAGTACAGTGTCCTGCATAATGATATTGGGCCTTCTTGAGTAAACTAATCATCACTTAGACTGTTTCTTTTCATTTTTTATTTAATGACTGATGATTTTTTCCATACAATTTGCTGTTTTTCTTAGTGCTAATACACTTGCCTCTTATTCTTGCTACAACAGGGTGGTGACATTAGCATTTTGATTAAATAAACAGTGTGCCTTAGGAGATTGGAAATTTAAAAATGTACAGGTCCTTTCAGTGATGACAGAATTGATAAAAAGAAAAAAAAAAATCTCTTTTCTAAAAAGCCAAAATATTTGTTTTCCAATTCTGAAATGTGTTGTGACAATGACCTATTTATGATCTTAAATCTTTTTAAAAAATGTTTCTGTCTTCTGAGTGTTTTGTTTTCCATGTTTGAATCTTGAGGATATGCTATAGCAATAACAGATTATTCCTAATTTTTTATTTCTTTAATACATGGGACGTAGCTTTTTTTCTTTTTTATACTCATGTTTTGCCTTCACTCTAATGTTCTTAAGTTACAAAATTGACATTTTATGGGGAAAAAAACTTTAGACTCCCTGAAATTTCAGAAACATTCAGAATTGTCTTTCCTTCAAAAGGAGCTCTACAACTTTTGTATGTTATGAGGTTATTCGAATAGCATTACTTAACTTTATCTTGTTTGAAACTGTGGTGGAAATATGAAGCTGTGAACTTAATGAACTATGTTAACTGATCCTTTGCCTAACTTTTTACATTTCTTGTGATGAATCCTACCTCACATTAAGGATCTTTATCCTTTACACAGTATTTAAATATTTAAGAAAGAACAGGTTAATGGGAAAGTATTATTTTTACCTCTTCTTTAAATTAACTGTGAAATTCCTTTCTTCCAGCTACCCTTCGTTTCCACCACAGGTATTTTAGTAAGTAATATTGAGAATTAAGTTGGATACTTCAATCCACTCAGATTTTGTGTCCACAGATGACTTTTTTTAAAAACTTTATTAGTAAAAAAATAAAATGAAAACATCAATTTCAAAAATTATAGAAATAAAATGGGGTTCAAGGAATGGAAACTAATGTTTACTACCAAATGTTTTAGCAAGTAGAATAAAAATACCTTTCTTGGAAGGGAGTGACATATTCCATAATGTTACAGATTTCCTCTTTATATTCAACCCTAAGCCCCATATATGAATTGGTAAACTCTTTTCAGAATTAAATTTTACAGAACTCCTTCCAGTTTCATAATAACCAAATGAAAAGGGAAGAAAAAAGCTTCCAGCATGAAGCGTTAGGTCCAATTGTTGTTTGCAATTCTTTTCTTAAAATGGTGACCTTTAAAATAAGAGTGCTTTGGAGGTTCAGCAAGAAAGTCATTGACTACCCTGCGGGTGACTGAGCTTGTACCTCAACTTACCAGGCCTGGGCCAGGGGACCTGATATCACCCCCTGGGGAGGGTAGTGGGTATGGGCGTTAGTGCCCTCTGCAGCCCCCCCGAGCCTGGGGAGCGAGGTCAAGGCAGCTCCCTTTTCCTCACCCAAAATGCCACGGGCAGGGGAGGCTTGCCGGAGGGAACCGCCTTTCTCCCAACCGCCCTTTCCCCACTTCCTTATCTTACCCGCACACTCCCCTGTGCCAAGGCAACTCCTGCCACCGCCAGCGCGCATGCACCGTGGCCAGAACAACTCCCGCCCGCTGCAACGGCTCCTGCGTTCTCTCAGAACCAATCCTAGCCCCTCTCCCTTCAGTATTGCCATTTAAGGCTACTTCACCTCCTTTCCAGCCCTGCCCTCCTTACCAGCCTATATAACCTGTAATCACCCCTAAATAAACTCTCTTTGGCGCATACTCCTACTGGATGAAGAGTGTTTTGTCCTTATCGCCGCCCTCCACACCTTGCACGCCTCCCGCCGAGGACCTGGCCAAGTCCTCCGCCTCGCCCTCGCCTCCGGGAAAGAGCCCCCGCCGCCGGTACCCTTTAAGCAGCCCCGAGAGCTGAGGGCTCCGCTACCGGCCGCCACTCCCCCCAGAAGCAGTAACCGCGACCGCAACTGGTGCCCCGTGTGAGGAGCGTCTCCACACAACAGTTCGGCAGGTCGCCCGCTCGCCCGGACGCCTCTCCAGCTTCCCGTTTCCTCGCCTGCAAGGTAAGGGCCGCCTCTCCTTCGCCGCTTCCGGAGCCGTGTGAGGTTCACCGCTCCGAAGCCGCTCCTCCCTTCCCCCACGCTCTCTTCGTCCTCTTGTATGCGCACTTCTATGACCCCCGTTTCTCCTAACGCTCTCCCTCTTCCCCTCCATTACTTTGCTGTGGTTCTTTGTATCTTTGTTTCCTCATTTGGCGCCGTGTGCCTCTTTGCAACCGCCCCCCCCCCGACTGCTCCCATTGCCAAAGGGCACTGCTTTCCTCTCTCGCCGTCTCCTTCGGCCTCGTGGCCACGGTTTATCTCATTCTCTCTGCTCAGTAAACAACCTCCCCTCCTCCCCCCTCAGCTATGGGTAATCGTCTATCTACGTGCCAGGCACCTCAAGTTCGTGCTCTAGCGGGTCTCCTAGACACTCATCGCTGTAAAGTGTCTGTCCGGCAGCTGCAAGTATACTGGGACCTCCTGCTGCCCTTTAACCCATGGCTCACCACTTGCCATCTTTGGGACCCTGTTACTTATGATCACCTTATTGATCGAGTCACCAACGCCATGGAACATGAGAGCAAGCGCTTCCCTCCCGGCTTACTCCCCGCCTTGATAACCATCCGCTCCTGCCTTCAAGGCTCCCTCCCCCCTGATCGAGGCCCCGTTAAATCCAAGCGATGACATCAGCCCTAAGCTGAGCCGAAAACCGCATACGCTTTACCCCGCCCTTCCACAGGGCGGAGCTAGTCCGTCATCTTATGCCTTGGGCCCCACCCTTTCACAGGGCGGAGCTGATCCACCATCTTGTGTCTTAGCCACACCTACCGCGCCGCCATCTTGCGACGCTTGGGGCCTCCCACTCCCACCTCCCCCTTCGGCGAGCTCCCCCTCGGAGCCGCTACCGGCAGCTGCCGCCGCTCCTCCCACCCTGCCGACTAACAACCCCTGGCTGCCTTCTACACCTCAAGGCAACCCTTGGGGCAACGCTCCCCCTACCCCCACTCCCGCGCCAAGCCCTCTGCAAGCGCGTCCTCCTTTCTCTCGTGCTTTTCGCTGCTTTCCTCTTAACCTTGCCCCCACCCCACAGAAACCGTATGACTGGTATCCCATTGACTCTAATACTATTAAGCAACTTCGCAGGGCCGTCAAGGAGGACGGGTTAGGTAGCCCATACGCTTCCCAAATACTGCAGGATCTCGGCATGGACTATTGCATCCCCCAAGACTGGGCCTCGCTTGCCCGTTCCATTCTTAACCCTGGTCAGTTTGTTGACTGGCGTGCTCACTTCCAGGCGGAAGCAGCTAAGCAAAGTAAGCAAAACGCAGCCCTTGGAGTCTATCATCCCCCCGAAGCCTATTTGGGCACTGGAGCGTTTCTAAATGCGTCTGCTTATATTAATGTCCCTGCCACCTTCTGGACTATCCTCAGAGGCATCGCCTTACGCGCGTTTGCCAACTGCTCTGCCTGTCGGCCTAATAAATTCACCAAGCTCTTCCAGGAGCCGAGTAAGCCTTTCGCCACCTTTGTCTCCAGAGTCGAAGAAACCTGCGATCAAAAGGTAAGTAACCCCCAGGCCCAATATTACATGTGCCCATCCTCAAATCCTAAAAAATCGTACTGCAATTCCCCCAACAAGTACTACTGTGCATACTGGGGGTATGAAACATTAGCCACTAATTGGAAGTCTCCTGTTCCTGATCATTACCTTACCTTAAAGTGGGCCCCTACAGGGTGCAAACTCCCTACTGTTAACTGGCTCGGCCAAGAAAGTGAGAGATCCTGCACACATCTTAATCTTACAGTGCAGCTCCCCACTGATCCCTCCTGGTTACTCGGTCAAACTTGGGGCTTCAGAATCTATAAGAAAGGAACCGACCAAGGATCACTTATTCTAATAAAAAAGGAAGCTGTAAGCCAACCATGCCAAAATACTGCTTTAAAAACACCCTCTGGCATAGGTCCCAATAAAGTCATTAACCCCCTTTTTCCACAGCTCTCCAGCCTCACCTCAACTCCAACCAGCCGCACCTCAGCTGCAAACAACGCATCGCCAACCCCACCACCCCAACCTTTTCTGCCCCCCTCTCGTTATTCCTCTCCCCTCCTCAGCCTCATCCAAGCCGCCTTTGCCTCAGTGAACTCCTCCAACCCCAATTTTACCTCCTCCTGCTGGCTCTGCCTCTCCACCTCTTCCTCACTGTACGAGCCCGTTGCCTCCAACCTCTCCTTTTCAGAAAGCACAGAAAACAACCCCTTGGAATGCAATTGGAATACCTCTGCCGTCCCCCTAACCTTTCATTCAGTCTCCTATACGGGAAATTGCGTCCGCCCTCGCTCCAGTAACTCTCCCAACCTCACTGCCTGTGCCAGCTACTCATCTCCCAGCAGCTCGGCAAAATTTCTCATTCCTCATAACTCCTCCCAATGGCTCTGCTCCTCTACAGGACTTACCCCCTGTCTCAGCACGAATATCATCAGTGAATATAAAGAAACTTGCCTCCTAATTGTCCTTATCCCTAGGGTCTTATACCACAGCGAAGAAGACTTCTTCCTCCGTCTGGAAAAAACTGCAGCTCCTGCCCTTCTGCAAAAGCGAGAGCCCATCACCGCCCTCACAATTGCCTCCCTCCTAGGTCTTGCCGGCACTGGCACCGGAATCGCTGCACTAGCCAGTCAAGGCTCCGCCCTAACTCACCTCAGGGCGGCTGTTGACGAAGACATTCGTCACTTACAAAACGCTATTTACCATCTAAAAAATTCTGTCAATTCCCTCTCTGAGGTAGTGCTCCAAAACCGCCGAGGTCTTGATCTTCTCCTCAAAGAAGGAGGCCTCTGCGCCGCCCTGGGAGAAGAGTGCTGTGTATATGCCAATTCCACAGGTCTCGTCGAGGACAGCCTGAAAAGGGTCCGAGAGGGACTGGAAAAGCGTAAAAGAGATCGTGAAGCCACCAGTTATTGGTCCAGTTTTTTCACTCCCATCCTCCCATACATCCTTCCTTTTCTTGGCCCCTTATTAATAATTATTCTAGCTCTCATCTTAGGACCCTGCCTCATCCGCAAAATTGTCCAGCTTGTAAGAAAACAAACGGATGCCATTTTTTCCTCGTTCGTGCAAATCCAGTATCAGCAACTCGCCACCTCTGACGCCCCCCACTCCAAGATGACAGCCAACCCTCCGCGACCTCAACGCCACCGGTCGACTCGCCAACCGCGAGGCCCTTCTCAATCACCTGAACATCGCTCTCACCTCGAGTTCCAGCTTCTCTGAACCCCTGAACTTTAAACCCCTCACCTTCGCCCAGCCCGCTGCAGCGAAGCCATTGTCAAGCGCCCAGGCACCACACCAACACTGAGCTCCAGCCTCACTGAGCCACCATCAACCCCTTTTTCCCTTCCCTGACCTCCCCCTTCCCTCACCCTTAGCGGGCCTCTCCGGTAAAGCCTCTTCCTCTAATTAGAAAAGAAAGGGGAATTGCGGGTGACTGAGCTTGTACCTCAACTTACCAGGCCTGGGCCAGGGGACCTGATATCACCCCCTGGGGAGGGTAGTGGGTACGGGCGTTAGTGCCCTCTGCAGCCCCCCCGAGCCTGGGGAGCGAGGTCAAGGCAGCTCCCTTTTCCTCACCCAAAATGCCACGGGCAGGGGAGGCTTGCCGGAGGGAACCGCCTTTCTCCCAACCGCCCTTTCCCCACTTCCTTATCTTACCCGCACACTCCCCTGTGCCAAGGCAACTCCTGCCACCGCCAGCGCGCATGCACCGTGGCCAGAACAACTCCCGCCCGCTGCAACGGCTCCTGCGTTCTCTCAGAACCAATCCTAGCCCCTCTCCCTTCAGTATTGCCATTTAAGGCTACTTCACCTCCTTTCCAGCCCTGCCCTCCTTACCAGCCTATATAACCTGTAATCACCCCTGAATAAATCTCTTTGGCGCATACTCCTACTGGATGAAGAGTGTCTTGTCCTTATCGCCGCCCTCCACACCTTGCACGCCTCCCGCCGAGGACCTGGCCAAGTCCTCCGCCTCGCCCTCGCCTCCGGGAAAGAGCCCCCGCCGCCGGTACCCTTTAAGCAGCCCCGAGAGCTGAGGGCTCAGCTACCGGCCGCCACTCCCCCCAGAAGCAGTAACCGCGACCGCACTACCCTATTTAAATGCTATTTTTATTTAAATGGGTTTAAGAGGAAATTAAAAATAAAAGCAAACATTTGCATAGTACTAACTATAAATGTCAGCACTATCCTGGAAAATGTGGAAGCTGGTTTCCTTACCAACTCAAAGCCTGTTCTTCAAGATTGACTGTTTAGTCATTCATTAACTTTTAGTATGGAGTTATTATCAATATCACCAATATGGAGTCAATTGACATTTTCACCTGAACACCCCAGTAGCTGGATAAGTAAATATGATAACTAAGTAATAACCTAGTATGATTATAAAAAGAATAATGAAGTGACTTTAGATTTCTTTGGAAGCTATGTGGCATATGCAGAGTGAAAAAGCAGTCAACCATCTACTCAAGTGAAAATAGAATAAAATGGGATTTTACAGTGTGAGAGGGTTGAAAAGAGTTATAGGCAGTAATCAAGTTACTACTGAGAAGAACCTAAATATCCTTATATTGACTTTCTATATGTAAATTCCATGTCAGGTATCCACTTAAGTCCATATTGCTGAAAAATGAGTAACTTACTTACAGGGCACCATAGTCTAAACAATTTCATGAATGGATTCCTGCCATTAAACACAGTGTAATAGAAGAAAATTGATTAAATAACAATAAATCACTTGAGAGGGAAAAGACAAAATTATAAAATAAAAGAATGCTAGAAGAAAGCAGAATGGAGAATGAAAAATAACATCTTAATCTTTAGGATAGCCAACAATACAAGAACCAGTCTCTTTTCTCTTGGCAGCATTTCTTTCCACTCTGGTAAAATTTGGTGTTTTAGACAACAATATTGGCTGAGAGAAAAAAGAATAAATTATCAAACTAGAGAGAACCATTTGTTAAATTACAGATTTATCAGAATAAAATAGATCTCATAATTCTGTTTAACTTATGGCTCCTTGGATATTACTCCACCACACTGATGTAAAGTAAACTATACTAGGTCAGTAAAGTTCTTGGCTGCTTGCTTTCTTAACTTTATTTAAGGTCTTTAAAAGTTTACTTTGTGACTGTAGCCCTCAGTTAAATATAAATTTTGACACAGGAAGATTAATAAATAAGGCTTCCTTATTATTAATATAGCTTTTAGATGTAAAAGCATATTTTAAATAAAAACAACAAAAAGCAGAAGTCCTCCGTCTTCTGTTTTTTTTGAGGCCTTGTTGAATTTCTATTGCAGTAATACTCTGTGAAATTAATTGTACAAAGCAAGATAATCACAGAGAATTGTGTGAGATGGTGGAATAAAAACACCAGGAATCAGTCTATCAAAACATGGAACTAGCAGGAACTATCTATATCATCTATTTTGAAACTCTGGAGTCTAGTGGAAAACTACAGCATCCAGGGAAGAGCTGGAGAAAGAGAGTGGTAAACTGCAATAAATACATGTGAATACTTCCTGTGAGCAGTGGCTAACATCTGCCATCCCCCAGTGGTGTGGCAGGCAGCAGTGGGGACTGCATCCCAAGCTCCTGGTGCAGTTTGCTGGTACCAGACCACAAGGACCTAGTCCTGCAAACTAAGAGATGGAATCCAGAGACTGCCCTGGAGAAGCTTAGAGAGGACCCCTAGGCCCTTTGAGAAAAACACCCTAGGAGAAAAGGATGCACAGGACCTGAGAGAGAGAAGCCAAGACAGAGGCCCAAAGACAATTTTTGAGAAAGCAATGGGAAACCAGAAGCTAACCCTGGGAGAGGCCCAGCAGACTCGGGCCATGTGCCTTCCCATGTGACAGAGGAACCCCAGATCCCATCGACCTTTCTTCAGAGAAGGTAGTGTCCTACTGATATCTTAATTGAGACATTTTCAAGTCCTTAAAACTGTAAATTTGTGAATTAATAAATCCCATTTAAAAGCCAATCCATTTCTGGTATTTTGCATTCCAGCAGCATTAGCAAACTGAAACATACAGATACCTGCTTTCACCACTGTTATCTAACATTGTACTGGAAGTCCTAGCCAGAGTCATCAGGAAAAAGCGGGGGGGGGGGGGCATTCAAACTGGAAAGGAAGTGGTCAAATTATCATTCACAGATGACATTATCCTATATATACCAAAGAATCCACAATAAAGCTATTAGAACCAATAAGTGAATTCAGCAAAGTTGCAGGATACAAGATAAACATACAGAAGTCATTTGGGTTTCTATACACCAGTAATGAATTAATTGAAAAGGAAATCAAGAAAACTATTCCATTTATAAAAGCATCTAAAGGAATAAAGTACTTAGGAATTAATTTAACCAAGGAGGCGAAAGACTTGTATCCTGAAAATTACAAAAGATTGCTGAAAGAGAATGAAGATGACCTAAATAAATAGACATCCCATGTTCATGGATTGGAAGACTTAATATTATGATGTCAATACTGCCTAAAGTGATCTACATGTTCAATTCAATTCCTATCAAAATTACAGCAGCCATCAGTGTTTGGAACCGCCTGGTCCTGGAAACTTCAGAGATGTTAGTGCGTCCAGAGAACAGAGAGACCTGGCCTGGGACTGCAGTGACACCATGGGGACACCCAAGACTTCTGAGAGCATTTCATGGCTACTGCCAGAACCTCAAGCATTCCAGGGAGTTTGCTGAAAAGGAATCATGTGAAGTCAGCCCAATAAGAGGAATCAGGTCAATCAGTTGGCTGTGCATAGCCAGGCTTTGAAAAGGAGCTCTCAACTAAGATGTTTCTTGAGGTGCACCCAAGAAACAAGCATCACAGAAGGATGTCTTCCATGCACCCCACCACATGGCTCTGGCTGCCCCAACCCCCCAGGGTAACATGAACTTTGCCTGTATCTTATGTACCTGCCTGGGATTCCATCCTGCCAGCTACCCAGCAGGCTGGTTTGTCATGGGGGCTCCCACTGCCTTCCACTTCTACATGGATTTCCCACCACTAACTTATGCAGCCCCTTGGACCTCCTCATGGGCACCCTTTGGCAGTTATCAGTGAGTAGGGTACCTGCGTCCAGTTGTCTTGATGTCTTCTGTTTGACCCCTGGGTGGGAAGCCAACACCCAGCCCCCTTGGCCTAGAGCATATTTCCTTACCCCATGGATTTCTCACCCCTGCATTCATCACTCCCTTCAACTCTGAGCAGAGATGCTTTCCACCACCTTATCCATGTACGATGCCCGACTCCAGCTAGCTCAGCCTCCTCTGAGGCTGTAGTGAGGGATCCATCAAGAGCAGTTTCTTGAAGAAGGGCAAGGTCCTCTCATCAGAATTCATCTCTGTGTTCAGTACATGGGCACCCATGCCATCCTTCTGCCCAGAACTCTCTCCTCTCCCATTGTTCCCCAGCACAGACCCTCAGCCTTATCCTCACCCATCCCAGCCATCTTGCAGAGCCCACTGACCACGTCTTTGAGCTCTGTCTGGTCCTCCAATAGCCCACTCAAGCATTTAGGAACCCATGGAATCCAGGGAGCAAATGCTGTAGGTTCTGCCTAGAGGGTTTAAAACACCCTAGATGGTTTCATGTATGTTGAGTTGAGTTATGGTAACTCCTCAGATGATAGCCCACTTAACCCTGAATCCATGCATTCAATCTGCCCTTTTTAGCTCTTCATCCTCAGTCATCCATACTATTGGAATCCATAGAATGAATGCACACATTCTTGTTAAATACACAGTAGGGATTCATGAGTTTTTAAGTTTTGTGTAAATAATTGTAAAAATAAAATTTTAGCAACTTATTTTTTTTTCAGAAATGTAAAAGCCAATCCTCAAATTCACATGGAGTTGCAAGGGCCCCCAAGTAGCCAAAAACGTCTTAAAAGAACAATATTGGGAGGACTCTGGTGGTTTAAAGCTGTATGTACCCCCAGAAAAACATGTTCTTAAATCTAATCCATTCCTGTGGGTTTAAAACCATTTTAAGTCGGGCCTTTTGATGAGGCTACTTCAGTCAGGTTGGGTCTTAATCTTATTACTAGAGTCCTTTATTAGTGGAATGAATTGAGAGGCAAAGTCACAAAAGCAAGAAGCTGAAAGCAATGAAACCAGGAAGAGAAGGGAAGAGACCAGCAGATACCACCATGTACCTTGCCATGTGGCAGAGGAGCCAGTGATGGCTGGCAGCTGGTCTTTGGAAAGAAGGCATCGTCTTGATGTATTGATTTGCACATTTTCTCGGCCTCAAAGCTGTAAGCTACTAAATTTCCATTGTTCAAGCCAAATTATATCATAGTATTTGTTTTAAGCAGCCTAGAAAACTGAAACAGACTCACAGTTTCTACTTCCAAACTTATTAGAAGGCTACAGTAGTTAAAATGTATGGTACTGACATAAGGACAGACATTGAACAATGTAATAGAAATGAGAGTCCAGAGTTAAATTATCACACCTATGGCCAGTTGATTTTCAAATAGTGCTAGGGCAACTGGAAATCCACATGAAGTGCTGACCCCTACCTCTTAACATTTACAAGGATTAATTCAAAATAACTTAAATTCAAGAGAAAATAATATAAAATATTTAGAAGTAAACATAAGGCAGTGTCTTCAGGACATGTAGTAGGCAATGGATTTTTTAAGATTTTATGCCAAAAGCACAAGTAAAAAAATAACAAATCAATAAATAGGACTTCATCAAAATTAAAAGCTATTTTGCATCAAAGGACATTATCAAGAAAGTGAAAAGACAACCTATAAAATGAGAGAAAACATTTGGAAACCATATATACAATAAGGGTTTAATATCCAGAATATATAAAGAACTTCCGCAACTCTATAATGAAAAGATAACCCAATTTAAATAAGGGCCAAGGATTTGAATAAACATTTGTCCACAGAAAATATTTAAATTGCCAATAAGTATATACATATGAACTCAACATCACTAGCCATTAGAGAAAAGCAAATTAAAAATAACAGTGACGTACACTTCACACCCGTTAGGATGGCTATTATTAAAAAAACTGAAAGAAAAATACAAATCCTCGTACATTTTTGGTGGAATGTAAAATGGTGCAGCTACTGTGAGAAACAGTTTGGTGGTTCCTTGGAATGTTGAACATAGAATTACCATGTGACCCAGCAATTCCACTCCTAGGCAGATACCGAAAAGAATTGAAAGCAGATATTTGTACAACACAGTTCATCATAGCACTATTTACAATAGCCAAAAGGTGGAAACAACCCAATTGTCCATCAACAGATGAATAGATAAAGAAAATGTATATCTACACAATGGAATATTATTCAGCTTTAAAAAGAATTGAAGTGCTAGTACATACTATGTGGATGAACCTTGAAGGCATCATGTTGAGTGAAATAAGGCAGACACAAAATGACAAATATAGTGTGATTTCTCTTATTTGAAATAGTACAGTATTAACAAATTCATTGAGACAGAAAGCAGAATAGTGGTTACCAGAGGTGAGGAGAAGTGAGGAATGGAGAATTATTGCTAAGTGAACATGAGTTTTGATTGGGGATGATAATCTAGTCTGAAAATAGATAAGGTGAGAGTTATTGTCATTTTACTTAATGTCAAAGATATGCTCGCTTAAAATGGCTGAAATGATGTTTATGTTATATATATTTTACCACAATTAAAAATAAATAATTTTTTAAAAATGTATGGGTGGGGATATTTGCCATCATGATACCTCAGGATCTCATACCCTGTCGTTAGGTCTTTCAGTGATCACTCCTGACACTTGCTTATGCAAGATAAACAGCTTTTCCATCTCCTCCCCATGTCTTACCCAGATACACGCCCGGTGAAAGTGAAATAAAAACTCCCAATCCCTACTTTCTGGACCAAAAACTATACCTCCACTGTAAGACCATAAAGGCATAGTCCCCAGGTTCACCATAAACTTTTGCTCCCACCTGCTTGGTTGAGCTTATGCCCCTAATGTGTTTCCCTTTGTGGTACCAGAGGACATGCGGCTCCTCTCTCTCCTATGACCTTTGAGGTGTAATGAACTTTTCTTTCTTACGTCTCTGGTGTCACTTGTCCTTGCCACACTTGACTATCCATATTAAGATCATTACACAGACACACTGCTGGGCTCTGACCCCAACAGAAGCTTTGAACAAGGAGAATTGGCAAACATCTTTCTCAAAACTCCAGAAAAATAAAGGACTTCAGTAACAAGGCAAGTACCAAATCAACAAAAAGGCAATTTACGAAAAGGATCTCATGGCAACCATACCAGCCCCCCGCCATCCCCTCACTGCCTTTGCATAGAGTTGGCCCAAGCTCTCAGTTCAGTTCCCTGGTCTGGTTCTGGAGGGAGCAAAGTAACCCCTGTGTACGCACAAGGGTGCATGTGTGTCTTTGCCAGTCCGCTTGTGGCCTTCTGAAGAGCTTAACTTGGACACGTATCACATGTTTGCTGTCCCAAATCATGCTCTACACTTAGACGTAGCTCTCAGAGCTCTCCTGGTACCTGGGACAAAGGAGTGCCAGCAGTGGAACATACAGCATAGCATCTTGAACCATGACGAAACATGGTTTCCTAAAAGAATGAGTACATTAGTATTATTGGAAATGGGGGAATTCCTAGAGCCACATGCACATATCCAGAAGAAGACACATGCTCAAAAGACCAGGGAGTCCCTACACTTTTGCCTTTGCTGTCCTCTAAACTCATTTTATGGCTAACTGCTGAAGAGCACTCAGACCACAAAGACTGGGAAAGGTATTTGTTGTTGTTAGTTCCTGGCATCAAGGAAATATCTGCCATACACTAGCTGGATACAAGCTTAAGGCATAGACTACTCAGAGTCTAAATTCCAGTAATAATAATAATAAAGAATGCCCAGGTCAACAAATGATTATAAAACATATAAACAGGAAGTGATGATCCAGGCAAAGGGGAAGATTAAAGCATTAGGAACCATTGAAAAGGAGGACTAGACCTGGGACATACCAAAGAAAGACTTGAAAAGAAAGGTCCTAAAATATGCTCATAGAGCTAAAGGAAAACAGGGATAAAGAATTAAAGGACATTAGGAAAGCAAATACAAATACAAAGAGAATATCAATTAAAGAGAAATTATGAAAGGAAACCCAGCAGAGCTGAGGACCACAGTAAAAGAACAATCCCTAGAGGAGTTCAACAGCAGATTGGAGCTGGCAGGAGAAAGTCATTGAGGTTGAAGATAGAAAAAATTGAAATCAGGACATAAACAGTTATTGAAAACCTCTCCCCAGAAATACAGGGGGAGAAAAAAGGACAGTACAGAATTCTGGAGAAAGATAAAAACTGAAGAAGGATCCGACAAACACTGAAAAATAACAGGTAGGAAACTTCTGACCTGGACCATCCAGTCCACTCCCCTCTTCTTGCTCAGTCTCATGCAGCTTGGGAAGTGCCCAGAGGCAGCAGCTGGGATCTCTCCAACAGACTAAATTCTGTCACAGCAGTGAAACATATCCCCACCTGTGCTGGTTTGAACGTATTATGTCCCCCAAAACACCATTATCTTTGATGTAATCTTGTGGGGCAGATTGGTCTTTTTGATTAGGGTGTGACCTTTTAATTGGATGTTTCCATGGAGATGTGACCACCCAACTGTAGGTGATAACTGATGAGATAATTTCCATGAAGGTATGGCCCCACCCATTCAGGGTGGGCTTTGATCAGTGGAGCCATATAAATGAGCTGACTAACAGAAGGAACTCAGTGCAGCTGTGAGTGATGTTTTGAAGAGGAGCTACAGCCAAGAGGGACACTTTGAAGAAAGCACAGGAGCTGCAGATGAGAGACAGTTTGAAGACGGCTGTTGAAAGCAGACTCTTGCTCTGGAGAAGTTAAGAGAGGACAAATACTCCAAGTGAAACTTAGAGTGACATTTTTGAGGAACTGTGGCCTAGAGAGGAACATCCTGGAAGAAAGCCATTTTGAAACCAGCACTTTGGAGCAGACGCCAGCCATGTGCCTTCCCAGCTAACAGGTTTTCCGGATACCACTGGCCATCCTCCAGTGAAGGTACCCAACTGCTGATGTGTTACCTTGGACACTTTATGGCCTTAAGACTGTAACTGTGTAACCCTTTTATAAAAGCCAATCCATCTCTGGTGTTTTGCATTCTGGCAGCATTAGCAAACTAGAACACCACCTATATCTGGACACAAAGTCCCAAGCCCACAGAGTCCCACAGCAGGATTAAGCCACTGGGGAGGGAGAATTATAAAAGGGCAACAAAGAAGAGTTTCCAAAACGGAGGAGTAGGGAGGGTACTACAAAATCTTCCCCCAAAGCAGCAAGTAGCCTGGGAGAAGCTGGCTGAATCAACTCTTTGGGCACCTGGGGGACAGGGGAGGACATTTTTTTTTTATCTTCATTTTATTGAGATATATTCACATACCATGCAGTCATACAAATAAATCGTACATTTGATTGTTCACAGTACCATTACATAGTTGTACATTCATCACCTAAATCAATCCCTGACACCTTCATTAGCACACACACAAAAATAACAAGAATAATAATTAGAGTGAAAAAGAGCAATTGAAGTAAAAAAGAACACTGGGTACCTTTGTCTGTTTGTTTGTTTCCTTCCCCTATTTTTCTACTCATCCATCCATAAACTAGACAAAGTGGAGTGAGGTCCTTATGGCTTTCCCAATCCCATTGTCACCCCTCATAAGCTACATTATTATACAATTGTCTTCGAGATTCATAGGTTCTGGGTTGTAGTTTGATAGTTTCAAGTATCCACCACCAGCTACCCCAATTCTTTAGAACCTAAAAAGGGTTGTCTAAATTGTGCCTAAGAGTGCCCACCAGAGTGACCTCTCGGCTCCTTTTGGAATCTTTCTGCCACTGAAGCTTATTTCATTTCCTTTCACATCCCCTTTTTGGTCAAGATGTTCTCCATCCCACAATGCCAGGTCTACATTCCTCCCTGGGAGTCATATTCCACGTTGCCAGGGAGATTCACTCCCCTGGGTGTCTGATCCCACGTAGTGGGGAGGGCAGTGATTTCACCTTTCAAGATGGCTTAGCTAGAGAGAGAGGGCCACATCTGAGCAACAAAGAGGCATTCAGGAGGAGGCTCTTAGGCAGGGGAGGACATTTTAAGGCCCAGTTCAGTGAGAGATGAAAAGTCTGAGAAAACAGACTGTATTTCCAGCCATGGGTCCTGGTTCGCATCCCCACACCCTTGAGGAAAAAAACACTGGGCAGCTTGATCCTTTCCTGGGGGGACAAGTGCAGACTTGGGCAGCTGGAGGAGTCCTTTGCCGCAAGTAAAGTGGAAGACACAGCTGAACACTGAGCCAGAATTTGGCAAGCAAAATGAGGGCACAGTAACCACCATTTCAGCCCCACCCAGACACTCTGAGGCTCCAGGAGGTAAATGTCTTCTAAGGACAATTAAGTCACTGAACAGTGCCAACTGCTGGACAGGTCAGAAAGTGCAAGGAAAAAGAGAAGGCTTTTTAGAGCCTCTCCACACCCTATCCCAGGCCCATCGGTGCCAGTCTGCACCCCTTGCATGGGTACCTGGCCCTGTTTTGGCTGAGGAATAGTGACAACCCAACTGGCATAGCAATGCCCTAATACAAACCCAGACAACTACATCCTACAAAGAGAGTGAAACTGACCTTCAGAATAGACCCATCAAGATAATCAGAGGACCAGACATCACCAAAAAAACACAAGGCATAGTAAAACTCAAGAAAAGATGGCCCAGTCAAAGGAACAAATTAAAAAGTCAGAGGAAACACAGAATCAGGAACTAATCAAAGACGTGCAAACAAGTCTCCTGAATCAATTCAAAGAAATGAAGGAAAATGTGTATAAAGAGATAAAGGACATTAAGAAGACACAAGGAGAGCATAAAGAAGAATTTGAAAGAATACATAGAAAAATAATAGACACTGTGGAAATGAAAGATATTTTAGATGAAATTAAAAATATACTGGAGACAACAGGAGGCAGAAGAAAGAATCAGTGGGCTAGAAGACAGACAACTGAATGTGAATGAACAAAAGAACAATGGAGAAAAAAATGGAAAAATTTGATCAGATTCTCAGGGAAATGACTAACAACACAAAGTACACAAACATAAAATCATGGGTCTGCCAGAAGAAGAGAAGGGAAAAGGGCCAGGAAGAATATTCAAAGAAATAATTGTTGAAAATTTCCCAACCCTTATAAATCACATAAACATGCAAATCCAAGAAGCACAATGTACTCCAAACAGAATAGATCCCGAAATAGACCCACTCCAATACACACAGTAATTAGACTGTCAGATACTGAAAAGGAGAAACTTCTGAATGCAGTAAGAAAAAAAGCAATTCACCACATACAAAGGAAGCCAAATAAGACCAAGGGCTGATTTCTCATCAGACATCATGGAGGTGAATAGGCAGTGGTATGATTTATTTAAGATACTGGAAGAGGAAAATTGCCAGCCAAGAATTCTCTATCCAGCAAAACTGTCCTTCAAAAATGAGGGAGACTGACTTTGAAGCTTACTATAAAGCTACAATAGTCAAAACAGCATAGTACTGGCACAAAGATAGATATACTGATCAATGGAATCGAATTGAGAATTCGGAGATAGACCCCCAGATCTACGGCCAACTGAGCTTTGATAGGTCCTCAAAGCCACTGAACTGGAACATAACAGTCTTTTCAACAAATGGGGCTGGGAGAGTTGGATATCCATATCCAAAAGAATGAAAGAGGTCCCCTACCTCACACCCTACACAAAAATTAACTAAAAGTGGATCAATGATCTCAATATAAAAGACAGTACCATAAAACTCCTAGAAGATAATGTAGGGAAACATCTTCAAGACCTCGTATTAGGTGGTCACTTCCTAGACCTTACACCCAAAGCACAAGCAACAAAGGAAAAAATAGATAAATGGGAACTCCTCGAGCTTAGAAGTTTCTGTACCTCAAAGGAATTTGTCAAAAAGGTGAAGAGGCAGCCAACACAATGGGAAACATTTTTGGAAACCATGTATCTGACAAAAGACTGATCTTGCATATATAAAGAAATCCTACAACTCAATAACAATAGGACAGACAGCCCAATTATTAAATGGGCAAAAGATATGAAAAGACAGTTCTCTGAAGAGGAAATACAAATGGCCAAGAAACACATGAAAAAAATGTTCAGCTTCACTAGCTATTAGAGAAATGCAAATTAAGACCACAATGAGATACCGTCTCAACCAATTAGAATGGCTGCCATTAAACAACTAAGAAACTACAAATATGGAGAGGATGTGGAGAAATTGGAACTCTTATTCATTGTTGGTGGGACTGTATAATGGTACAGCCACGCTGGGAAGACAGTCTGGCAGTTCCTTAGAAAACTAGACATAGAATTACCCTTTGATCCAACAATTGCACTTCTCGGTATATACCCGGAAGATCTGAAAGCAGTGATGCGAACAGATATCTGCACGCCAATGTTCATAGAAGCATTATTCACAATTGCCAAGAGATGGAAACAACCCAGATGTCCTTTAACAGATGAGTGGATAAATAAAATGTGGTATATACACACAATGAATACTATGCAGCAGTAAGAAGGAATGATATAAAACACATGACAACTTGGATGTACCTTGAAGACATAATGTTGAGTGAAATAAGCCAGGCACAAAAAGAGAAATATTATATGTTACCACTAATGTGAACATTGCTGGTGGAGAATGCAGGGTGTTGGGCTTCCCCACCTCGATGTTTGCTGTTGTGCTCACAGGCATTGGGGACTGATGGTTTTATGGACTGAACCCTCAATCACGGGACTTTCCCTTGGGAAGACTGTTACTGCAAAGGAGAGGCTAGGCCTGCTTATAATTGTGCCTAAGTGTCTCCTCCTGAATGCCTCTTTGTTGCTCAGATGTGGCCCTCTCTCTCTAGCTAAGCCAACTTGGCAGGTGAAATCACTGCCCTCCCCCTTACATGGGAACTGACACCCAGGGGTGTACATACCACTGGCAATGTGGAATATGACTCCCAGAGAGGAACCTGGACCCAGCATCATGGGATGGAGAACATCTTCTTGACCAAAAAGGGGATGTGAAATGAAATGAAATAAGTTTCAGTGGCTGAGAGATTCCAAAAGGAGCCTAGAGGTCACTCTGGTGGGCACTCTTACGCATAATATAGACAACCCTTTTTAGGTTCTAATGAATTGGAATAGCTAGCAGTAAATACCTGAAATTATCAAACTACAACCCAGAACCCTTGAATCTTGAAGACGATTGCATAAAAATATAGCTTATGAGGGGTGACAATGTGATTGGGAAAACCCTGTGGCTCACAGTTCCCTTTGTCCAGTGTATGGATGGATGAGTAGAAAAACAGGGGCAAAAAACAAAAACAAAAACACCCAGTGATCTTTTTTACTTTAATTGTTCTTTTTCACTTTAATTTTTATTCTTATTACTTTTGTGTGTGTGGTAATGAAAATGTTCAAAAATTAATTTTGGTGATGGATGCACAACTATTTGGTGGTAATGTGAACAACTGATTGTATGCTTTGTATGACTATGGTATGTGAATATATATCAATAAAATTGAATTATTAAAACAAAAAAAATGAGGGAGAGTTTAAAATATTCACAGATAAACAGAAGATGAGAGAGTTTGCAAATAAGGAACCAGCCCTATGAGAACTATTAAAGGGAGTGCTGCAGGCTGAAAAGAAAAGACAGGAGAGAGGTCTGGAGGAGAGTATAGAATTTAAGAGTTATCTGTAAGGGTAACTTCAAGAGTAAAAAGAGAAAAATAGATCTAACAAATAAAAACTAAATGATTAATGGTTGAATTAAGAACTGCCTTCACAGTAATAACTTTGAATGTTAATGGATTAAATTCTCCAATCAAAAGACAGATTTGCAGAATGTAAACACCATCTATATGCTGTTTACAAGAGACACATCTTAGAACCAAAGATACAAACAGGTTGAAATTTAAAGGATGGAAAAAAGATATTCCACACAAAAAGTAACAACAACAAAAAAAGCTGGAGTAGCTAAACTAGTATCAGAGAAAAGAGACTTTAAATGCAAATATGTTGTAAGAAATAAAGAAGGACACTATATATTAATAGAAGGGGAAATTCACCAAGAAGAAATGATCATAAATATCTATGCTCCTAATCAAGGAGCCCCTAAGTACATAAGGCAAACACTGGCAAAACTGCAGGGAGTAATAGACAACTCTACAATAATAATGGAAGACTTCAACACATTAGTCTCTTCAATAGATAGAACATCTAAACAGAGGATCAGTAAAGAAACAGAGAACCTAAATAATATGATAAATGAATAAGACCTAACAAATATATATAGAACATTACACCCCAAATCAGCAGGTTATACATTCTTCTCAAGTACTCATGGAACATTCTCCAGGATAGATCATATGCTGGGGCACAAAACAGGTCTTAATAAATTTTAAAAAGATTGAAATTATACAAGGCACTTTCTCTGACCATAATGGAATGAAGCTGGAAATAAATAACAAATAGAGAACCAGAAAATACATAAATATATGGAGATTAAACAACACACTCTTAAACAATCAGTGGGCCAAAGAAGACACTGCAAGAGAAATCAGTAAATATCTTTGAGACATATGAAAAGGGACACAACATATCAAAACTTATGGGACACAGCAAAGTCAGTGCTGAGAGGGAAATTTATAGCTCTAAATACCTACATTAAAAATGAAGAATGAGCTAAAACCAATGAATTAACTGAACAACTGGAGAAACTGGAGAAAGAACAGCAAGTTAATCCCAAAACAAGCAGAAGGAAAGAAATAACAAAGATTAGAGCAGAATTAATGAAATGGAGAATAAAAAAATACAGAGAATCCGTAAAATGAAAAGTTGGTTCCTTGAGAAGATCAATAAAATTGACCAACACTTAGCTAGACTGACAAAGTAAAACAAGAGAGAAGATGCAAATAAATAAAATCAGAAATGGGGGTACATTACCATGGACCCTGAAGAAATAAAGAAGATCATAAGAAGTTACCCTGAACAACTGAATAACTGTATGCCAACAATTAGATGAAATGGACAACTTACTAGAAACACATGAACAACCTACACTGACTCAAGAAGAAACAGAGGAGGGCTAAGATGGCAGCGTAGAGAGGAGTGGAAGCTAGTTAGTCCCCCTGGAACAACTAATAAACAACCAGGAACAACTAGTAAATAATCTGGAATAACTACAGGGGGACAAACATGACTGTCCACTCATCATACACCAACCTGAACTGGGAGGAATGCCTGAGACTGCAGCATAAAGTCTGTAAGTAAAAACTGCGGACCTGAGCAGACAGCCCCCTCCCCCACAGCAGCCCAAACTGCAAAGCCTCGCTGTGCTAGAGAGCAGCACTCTCCAAGCAAGCGAATATAGCTCAGCTGAGCTCCAACTGGGGTTTTAATTAACAAATATGGACTGCTCAATACAAGCTATGAATCCCCAACAAGCAGACAGAGGCTTTTGGTGACAACTGACCTTGGACAGCCAGAAGACCTCTCTGGGATGGTGGGAGAGCCCAGAGGACCAGGTGCTGTCTCTGGCCAATGGGTGAAACTGAGGGTGGCCACATACTTGGCCCTGAAGGGGGGGATTTCTGTCCCTTTTTCAGCTCAGTGGAGAAAGCCTCAGCCATTTTCAGTTCCCAGCACTCTGACTCAGAGAAGGGTGGAGATAGCACAGGCACAGAGAACATTCAAATGCAAATGACCTCTCCCCAGGGGGTGTATCTTCCCTAAGAGGAAAAAGGTGGTGCCAAGCTCTACTACCCACCTTCCATTCAGAACCAGTCTCCAGAGCCTGGGGGAAAACAGCCATGGGCCACACCTCCTTCCACCAGTCTGGAGCTATAGGCTGACAGGCACCATGTGCTGGGCAGAAAAGCACATGACTTGAGGCCTCACAAGGTGTATCAATCTAAGACACCCTCAGGGAAACCGGATACTATTGCCTCCTTCTAGACGTGAGCCTGTTCTGGTCTGAGAAAACCGATTGGGGTAACCAAGGAAATCAGATGCCTAGACAACAGAAAACTATAACCTACACTAAGATAAACGAAGTTATGGCCCAGTCAAAGGAACAAACTTACACTTCAAATGAGATACCAGAATTTAAACAACTAATGCTAAATCAATTCAAAAAGTTTGGGGAAGATATGGCAAAAGAGATGAAGCATATAATGAAAACAGTGGGCATACATAAGGTAAAAATCAAAAGTTAAAAAAAACAACTGACAGAATCTATGGAAATGAAAGGCACAACACAAGAGATGAAAAACACAATGGAGATAATACAACAGCAGATCTCAAGAGGCAGAAGAAAACACTCAGGAAATGGAGAACAAGACACCTGAAAGCCTACACACAAAAGAAGAGATACAGAAAAGAATGGAAAAATATAAGCAACGTCTCCAGGAACTGAATTACTACATGAAATGCAGGAATGTACATGTCATGGGTGTCACAGGAGAAGAGAAAGGAAAAGTGGCAGAAGCAACAATAGAGGAAATAATCAATGAAAATTTCCCATCTCTTATGAAAGACATAAAATTACAGATCTAAGAAAGCAGCATACCCCAAACAGAATAGATCTGAATAGGCCTATGCCAAGACATTTAATAATCAGATTATCAAATGTCAAAGATAAAGGGGGAATCCTGAAAGCAGCAAGAGAAAAGCGATCCATCAGATACAAAGGAAGCTTGATAAGACTATGTGTGTATTTCTCCATAGAAACCAAGGAGGCAAGAAGGAAGTGGTAGGATGTATTTAGGATACTGAAAGAGAAAAACCACCAAGAGTCCTATATCCAGCAAAACTGTCCTTCAAATATGAGGGAGAGTTTAAAATATTCTCTGACAAACAGACAATGAGAGTTTGTAAACAAGATACCTGCTCTACAGAAACACTAAAGGAAACACTGCAGACCGAAAGGAAAAACAGGAGTGAGAGATTTGGAACACAATTTTGGGAGATAGCAATGTGGGTACACTGAACAAAGATGACCGTGAGTATGGTTGAAAGAAGAAGGTTAGGAGCATGTGGGACACCAGAAGGAAAGAGGAAAGATAGAGACTGGGACTGTATAACTCAGTGAAACCTAAGGTGCTCAACAATTGTGATAAAGTGTACAAATATGTTTTTACATGAGGTAGAACGAATGAATGTCAACATTGCAAGGGGTTAAAAATAGGGTGGGATTGGGGAGAAAATACAATCAATGCAAACTAGAGACTATAATTAACAGAAACATTGTATTATGCTTCCTTTAATATAACAAAGGCAATATACCAAAGCTAAATGCATATGGGTGAGGAGACATGGGGAAAGGGTATGGGACTCTTGGCATTGGTGATGTTGTCTGACTCTTTATTCTACTTTAGTTTAATGCTATCTTTCCTTTTGTTGCTTCCTAGCTGTCATGTTTTGTTTTATTTTGTTTTTATCCTCTCTCTTTTTTTCTTTTTCTCCTGTCTCCCTACCTTCTTTGCCTCTTCCTCCTCCTTTGTGGAAGAAATGGAGATGTCCTTATACAGATAGTGGCAATGGCAGTGAATACATTAATATGTGACTACACAGGGAACCACTGATTGTTTACTTAGGATGGAATGTATGGTGTGTGAACAAAACCATCTTAAAAAATGGGTTGATGAAGAAACCTTGAAGGCACTATATTGAGTGAAATAAGACAGACACATAAGGACAAATATTGCAGGGTCTCACTGATATAAACTAATTATAATATGTAAACTCATAGACATGAAATATAAGTTACCAGGATATAGAATGAGACTAACGAATGGGGAGCAGTTGCTTATTATGAGCAGAATGTTCAACTAGGGTGAGCTTAAACGTTTGGAAATGGACAGAGGTGATGGCAGCACATTGTGATAATAACTAACAGTGCTGAATGGTGTGTGAATGTGGTGGAAACGGTAAGCTAGAGTCACGTATGTCACCAGAAGGAAAGCTGGAGGTTAAAAGACGGGAATGTATAAAACAGTGAATCTTGTGGTGGACAATGTCCATGATTAAATGTACAAATATTAGAACTCTGTCTCATGAACTAGAACAAATGTATGCACTATAACTAGAAGTTAATCATAGATGGGCATATAGGAAAAAATATATACCTATTGCAAACTCTATACTACAGTTAGTAGTATTTTAACGTTCTTTCATCAACAGTAACAAATGTACTATACCAATACTATAAATCACTAATGGAGGGGAGGTGGTTAGGGGTATGGGGGGATTTGAGTTTCCTTTTTTCTTTTTTTTTTTTTTTTTGTCTTTATTTCTTTTCTGGAGTTATGAAAATGTTCTAAAAATTGAAAAAAATTGTCGCGATGGATGCACAGCTGTATGATGATACCATGGGCAATTGATTGTACACTTTGATCTTTGGATAATTGTATGGTATGTGAACAATCTCAGTAAAAAAGAAGAAATAGAAGACCTCAACAAACCAATTACAAAGAAAGAGATCGAATCAGTCATTAAAAACCTCCCAATAAAGATAAACCCAGGACTGGATTGCTTCACAGGTGAAATTTACCAAGGATTCCAAGAAGAATTAATACCTTTCCTTCTCAAATTCTTCCAAAATATTGAAGAAGAATGTGGTGGAAAGGGTAAGCTAGAGTCACGTATGTCACCAGAAGGAAAGTTGGAGGTTAAAAGATGGAAATGTATAAAACAGTGAATGTTGTGGTGGACAGATGACTCATCCTACGAAGCCAACATTATCCTAATACCAAAGCCAGATAAAGATACTACAAGAAAAGAAAACTATTACCAATCTCTCTAATGACTATAGAAGGAAAAATCCTCAACAAAATACTTGCAAATTGAATTCAATAGTATATTAAAATAATTACACACCGTGACCAAATGGGTTTTATCTCAGATATGCAAGGGTAGTTGAACACAAGCAAATCAATTAATGTAATACACCACATTAACAAATCAAAAAGGAAGAACCACATGATTATTTTGATTGACACTGAGAAAGCATTTAACTAAATTCAGCATCCTTTCATGATAAAACACTTCAAAAAGTAGGCATCGAACATGGACTGGGGGACAATGTGAAACTATTAAACTTCCCCACCTGTGGAATTCCTGATATTCTCTCAGGCACTAGGGACTCACGATTAATTAAGACAAGCCCTCGATATTGAAGCTTGACTTTATGAAACTTATTTCTGCAGTGGTGAAGCTAGCCCTGCATGTAATTATGCCTAAGAGTCACCCCCAGAGAGGCTCTTTTGTTGCAGATGCGGCCTCTCTCTTTAAGCCACCTCTGCAAATAAACTCACTACACTCCCCCCTATATAGGACATGACTCCCAGGGTGAGCCTGGCCCTAGCATTATGGGATTGAAAATGCCTTCTGGACCAAAAGGGGGAAAATAAATGGAACAAAGTAAAGTTTTAGTGGCTAAGAGACTTCAAATATAGTTGAGAGGTCATTCTGGAGGTTACTGTTACGCAAGCTTTAGCCAGATATTGCGAACTACCACTGTATGCCAAGCCCTAACCAACAGAATTCCTGAAAACTCCAGGGAGTGCACTGGGCTCTAGGTCTCTATAAAACTTTTTCTTAGTAAGTTTATTTTTTCAGAAACTTAATGCCTCCAATTTGATCCCATGACAGATAAGCCCTGAAACCCAGAAGTACCAGTCTCCCCAAGAACATCAACCAGTTTCATGCCTCTACCCCATAAGGTTAACACCCCTTTCCAGACTGAAGAAGTTAAAATGGTCATTGCCCAGATACCCCTGAAGATTGAGAGAAAGATCAAATGAAATGAGGGAGGTGTAACTGAGAAATCTGGATCTAACAAATGACTGTGAATACTGACTCATCATATAGATATTTCCTTTTGGTGTCTAGTGTTTTAGAATAGCCAGAAGGAAATACCTGAAGTTATTGAACTGTTAATCCAGTAGTCTGGATCTTTGATAATGATTGTATAACTATATGGCAAAAAAGAGAAATAAAAAGTCAGTTGCCCATGTTTGAATGGATCTACTTCTGTATGTTTTGTTCTGTTCCACTGGTCTATATGTCTATCTCTGACAATACTACAGTGTCTTAGTTAGTTTACTTCTATTGTAAGTCTTGAAATTTGGTAGAGTGCAATACTAGTGATCAATAAGAGGGAGGGATACGGGGTATGGGGTGTTTGGGGTCTTTTTTTCTTTTTATTCCTTTTCTGGAGTAATGCAAATGTTCTAAAAATGATCATGGTGATGAATACACAAATATGTGATGATACTGTGAACCATTGATTGTATAGTTTGGATGAACTATATGGTGTGTGAATATCTCTCAATAAAATTATGTTTAAAAAATTAAACTGAGTTTTTCATGAAAAGCTTATAATTTAAGAACTAAGGTAGATAAAAATCTACAACTTAAATTAAAACAAATATATTTACTTAGCAATCAGAATTATAGAATTCTATAAAATATTATTTTGTATAAAAAGACACTAAATATTAAAAAAAGATCTGAGTATGTGAATATATCTCAATAAAATGAAGATTAAAAAAAAAAAAGATCTGAGGATATCCTGTAGATTACAGAATTGAAGTATATCTTCTGGGAAGAAAATTAACCTTAGTTTTAAAGCCATTTAAAACTTATTACTTGCATAATAATCCTTTGTTACTTTTAAACTACTTTAAAGTCTAAAAATGATTTTAAATGTTTATACATAGAATTTGCTAACGTAATTTCTAATAGTGTCATAATTTCTTGTAGTGTCAAGAGAAACATTAGATATATGGGTAATATAATTTTTCTCTTGTTTATCTATAGTAAATCAGATGAACCTTGTGTCCCCCAAGGAAATATTGATCAAGCTGCTTTTGTGGTCAGTTCTGGTTTTTTTTGTGTATGTGTGTGTGTGCATGTGTGTGTGTGTGTGTGTGTGTGTGTGTGTGTGTGTGTGTGTGTGGTTCCATTCATCTTTGCCCATTTGGAAACATAAGTTTTATTCTGTCTTCATCTAAATCAGATTATGTATTTACCTATATTTCTTAATGCAGTGTTAATCAAGCATGGAGGTGTTACTGAAAACCTTATGCAAATCATATTTTTCTGGTTATGATGTAAAAAATATACATAAATTTTGTGGTTTGCAAGTTGAATATAGTTAATTCTCTGGCCCTCATATACCTCATCTTTCTTTCCTATAGAGGAATTTGTTTCATGAGTCTTTCCCAATTTCATCTGAGTTTTGTGATAAATACAGTTATAATTTTTTTTTTAAAAAGTAGGCATCAAAGAAACTTCCTCATCATGAAAAAGGACATGTAAGAAAAACCCACACGCAATGGTGAGAGACTGGAAGCTTTCCGTCTATGATCAGGAACATGAGAAGGATGCCCGCTGTCACCACTGCTATTCATTGTGCTAGAAGTTCTATAAAACTTTTTCCTAGTAAGTTTATTTTTTCAGAAACTTAAGGCCTTCAGATTGATCCCATGCCAGATAAGCCCTGAAACGCAGAAGTACCAGTCTCCCCAAGAACATCAACCAGTTTCATGCCTAGACCCTGTAAGGTCAACACCCCTTTCCAGCATGAAGAAGATATAGTTATAGAAGTTCTAGCTAGAGAAGAAGGCAAGAAAAAGAAATAAAAGGCATCCAAATCAGAAAGGAAGAAGTAAAACTTTCACTATTTGCAGATAACATGATCTTATCTTTAGATAATATGATCTTATCTTTAGAAAATCCAGGAAAAATGACAACAAAGCCTCTTTAGCTAATAAATGAGTTCATCAAAATGGCAGGATGTAAGATCAATATGCAAAAATCATGATGTAAATGAAGGTTGGGGTGGGATGGGGGGATGATTTGGGTGTTCTTTTTTACTTTTGTTTTTTATTCTTATTTTTATTCTTTCTGGTATAAAGAAAATGTTCAAAAATGGATTGGGGTGATGAAGGCACAACTATATGATGGTACTGTGAACAGCTGATCGTACACCATGGATGACGGTATGGTATGTAAATATATCTCAATAAAACTGAATTTTAAAAAAACAATGGTGTTTCTATACACTAATAATGATCTATCTGAGGAGGTAATCAAGAAAAAAATTCTATTCACAATAGCAACTAAAAAAATCAAATATCTGTGACTCCCGGGGATGAGCCTGGACCAGGCATTGTGGGATTGAAGAAATCTCCTTGACCAAAGGGGGAAGCGAAATGAAATGAAATAAAGTTTCAGTGGTGAGAGATTTCAAATGGAGTTGAAAGGTCACTGGAGGGCATTCTTATGTACTACAAAGATATCCTCTTTTAGGTTTTAGCGTATTGGAATAGCTAGAAGTAAATACCTGAAACTGTCAAACTGCAACCAGTAACCTTGATTCTTGAAGATGTTTGTATAACTATATAGCTTATATAGGGTGACAGTGTGATTGTGAAAACCTTGTGGCTCACACTCCCTTTATCCAATGTATGGATTAATGACTAGAAAAAGCGGGACACAAACTAAATGAAAAATAGGGTGGGATGGGGGACATGATTTGGGTGTTCTTTTTTACCTTTATTTTTTATTCTTTCTGGTGTAAGGAAAATGTTCAAAAATTGATTGGGGTGATGAATGCACAATTATATGATGGTACTGTGAACAGTTGATTATACGCCATGGGTGAATGCATAGTACATGAATATATCTCAGTAAAGCTGAATTTTAAAAAAAGAATCAAATATCTAGGAATAAACTTAACCAAAAATGTAAAGGACTTGTACACAGAAAACTACAAAAACAGTGCTAAAAGAAATCAAAGAAGACCTGAATAAATGGAAAGACATTGTGTGTTCATGGATTGGAAGGCTAAATGTCATTAAGATGTCAATTCTACCCAAATTGGTCTACAGATTCAATGCCATATCAATCAAAATTCCTACAGCCTACTTTACAGATATGGAAAAGGTAATTATTAAATTTATTTGGAAGGGTAAGAGGCCTCAAGTAGCCAAAAACATCTTGGAAAATAAGCATGTAGTGGGAGGACTCACATTTCCTGACTTTAAGGCATATTAAAAAGCCACAGTAGGGGAGGAGCTAAGATGACAGCATAAAGAGGTGTGGAATTTAGTCTCCTGGAACAATTAATAGACAACCAGGAACAACAAGTAAATAATCTGGAACAACTGCTGGTGGAGAACTGTGACTATCCACACATTGTACACCAACCTGGATTGGGTGGAAAGGCTGAGATTGCAGCATAAAATCTGTAAGTAAAAACTGTGGAACCGCACCAGGAGCCCCCTCCCCCCACAGCAGGCTGAGCTGCAGGACCTCCCTGTGGGAGAAAGCAGCATTCTCAGAGCAAGCTAAGCCCAGCTCCAGCTGGGGTTTTAATTAACAAATGTGGACTGCTGAATACAAGCTACAAACACAGACAAGCAGCAAAGTACCCCGAGGTCACTCCCAGAGGAGAGGGGGTACAGCTGATGGAGAGGAAAAAAATTAATAAAAAAAAAAGAAGAAAAAATACAGAGACTTTTACAGACTGACCTTAGAGAGCCAGAAAACACCTGTGCCCCAGATTGCGGAGCCCAGAAGACCAGGTACTCTATCTGACCGACAGGTGAAACTGGGGGTCTGTGGACTGGCTCTGAAGGGGGACTTTCTTTCCCATTTTCTCTCTCTCAACCTGAGTGGTTCAGTGGAGAAAGCCTCAGCCATTTTCAGTTCATAGCACTCTGACCCAGATAGGGGTGGAATTAACAGTGTCAGAGAGACAAAGGAGCTATTGAAATGCAGAAGGGGGCTCCCTACGGGGTGTATCTTCCATAAGTGGAAGGAGGTGGGGCCCAGCTCAATGGCCTGCCTTCCCCTCAGAACTCAGATCCCAGGGCCTGGGGGGAAACAGTCAAACAGAAACAACCTAAGTTAAGAATTAGATATGACTCCCAGGGATGAATCTGGACCCAGCATCATGGGTTTGAGTACATCTTCTTGATCAAAAGGGGGGTGCAAAATGAAATGAAATAAAGCTTCAGTGGCTGAGAGATTTCAAATGGAGTCAAGAGGTCACTCTGGTGGACATTGTTATGTACCATATAGATAACACTTTTTAGGTTTTAATGTATTGGAACAGCTAGAAGTAAATACCTGAAACTACCAAACTCCAATCCAGTAGCCTTGGCTCTTGAAGATGATTGTATAACAATGTAGATTACAAGAGGTGACAGTGTGATTGTGAAAACCTTGTGGATTGCACTCCCTTTATCCAGTGTATGGATGGATGAGTAGATAAATGTGGACAAAACCTAAATGAAAAATAGGGTGGGATGGGGGGATGACTTGGGTGTTCTTTTTTACTTTTATATTTTATGCTGATTTTGATTCTTTCTGGTATACAGAAGATGTTCAAAAATAGATTGGGGTGATGAATGCACAACTATATGATGGTACTGTGAACAGTTGATTGTACACCATGGATAACTGTATGGTATGTGACTATATCTCAATAAAACTGAATTTAAAAAAAAGAAGAATTAATGGGGCCACACTTCTTTACACCAGTCATGAGCAACAGGCTGTCTGGTGCCACCTGCTGGGCAGGTTAAGAAAAGCACAGCGGCTAGAGACCTCATAGGAAAGTTTGTCGATCTTCTAAGACACACCCTCAGGGAAACTTGACTCTGAATATAGCTCCACTCTGAGACCTGAACTCAGTCTGGTCTGGGAAAATCTGATTGGGGTAACCAAGGAAACCAGATACCTAGACAACAGAAAGCTACAAATTACATTAGGAATATTAAAGATATGGCCCAAAGGAAAAACTTACACCTCACTTAAGATACAGTTGAGATATTGTTTCACTTTAATGAAACAATCTAAGAAAGATTTTCAAAGAAATATGCTAAATCAAATAAAAAACCAAATCGAGTTCAGGGAAGATATGGCAAAAGAGATGAAGGATATAAAGAAAACATTGGGTGAACATAAGGTAGAAATCAAAAGTTTGAAAAAATAGCTGACAGAATCTATGAAAATGAAAGGCACAACATGAGAGGAAAAATACAATGGAAACATACAACAGCTGAGTTCAAGAGGCAGAAGAAAACACTCAGGAACTGGAGAACAAGACACCTGATATCCTACACACAAAAGAACAGATAGGAAAAAGAAAGGAAAAATATGAGCAATGTCTCAGGGAATTGAATGACAACATGAAATGTATGAATGTACATGTTATGGGTGTTCCAGAGGGAGAAAAGAAGGGAAAAGGGGCAGAAGCAGTAATAGAGGAAATAATCAATGAAAATTTCCCATCTCTTATGAAAGACATAAAATTACAGATCTAAGAAGCACAGCATACCCAAACAGAATAGATCTGAATAGACCTATCTAAGGCACTTAATAATCAGATTATCAAACATCAAAGACAAAGAGAGAATCCTAAAAGCAGCAAGAGAAAAGCGATCCATCAGATACAAAGGAAGCTTGATAAGACTATGTGCGGATTTCTCAGCAGAAGCCATGGAGGCAAGAAGGAAGTGGTGTGATATATTTAAGATACTGAAAGAGAAAAACTGCCAAAAAAGAATCCTTTCAAATATGAGGGAGAGTTTACAATATTCTCTGACAAACAGACAATGAGAGAGTTTGTGAACAAGATACATGTTCTACAGGAAATATTAAAGGGAACACTACAGATAGATAGGAAAAGAGAGGAGTGAGAGGTTTGGAACACAATTTTGGGTGATAGTAGCACAGCAATGTAAGTGCACTGAACAAAGATGACTGTGAGTATGGTTGAAAGAGGAAGGCTTGGAGCATGTGGGACACCAGAAGGAAAGATAAAGACTTGGACTGTTTAACTCAGTGAAACCTAGAGTACTCAACAATTGTGAAAAAATGTACAAATATGTTTTTACATGAGGGAAAACAAATGAATGTCAACCTTGCAAGGTGTTAAAATGGGGTGGTATTTGGGGAAAAATACAATCAATGCAAACTAGTGACTATAACTAACAGAAACATTGTATTATGCTTCCTTTAATGTAACAAAAACAAGATACCAAAGCTAAATGCCTACAAGAGGGGGATATAAGGGAGGGGTAAGGGACTCTTGGCATTGGTGCTGTTGTCTGACTCTTTCATTGTATTTTAGTTTAATTTTAGCTCTCCTTTTGTTGCTTTTTAGCTGTCATTTTTTTCCTTTCTTTTTCTTTTTCTTTTGTCTCTCTACCTTCTTTGACTCTTCCTCCTCCTTTGTGGAAGAAATGGAGATGTCCTTATATAGATAGTGGTGATGGTGGTGAACACATAAATTTGTGATTATACAGGAAACCATCAATTGTTTACTAAGGATGGAATGTATGGTGGGTGAACCAAACCATCTTAAAAAAAAATGGGATGATGAAGAAACCTTGAGGGCACTATATTGAGTGAAATAAGTCAGACACAAAAGGACAAATATTGTATGGTCTCACTGATATGAACTAATTATAATATGTAAACTCATAGACATGAATATATGAGACAGGATATAGAATAAGGCTAAAGAATGGGGAGCAGTTGCTTATTATGAACAGAATGTTTAACTAGGTTGAACTTAAGTGTTTGGAAATGGACAGAGGTGATGGTAGCACGTTATTGTGAGAATAACTAACAGTGCTGAATGGTGTGTGAATGTGGTGGAAAGGGGAAGAAGCGTAGAGTCATGTATGTCACCAGAAAGAAAGTTAGAGGTTAAAAGATGGGAATGTATAAAACAGTGAATCTTGTGGTGGACAATGTCTGTGATTAACTGTACAAATATTAGAAATCTCTTTTGTGAAATAGAACAAATGTATGACACTATAACTAGAAGTTAATAGAGGGTTATATAGGGAAAAATATACCTATTGCAAACTATGTACTACAGTTAGAAGTATTTTAACATTCTTTCATCAACAGTAACAAATGTACTATACCAATACTATGAGTCAATAATGGAGGGGGGCAGGTCATTGGGGTATGGAAGGATTTGAGTTTTCTTTTTTGTTTTTATTTCTTTTCTGGAATAATGGGTGCACAGCTGTATGATGGTACCATGGACAACTGATTGTGCATATTGGATGATTGTATGGTATGTGAGCAATCCCAATAAAATTGAATTAAAAAAAAATCACAGTAGTCAAAACAGCATGGTATAGCATGGTACTGGCATAAAGATAATATATTGATCAATGGAATCAAAGTGAGAATTTAGAAATAGACCCTCAGATCTATGGTCACTTGATTTCTGACAAGGCTCCCATGCCCATTCAACTGGAACAGAACAGTCTCTTCAACAAATGGTGTTTGAAGAACTGGATAGTCATAACGAAAAGAATAAAAGAGGCCCCCTATCTCACATCCTGTACAAAAACTAACTCAAAGTGGATAAAAGACCTAAATATAAGAATCAGTACCATAAAACTCCTAGAAGAAAATGTAGGGAAAAATCTCCAAGATCTAATGATAGGTGTTAGTTTCTTAGACTTTACATTCAAACCACTAGCAATGAAAGAAAAAAATAGATAACTGGGAACTCCTCAAAATTGAATACTTCAGTGATTCAAAGGGTTTTGTCAAAAGGGGGAAAAGGCAACTGACTCAATAGGAGAAAATATTTGGAAACCACATATCTGATAAAGGTTAATACTCATAATATAAAAAGAAATCCTACAACTCAACAATAAAAAAGACAAACAGCCCAATTAAAAAACAGGCAAAAGACATGAATAGATATTTTTCCAAAGAAGAAATAACAAGTATATACAAAGCACATGAAAAGATTCTGAGCTTCACTAGCTATTAGGGAAATGCAAATCAAAACCACAATGAGATACCATCTCACACCTACTAGAATGGCCGCTAATAAACAAACAGAAAACTGTAAGTGTTGGAGAGGATGTGGAGAAATAAAAACACTTATTCAGTGCTGGTGGAAATGTAAAATGGTACAGCTGCTGTGGTGAAAGTTTTGGTGGTTCCTCAGGAAGCTAAGTATAGAGTTGCCTTACGACCCAGCAATCCCACTACTCAGTTTATACCCATAAGATCTGAAAGCAGGGACACGAACAGACATTTGCACACTGATGTTCATTTGTATTTCTATACATTAGCAATGAAATGCCCAAGAATGAAATTAAGAAAGCATTTCCATTTGCAATAACATCAAAAGAATACAATACTTGGAAATACATTTAACCAAAGAAGTGTACACTGAAAACTATAAAACATTGTTGAAAGAAATTAAAGAAGACCTAAATAAAAAATTAAAAAAAGAAAATTGAAATCATTCAGTCTGAGGAACAGAAAGAAAAATGAAAGAAGAAAAATATACAGACAACTTGATGATGACCACATCATCAAGAATACCAATACACACTACGGCAGTCACAGAAAGGAAAGAGAAGGGACAGAAATAATATTCTAAGAGATGATGAGTGAAAACCTCCCAAATTTAACAAAAGACATGAATATATACATCCAAGAAGCTCAACAAACTCCAAATGGATAAACCCAAAAAGACACACACTGAAACATTTAATGCAAACATAAAAAGATAATCCAGAAATCTGCAAGAGGAAAGCAATATGTCATATACATGATAACCTCAATGATTAACTGCTGATTTCTCATCAGAAACCACAGAGCAAGAAGGCAGGAGGAAGACATATTTAAAGAGCTGAAGGGAAAAAATTGCCAACCAAGAATTCTACATTCAACAAAACTGTCATTCAAAAATGAGGCACAGGGGCCATGGTGGGGGCTGCGGTACACAATTGCAGCTCTGGCCCCACCACCTTGCACCCTGGAACTCACCAGCTCAGGCTGGAGCTCACCACATCCGCCCACCATGCCCACCACCCATGTGTGGGACATGTCTCCTACCTGCACATGTGGCCACAAGAACTGGGCACAGCCAGGGGATGCCAAGGGGCTGTGAGCCACCTGGCTGGGAGGGTCCTAGCACCACTGCTCAGGCTGTTCATGGAGTGCACAGAAGCCAAAAACATTGGTGGTATTTTATAAGACTCAACCCAACGTATTATATATGCCACTCCTATGAGGATTGCTGTGGCTTAAGAGGCTCTAGTTTCCCCTGATTATGGGTGTCCTCTTCTGCTGTGGAGCTGGCGTCTTCATCCGGAGGGAGATGTACCCCTCACTGCTGATCAAGGAGCCAACATGCCCTACACCAGGCAGCCTTCCAACCCCACTCCAGAAGCCTAGCAGCCAGGCCCACCACATAACACCAACCCCGGAAGACCAGGAATGAATCCTGCTGGGAACCCCATGGTGATGGCCTTCCAGGTCCAGCTTAATTCACCCCAGGGAAGCACAGCCTACCCACTATCCCTCTGTACAGTAACAGGTGCCTACCCACATATGAACAGGTGGTGATGGGAAACCACCTCCTGCCCCCAACTGGAATGTTGTGTTCTACAAGCTCTTGTTCTGACTTGGACAGAAAGGTTTCCCCCCACCTTTTTTTTTTTTAGTGCATGTATGGAAGCCCCTTTTACAGTTTCCTGTGCTTTGAGACCAGGCTCAAAGACTGTGTTGTCCCCGGACACTCAGGATTCTCTCTGGGCTTTTTCCCACAGGCAGCTCTGTGGTGGTAGACTTGGATGGCACTTCCAAAGCATAACTGTTCCATTCAGGGGTGCATCTAGGAGGGCAATCACATTGGGGCCCTTTAGGAGAGAAAATGGAGAGGCATCCTAGCTGGAGCCTGGGGAAAGCCAGGCGGTTGTGTTTCATCTCAGTAGGTGTGTACTGGAACCTGCTGAGAAAAATCACAGGAAAGCAAAAATCCCAGGATTCCTGACAGATCTCCTCAAAGAGTATGGAATTGATTCTTACAGACAATTTAATCAAAATTAGAATAAAGAAGATGTGCTTGGAAATGCAGACCCCTGGATAAGAACTCTCTCTCACCCCAAGGTCTTACAAGCAGTCACCTGGAGTTGTCAGCAGAGAGCAGGGATGCTGTCTTTCTCTAGGTAGTTGGCAACACTGAGAGTACATTCAAACCCAGATTTAGACCTGATGTAGTGTGTAGACTAAGGGCAAAGCAATGTAGCCAGGACACCTAACTCCTGATATGTGTAATATTTGGGGGGAAAGGTGCTTATTTTGTAAATAAATTGTCTCTCACTGAACTTCAGTGTGGGAACCTTTCACTGGAATAGATTCTGTTTCTGTCCACCCCCACCCCCCACCAAGGAGCTGCACACCCAGGCTCTGCCAGGGTGTCTGGGTGAGGGCTGATGAACAGGGATGGGACAGAAATCACTGCTCCGGGACTTACTCTAAAGACAAGGAATCGGGGAGCTTCCTACAGAATTCCATGGGAAATGCTTGGGAACAAAACAAACACCCACTGGAAGCACAGTTTGTGAGCCCAAATGCTGCCAGGATCTTTGACCACCTTGCGTGACCCGCAAACACCTGTCACGACTACAAGACCTCCACACACATGGGTCCCTGACTCAGACAAGAAGGCAAAGCACAATGCTTCCTGTTTGAAATCAAGGAACAACTATGCGGGTCCAAAAAGTTCGTCTTCCTCCAGGTCATTTATTTTGCATTTTTAACATCAATTTCTCTTTTTTTTTTAAATAAAGAAAGCACACTAATTGCTACCCCCTAGAATTCCAATTAGCAGAGCTAAATAGACACCCAAATGTCCATGACCACGTTTTGTTATTTTTTTTTAATAGCAAATCACCTCAAGGAACTGAATGGTTTGTAAATTTCAACAATTTTATATTCCCATGTTTTTCTAAGATAAATACTGTTTTCCCTGGTACCCAGTTAGAATTCTACAGTGAACACTGATACTTACTATATATTGAAATTCCACTTTGAGTGATATTTCCCAGCCATTCTCGTATATTTTGTCCTGTTAGTGGATTGTACCCACCTCTTAAGACTAAGTCCCAACCCCTGGTGTGCTAAAGTCCTGTAGAGTCAGTGATTAGGAGTAAAATTGAAGCAGATCTATGCATGCTTTCCTCTGCAACACGTGGCTTATTTCTTTCCCCCCTTTTTTCCCTTTCTCTTTTGATAGGGTCCTGTTTCCCATGTATGCAAAATTATAATAAATTTGGCCATATGCCAAAAAAAAAATGATGGCAAAATTAAGACATTTCCAGATAAACAGAAGCAAATGGTGTGCATAACCACTAGGCTGGCCATACAAGAAATGCTAAAGGGAGTTTCTGCAGGTTGAAAGGAAAGGACATTGACAATAGATCAGGGTTGTAGGAAGAAATAAAGATTTCTGGTATGGATAACATGAGGGGTAAATATAAATTTCAATATTACTGTATTTTTGGTTTGTAACTCCATGTTTTACTTCCTATAGGATCTAAAATGCAAATGCATAAAAAGGTAATGATAAATTTTGTTTTGGACTCAGTGTATAAACATGTAACGTGTGATAACTATATAAAGGTGGGGGAAGGAGGAAGGTTATAGAAACATAGTTTGTGTATGCTGTTGCAGTTAATTTGGTATCAAACCAAACAAGATTGTTATGGACTTAGGGTGTTAAATCATAGTGAGTACAGGGTTTCTGTTTGGGGAGGTGGGAAATTTCTGGTAATGGATGGTGGTGAGGGTAACATAATACAGTGAATGTGAATAGTTGATTGAATGTATGTTTGGGAGTGGTCAAGATGTGAAAATTTATGTTGTATATGTTTTCATAATCAACACAAAAGAATAACTAAATGACAATTAAATGTAAAATGTGATCCTGGACAGGATGTGATAATGGAGGAGAAAAGACACAAAATGACATGGAGAGAATAGGCAGGGCAAGATGGCAGCATAAGGAGGTGTCAAGTTTAGTTAGTCTTCTGGAACAACTAGTGTTTAGCCAGGAACAAATAGTAAATAGTCCAGGACAACTGTTGGGGGACATCTGTGACCAGACAAATATTATACATCAGTCTGGAATGGGTGGAACAGCTGAGATTGCAGCATAAGAACTGTAAGTAAAGTTCTCCAAACTGTGGAGCTGGCACCCCTCCCTCACTGGCACAGCAGTCTGAGTTGGAAGACTTCCCCGAGGAAAAAAGAATCAGTCTACTAGGAGGAAGAGAAGGAAGCTCAACCAAGCTCCAACTGCAGTTTTAATTAAGGAATCTGGACTACTGAATACAAGCTATGAGCACAGATAAACCTGGAGCAAACAGGAAAGGAACCCGGAGGTTCCTCCCAGTGAAGAGGAGGTGGGGCTGACAGAAAAAATATACATAAATAACAACAGAGGCTTTTGGAAACAGCTGAGCTCAGAATACTGGAAAAGGGCTGTGTCCCAAGAAAAGGGGCACATAGAACTGGGCACCAACTCCAGTTCTTGACTGGAACTGGGGGGCTAGGGACTGGCTCTGAAAAGGAGATTTCTTTCTTTTTTCCTTTTTTCCCCTCTCAGTCTAAGTAGCATATTAGAGAAAGCCTCAGGCATTTTCAATTGTCAGCATTGACCCAGGCAAGGGTGGGGTTAAGATAGAGAGTCAAAGAAAGAGACCAAGTGTAGGAGATAATTCCCTAAAAGGCTTATCTTCCCTAAGAAGTGGGGGAGGTGGGACCCAGTTCAAGTGGCTGCCCTCCCTCAGAGAATTCAGACCCTAGGGCCTGGGAGGCGGGGGGGGGGGGGGACCCAGAAACAGCTTAAGCTTGACTTCTGACACTCCCAGCTCCCGGCAGGGACAGGGTCTACTGAGAATTAAAGGCAATGTATCTGTTTACACCAGTGGGGAAATGCAGGCTGACAAGCGCCAGCTGCTGGGCAGGATAGGAAAAGCACAGCATCTAGAAGCCTCATAGGAAAGTCAGACAACTTACTGGGTTTCATCCTGAAGGAAACCTGACACTGATTAACCCTCTTCCTGAGACCAGGGCCTGTCTGGTCTGGGAAAATTTGATGGGGGTAATCAAGGAAACCAGATGCCTAGACAAAAAAAAATTAGAAATCACACCAGAAAAAATGAAGAAATCACCCAGTGAAAGGAAAAAACTTGTACTGCAAATGAGATACAGGAATTAAAACAAGTAATTAAAGATCTTCAATCAAATATGCTAAATCAATACAAAAATCAAATCAATGAGTTGAGGGAAGATATGGCAAGAGATAAAGGATATAAAGAAGACATCAGGGAACATAAGGAAGAACTTGAAAGTCAGAAAAAACAATTGGCAGAGCTGACTCCCGGGGGTGTAAATCTCCCAGGCAATGCAGGATATGACTCCTGGGGATGAATCTGGACCTGACATCATGGGACTGAGACCATCTTCTTGACCAAAAGGGGGAAGTTAAATGAAACAAAATAAAGTTTCACTGGCTGAGAGATTTCAAAGGTAGTCGAGAATCACTCTGGTGGACATTCTTATGCACTCTATAGATAACCCTCTTTAGGTTTTAATGTATTGGAATAGCTAGAAGTAAATACCTGAAACTACCCAACTCCAATCCAGTAGCCTTGACTCTTGAAGACAACTGTATAACAATGTAGATTATAAGGGGCGACAGTGTGATTATGAAAACCTTGTGGATCACACTCCCTTTATCTAGTGTATGGATGGATAAGTAGAAAAATGGGGACAAAAACTAAATGAAAAATAGGGTGGGATGGGGGGATGATTTGGGTGTTATTTTTTACTTTTATTTTTTATTCTATTCTTTCTGGTGTAAGGAAAATGTTCAAAAATAGATTAGGGTGATGAATGCATAACTATATGATAGTACTATGAACAGTTGATTGTACACCATGGATGATTTTATGGTATGTGAATATATTTCCCAAAACTGAATTAAAAAAAAAACTGGCAGAACTTTTGGGAATGAAAGGCACAACAGAAGAGATGAAAAACACAATGGAGACATACAACAGCAGATTTGAAGATGCAGAAGAAAGGATTCAGGAACTAGAGGACAGAACATCTGAAATCCTACACAAAAAAGAACAAATAGGGAAAAGCATGGAAAAATATGAGCAACATCGCAGGGAACTGAATGACAACATGAAGCGCATGAATATACATGTCATGGGTGTTCTAGAAGGAGAAGGAGAAAGGGGTAGAAAGAACAATGGAGGTAATAATCACTGAAAATTTCCCGTCTCTTATGAAAGACATAAAATTGCAGATCCAAGAAGCACAGCGTACCCAAAAAAGAATAAATCCAAATAGACCTATTCCAAGACACATAATAATCTGATTGTTAAGTGTCAAAGACAAAGAGAGAATTCTGAAAGCAGCAAGAGAAAAGTGATCCATCACATGCAAAGGAAGCTTAATAAGACTATGTGCAGATTTCTCAGTAGAAACCATGGAGGCAAGAAGGCAGTGGAATGATATGTTTAAGATACTGAAAGAGAAAAACCGCCAACCCAGAATCCTATATCTGGCAAAACCATCCTTCAAAAAGGAGGGAGAGTTTAAAATATTTCAGACAAAAGACAGAGAGAGAATTTGTGAACAGGAGACCTGCTCTACAAGAAATACTAAAGGGAGCACTATAGGCAGATAGGAAAAGACAGGAGAGAGGTTTGGAGAAGAGAGTAGAAATGAAGACTATCAGTAAGAGTAAAAAGAGAAAGAGAGAAATAAAAACCTATGACATATAAAATCCAAAAGACAAAATGGTAGACAGTAGACATACAATGAGTGAAATTAGCCAAAAACAAAAGTATGGATACCCTATAGGCTCACTAATATTAACTAACATTGATAAGCAAAATTTGAGAGTTAAAGTTGAGGTTGTCAGGAGATAGAAAGAAGTTAGAAAATTGGCATTCAATGCTGAAGGAGTACATCAACAGGATTGATTGTGTAAGTCCAGCAATGGATAGCATAATACTGTGTGATGGTAGCACACTACTTTAAGTACTCTGAACAAAGATGGGTGTGACTATGGTTGAAAGTGGAAGACTAGGGGCATGTATGACACCAAAAGGAAAGATAGGAGATAAAGACTAGGATTGTATAACTTAGCGAAACCTAGAGTGGTCAGTGATGGTGATTAAATGTACAAATATAAGAATGTTTTTGAAAGAGAGAGAACAAATGAATGTCAACATTGCAAGGTGTTGAAAATTGGATGGTATAGGGGAAAATACAATCAATGCAAACTAGAGTCTGCAGTTAATAGTAACATTGTAAGATGCTTCCATTCACTGTAGCAAAGGCAATATACCAAAGCTAAATGTCTATAAAAGAGGGATAAAGGGAGTGAGATGGGATTCTTGGTGGTGGTGGTGGTGGTATCTGACCTTTTCATTGTATTTTATTTTTATTTTTCTTCTTCTATAATTTGTAATTTTACTTTTCATTTTTTCCTTCCTTTTCCTCTTTCTTGGCAGAAAAAATGGAAATGTCCTCATATAGAATGTGGTGGTAAATACATAATTATGTGATTATACTGGGAATCCTTGATTGTTTACTTAGAATGGATTGTATGGTGTGTGAATAAAACCGTTCAAAAAATAAACAGAGGGATAGAAGTGGAGAAAATGTGGAGAGAGGGATGTACCTATTCACTGTTGGTAGGGAAGTAGAATGGGGCAGCCCATCTGGAGGGCAGTGTGGTGGTTCGACAAGAAGCTTACTATGGGGTTGCCATATAGACCCCGTTATTGGGTATATACTTGGAAGAACTGAGAGAAGGGACATGAATGGACATGGCACACTGGTGTTTATGATGGCAGTATTCATGATTCGTAATGGATGGAGGAGACCTCAGGGTACATCGACCAACAAACAGAATGGTGAACTGTGTTGTATACATACAATGGAATATTGAGCAGTGGCAAGAAGAAATGAAGTTGTGAGGCATGCGACTAGGTGAATGGACCTTGAGGACAGAATGTTGAGTGAAATAAGCCAGAATCGAAATGACGAACATTATAATGCCTCACTAACATGGACTAACTATAATGTGCAAATATTGAGAATTGAATCTGAGAGCATAGGTTGTCAGGGGAAGGCTTATGGTAAAGGTCCCTAGGTTGTAACCTCTTACAGCAGTCACATCTATTCATGAATTGTTATAGTTATTTCTAAATTCTGAGATGATGGCTGTTTGTGTATAACCTGGTCAGTCCCTGAAACTTTGGGTACCTGTGTGACACCTGAGACTCGGAACCAGAGTCTGTTAGCTATGAATGTCAGTATTACCCCATAAAGCAAAACGTTAAAGAAGCCAAAAAAGAGATCCGACTTGAATTAGAGATATGAACAAAATGGACTTGGTTAGGACTAAGGTAAACCAGACTAAAGGGAAAAGGATTATACTGACTGTGTTTCAAAACTTCAACTTCTGTGTGAGACCAAAGGAAGAGATGTTTATTTGGTGGAAAATCTATTATTTTCTGTAGCATGCTATATAATGTAACTTGCATGTCCCATTAACTCAAACACCATAATTACATGGAACCTTGAATAGGGGGTGAGATTTGGTTGGTTTGTACAGGTTAGCATGAAACCCCAATATATCCCAGAGTAATTTGGGCAGAGAATAAAAACTATTTACAAAGCCCCCACAAGGGACTGGGGAAATTTTGGAAATATTAAACTTCTCTACCTGGTGAATTCCTGATAGTCTCGCAAGCATTGGGAACTACTATTGTAGTAGGCCAATCCCTCGATCTTGGGGCTTGCCCTTATGAAGCCTGTTACTGCAAAGGAAAGGCTAAGCCTACTTATAATTGTGCCTAAGAATCTCCCCCTGAGTGCCTCTTTGTTGCTCAGATGTGACCCTCTCTCTCTAGCTAAGCCAACTTGGCATGTGAACTCACTGCCTTTCCCCTCATGTGGGATCTGACTCCCAGGGGTGTAAATTTCCCTGGCAATCCAGGATATGACTCCCGGGGATGAATCTGGACCTGGCATCATGGGATTGAGAACATCGTCTTGACCAAAAGGGGGAAGAGAAATGAAACAAAATAAGTTTCAGTGGCTGAGAGATTTCAAATGGAGTTGAGAGGTCATTCTGGAGGTTATTCTTACTCATTATAGAGATATCCCTTTTTAGTTTTTAGTGTATTAGAATAGCTAGATGGAAATACCTGAAACTGTTGTACTGCAACCCAGTATCCTTGATTCTTGATGACAGTCATAGAACTATATAACTTACATGAGATGATTGTGTGATTGTGAAAACCTTGTGCCCCCCATTCCCTTTATCTAGTATATGGGCAGATGAGTAGAAAAAAGGGGGACAAAAAGTAAATGAATACTGGGGGGAGAAACAAATATGATATGTTTTGGGTGTTTTTTTTACTTTTAGTTTTATTTTTCTTCTTATATTTATTTTTATTTCTTGGAGTAATGAAAATGTTCAAAAAATTGATTGTGATGATTAATGCACAACTACATGATGATACTTTGAACAACTGATTGTCCACCTTGGATGAATTTATGGTATGTGAATATATCTCAATGAAATTGCATAAAAAATGACCTTGAGACAAATGAAAAATTGGAGTACAGACTATAAGCTTTAAATCAACATTACATTTCTTGAACTTGACAACTATACTTAAGGTGGTTGTGTGAATATCCTTGTGTGCCAGTTTGAATGTATTATGTCCCTCCAAACGCCATTATCTTTGATATAATCTTGTGTGGGCAGACGTTATCAGTGCTGATTAGATTTTCATGGAAATGAGCCCCACCCAACTGTAGGTGATGACTCTGATGAGATATTTCCATGGAGGCATGGCCCCACCCATTCAGTGTGGGCCTTGATCAGTGGAGCCCTATAAATGAGCTGACAGGCAGAGGGAACTCAGTGCAGCTGTTGAGAGACATTTTGAAGAGGAGCTGCAGCCAAGAGGGACACTTTGAAGAAAGCACAGGAGCTGCAGATGACAGTTTGAAAATGGCTGTTGAAAGCAGACTCTTGCTGCAGAGAAGCTAAGAGAGGACAAATACCTCAAGTGCAACTAAGAGTGACATTTCTGAGGGACTGCAGACTAGAGAGGAACGTCCTGGGAGAAAGCCATTTTGAAACCAGAACTTTGGAGCAGACGCCAGCCACGTGCCTTCCCAGCTAACAGAGGTTTTCTGGACACCACTGGCCATCCTCCAGTGAAGGTACCCGATTGCTCATGTGTTACCTTGGACACTTTATGGCCTTAAGACTGTAACTGTGTAACCAAATAAACCCCCTTTTATAAAAGCCAATCCATCTCTGGTGTTTTGCATTCCAGCAGCATTAGCAAACTAGAACACCTTGTTTTTAGAATATGTACATGGAAGTATCGTGTTCAAGGAACTTGATGTATACAACCTACTCTCAAATGCTCATAAAATAAATAAATGGACTGATGGATAGAAAAAATGATGGAAAATGTGACAAAATGTTAAAATTGGTATATCTGAGTATCTGGGGAGAAGATGTACGTTGGAAATCCCTGTATGGGTTTTGTACTATTTTTGTACCTGTTCTCTAAGTGTGAAATTCTTTTAAAATAAGATGTTTTAGAAAACCTGTGTATAATAGCATAACATATGTAGTACTTGGAATTAAATTTAACAATATGTACAGGAGCTATATATTAAAAAATAAAAATACGGCTGAGAAAAATTATAGAAGCCCTAAATAAATGGAGATATTCATAATTTTCATGGATTTGATGATGATTCAATATCTGTATTCATTTCCTAGGGCTACTGTAACAAATTACCAAAAACTGGATAGCTTAAAACAAAAGAAATTCATTCTCACAGTTCTGGAGGCTACATGTTAGAAATCAACATGTCAGTGGGGCCACGTTCCCTCTGAAGTCTCTAGGGAAGAACTCTTCTTTGCCTCTTTCTAGGTTTTTGTGGTTGCAAGCAATCCTTGGCCATCCCTTGCTTGTAGCTGCATCACTCCAATCTCTGCCTTCATTGTCACATGGCCTTCTGCCCTGTGTCTTCTCAGTATCTCTGAGTCCAGTTATCCCTCTCCTTTATAAAGACATCACTCATTGGATTTAAGGCTGACCCTACTGGAGTATGACCTCATCTTACCTTTATATACATATATATACATATATATACATATATATATATATACACACACACACATACATGTATATATATAATTTTTTTTTCCTGTATGTAGAATTCTTGGTTGACAGTTTGGAGTTTGTTTGGATTTTTTCCTTCCTTCAAGGACTTTAAATATACCATCTCACTGACTTCTGGCCTCCATGGTATCTGATGAGAAATCCACTGTTAATCTTAGTGGGGATCCCTCATCTGTGACAAGTCACTTCTCTCTTGGTGCCCTCAAAATCCTCTGTCTTTGGATTTAGACAATTTTGCTGTAACATTTCTTGTTGTAAGTCTGTTAGAATCTTTCCTTCTCTGAATTCATTGAGATTCCTGGAAGTGTATATTCATGTCTTTCATCACACTGGGGGAAGTTTTTAGCCATTTTTTAAAACTACTTTTCTTCTCTCTCTCTCATTCTTCTGGGACTTCAAGGATGCATAGGTTGATATGCTTGATGGTGTGTTATAGGTCCCTCAGGTTCTCTTCATTTTTCTCTTTTTTTTCTTTCTGTCCTCACATGGGATAATTTCAGTTCTCTTGTCTTCAAGTTCACTGATCCTTTCTGCATGTTCAAATCTGCTGTGGAAGTCATATAATGTGTTTTTCATTTCAATTACTATACTTTGTAGTTCCAACATTTCTGTTTGATTCCTTTTTATAATTTCTATGAATTTGTTTTGTTCAAAAATGTTTTCCTAATTTCCTTTAGTTTTTCTGTTTATGGATTCCTTTAGCTCATTGAATATATTTAAGATAGTTGATTTGAAGACTTTGACTAATAGTTCCAATGTATAAGCTTCCTCAGGGATGGCTCTGGCAATTTCTTTATTTCCTGTGAATTGGCCATACTTTGTTTCTTTGGGTGTTTTGTGATTTGTTGTTGTTGTTGTTGAGAACTGGACATTTTGAGTATTATGTTGTTATTACTTTGGAAAACTAGTTCTCCCACTCTTCTGGGATTGCTGGTTTTGTTGCTGTTGATGAGGGCTGGAGCTATTAATCTGTGACTTTTACAAATTAATTTTGCTTTGAAATTGGGAATGGAATCTTTAACATTTCTCTGCCACTTTTGACTGAAGGGGGCTGAAACAAAGGCTGCCCTCAGAGTCAGCCTCAGGTGATCCGAAGTAGCTGATCAAAAGTAGTGATCAGTGATCAGACCACACACTCCCAGATTTTGGAGAACCAGGTCCTTTTAACACACTCTGGCAACTACCAACCTGCTCTAGGAGCCCAGACTGCAGTCCCCACTGCTGCCCTGCCTGTCACACCATTGGGGGATGGTAGCTGCTGGACAGAGGGTGAAATTCACTGATATTTACCACCATTTACTAGCCCCTTCCTCAATCTCTTCTCTGGATGCTGCCCAGTGTTCCACTAGCCTCCAGAGTGCTAAGTGGGGTTCATTCCAGGCAAGCAAGGATTGTTTAACATAAGAAAAATCAGTATAATACAACAGATTAACAAATCAAAAGGGAAAAATCAAATGTTCATCTCAATAGATGCTGAAAAAGCATTCGACAAAATCCAGCATCCTTCTTTGATTAAAGCACTTCAAAAGGTAGGAATTGAAGGAAATTTCCTCAATATGATAAAGAGCATATATGAAAAAACCACAGCCAGCATAGTACTCAATGGTGAGAGACTGAAAGCCTTACCACTAAAATCAGGAATCAGACAAGGATGCCTGCTGTGACCACTACTATTCAACATTGTGCTAGAAGTGCTAGACAGAGCATTCCAGCAAAACAAAGAAATAAAAGGCATCCAAATTGGAAAGGAAGAAGTAAAACTGTCATTATTTGCAGATGATATGATCTTATATTTGGAAAGCCCTGAGAAATCAATGACACAGCTAATAAACATATTTAGCAAAGTAGTGGGATACAAGATTAATGCACATAAGTCAGTAATGTTCCTATAAACTAGAACTAACTGAAGAGACACTCAACAACAAGATTCCATTCTCAACAGCAACTAAAAAAATCAAGTACCTAGGAATAAACTTAACCAAAGATGTAAAAGACCTATACATAGAAAATTACATAACTTTACTGAAAGAAATAGAAGAGGACGTACACAGATGGAAAAATATGCCATGTTCATAGACGGGAAGGCTAATGTTGTTAAGATGTCAACTCTACCCAAACTGATCTACAGATTCAATGCAATTCCAACCAAAATTCCAACAACCTACTTTGCAGACTTGGAAAAGCTAGTTATCAAATTCATTTGGGGGGGGGGGCAGGGCAACATGGCGGCATAGAGAGGAGTGGAAGCTAAGTAGTCCCCCTGGAACAACTACAAAAAACCAGAAACAACTAGTAAATAATCCAGAATAACTGCGGGGGGACAAACGAGACCATTCACTCATCATACACCAACCTGAATTGGGAGGAATGCCCGAGAACACAGCACAAAATCTGTAAGTAAAACCTGCGGAACCAGGTCGGGAGACCCCCTCCCCCATAGCCCGAGCTGTGGAGCCGCGTGGTGCCACAGAGAAGCTCTCTCCCAGCAAGCGAATACAGCTCAGCTGAGCTCCAACTGGGGTTTTAAGTAGCGAGTGTGAACTGCTCACTACAGGTACGCAGCCCCAAAAAACAGACAGAGGCTTTGGGTGACGACTGACCTGGGAGAACCGGAGGGTTGCCTCGGACTGGGTCTGAAGGGGACTATCTGTTTCTTTTTTGGCTCAGTGGAGAAAGCCCCAGTCATTTTCAGTTTCCAGGACTGTGACTCTGGGAAGGGTGGAGACACCACAAGCTGAGAGCGAGACCATTGAAATGCTAATGACCTCCACCTGAGGGGTCTGTCTTCTCTAGGAGGAAAGGGGTGAGGCCCTTTCCATTCAGCACCAGACCCCAGAGCCTGGGGGAACACAGCCATACCTCCTCACACCAGTCAAGAATTATAGGCTAACAGGCGTCACCTGCTGGGCAGAAAAGCACAGTGACCTGAGGCATCAAAGGGTGGAGCAATTTTCTAAGACACACCCACAGGGAAACCAGATACTGAATATTTCTTCCCTCTGGGACCTGAGCCTGTTCTGGTCTGAGAAAACCCGATTTGGATAACCAAGGAAACCATGCCTAGACAACAGAAAATTACAACCTACACTAAGAAAAACAAAGTTATGGCCCAGTCAAAGGAACAAACGTACACTTCAACTGAGATACAGGAATTTAAACAACTAATGCTAAATCAATTCAAAAAGTTTAGAGAAGATATTGCAAAAGAGATAGAGGCTGTAAAGGAAGCACTGGACATGTATACGGCAGAAATCAGAAGTTCAAAAAACCTACTAGTAGAATCTATGGAAATGTAAGGCACAACACAAGAGATGAAAGACGCAATGGAAACATACAACAGCAGATCTCAAGAGGTAGAAGAAAACACTCAGGAACTGGAGAACAAAACAACTGAAAGCATACACGCAAAGGAGCAGATGGAGAAAAGAATGAAAAAATATGAGCAACGTCTCCAGGATCTCAAGGATGAAACAAAGTACAATAATGTACGTATCATTGATGTCCCAGAAGGAGAAGAGAAGGGAAAGGGGGCAGAAGCAATAATAGAGGAAATAATTAATGAAAATTTCCCATCTCTTACGAAAGACATAAAATTACAGATCCAAGAAGCGCAGCGTACTCCAAACAGAAGAGATATGTATAGGCCTACGCCAAGACACTTAATAATCAGATTATCAAATGTCAAAGACAAAGAGAGAATCCTGAAAGCAGCAAGAGAAAAGCAATCCATTACATACAAAGGAAGCTTAATAAGACTATGTGCGGATCTCTCAGCAGAAACCATGGAGGCAAGAAGGAAGTGGTGTGATATATTTAAGATACTGAAAGAGAAAAACCACCAACCAAGAATCCTGTATCCAGCAAAGCTGTCCTTCAAATATGAGGGAGAGCTCAAAATATTTTCTGACAAACAGACAATGAGAGACTTTGTGAACAAGACACCTGTCCTACAGGAAATACTAAAGGGAGCACTACAGGGTGATAGAAGACAGGAGTGCGTGGTTTGGAACACAATTTTGGGAGATGGTAGCACAACAATGTAAGTACACTGAACAAAGATAACTATGAATATGGTTGAGAGACAAAGATGGGGAGCATGTGAGACACCACAAGAAAGGAGGAAAGATAATGACTGGGACTGTGTAACTTGGTGAAATCTAGAGTATTCAACAATTGTGATAAAATGTACAAATATGTTCTTTTACGAGGGAGAACAAGCAAATGTCAACCTTGCAATGTGTTAAAAATGGGGAGGCATTGGGGGAGGGATGCAATCAGCATAAACTAGAGACTGTAACTAAAAAAAAAAAAAATTCATTTGGAAGGGGAAGGTGCCTCAAATTGCTAAAAACATTCTAAAAAAGAAATACGAAGTGGGATGTCTTACATTTCCTGTCTTTGAAGCTTACTATAAAGCCATGGTAGTCAAAACAGCATGGTATTGGCACAAAGATAGACTTATTGATCAATCTAATCAAACTGAGAATTTAGAAATAGACCCCAGATCTATGGTTGACTGATCTTTGATAAAGCCCTCAAACCCAATGAACTGGGACATAACAGTCTCTACAACAAATGGGGCTGGGAGAACTGGATATCCATAACCAAAAGAATGAAAGAGGACCCCTACCTCACACCTACACAAAAATTAACTCATAGTGGATCAAAGACCTCAATATAAGAGACAGTACCATAAAATTTGTGGAAGATTATGTAGGGAAACATCTTCAAGACCTTATATCAGGAGGTCGCTTCTTAGACCTTACATCCAAAGCACAAGCAACAAAAAAAAAATAGATAAATAGGAACTCCTGAAAATTAAAAGCTTCTGTACCTCAAAGGAATTTGTCAAAAAGGTGAAGAAGCAGCCAACTCAATGGGAAAAAATATTTGGAAACCATGTATCTGACAAAAGACTGATATCTTACATGTATAAAGAAATCCTACAACTCAATGACAACAGTACAAACAACCCAATTATAAAATGGGCAAAAGATATGAAAAGACAGTTCTCTGAAGAAGAAACACAAATGGCAAAAAACACATGAAAAAAATGTTCAGCTTCACTAGCTATTAGGGAGATACAAATTAAGACCACAATGAGATACCATCTCATACCTATTAGAATGGCTACATTCAGGAAACTGCAAACAAACAGGAAACTGCAAATGCTGGAGAGGATGTGGAGAAATTGGGACTCTTATTCATTGTTGGTGGGTCTGTATGATGGTTCAGCCACTCTGGAAGTCAGTCTGGAAGTTCCTTAGAAAACTAGATATAGAGTTACCCTTCGATCCAGCGACTGCACTTCTCGGTATATACCCGGAAGATCTGAAAGCAGTGACATGAACAGATTTCTGCACGCCAATGTTCACAGCAGCATTATTCACAATTGCCAAGAGATGGAAACAACCCAAGTGTCCTTCAACAGATGAGTGGATAAATAAAATGTGGTATATACACACGATGGAATTCTACGCAGCAGTAAGAAGGAACAATGTCGTGAAACATATGACATTGGGTTGAAACTTGAATACATAATGCTGAGCGATATCAAGGCACAAAAAGAGAAATATTGCATGTTACTACTAATGTGAACACTGTGAAAAATGTAAAATAAATGGTTTATATTGTAGAATGTAGGGGGCCTAGTGATAGACTGCAACTAGTGAAGGGGGACCAATAATCTAATAAGAGCAGATAAGTTATGGAGGTTAAACTTAATGTTATAGGAATGTTCAGGAATGACTATGGTTTGTTAATTTCTGGGGGGTATGGTAGGAACAAGTTCACAGAAATGTAGTTATTTTAGGTTTTTCTTATTCTTTTGTTGGATTATAGTCTGTTTATTTTATTGGGGTAGGGTAGCAACATGTAGAAAGCAATGTAGTTATTTTAGGTTATTTGTTTTTTCTTATTCCTTTGTTTTGATTTTGTTTGAAATGTTTTTTTATTGTTTGTTTTTTAATGTTTTGATAAAGTTTAAAAAACGAATGAGTGTGGAAAAAAAGTAAATGAACAATGGGGGAGGAGGGGAATGGAATGTTTTGGATGTTCTTTTTTATTCTAATTTTTATTTTATTTTTGGAGTAATGAAAATGTTCAAATGTTGATTGTGGTGATCAGTGCACAACTGTATGATGATGATACTATGAACAACTGATTGTACACTTTGAAGGACTGTATGTTATGTGAATATATCTGAATAAAATTGCATTTAAAAAAAATGATACAGCCACTGTGGAAAACAGAATGGCAATTCCTCAGAAAGGTAAATATTGAGCTACTGGAGGACTTGGCCATCCTGTTTCTAGGAACATACTTAAAAGAATTTAAATCAGGCACTTGAACAGGTATTTGTACACCAATGTTCACAGCACCATTATTGACAATAACCGAAAGGTGGAATCAACCCAAATTTTTATCAGATTTTGGATAAATAAAATGTGGCATATACAAGCAATGAAATATTAGCCTTAAAAATGAATGAAGTTCTGATACATGCCACTACAGGCATGAACCTTGAAGACATCATGTTGAATGGAATAAGTCAGACACAAAGGATTTCACTTACATGAAATAATTAGTATATCATTATACAGAGACAGAAAATAGAGTACAGGTTACCAAGTGTGGGGGGCAAGGGAACTGGGGAGTTAATATATAATGGGTGTAGGGTTTCTGTTCGGTGTGACAGAAAAGTTCTGGTTACAGATGTTGGTGAGGGTAGCATGACATTATGAATGTGATTAATCTTACTGAGTGGTATGCTTGGGAACGGTTGAGATGGTAAGGTTTATGTTGTATATACGTCACCACAATTAAAAATAAGAGAGAAGATGACTGAAGAGGCAATGACAATTAAATGCAGTATATGATCCTGGAATGGATCTAATAATTGAGAAAATGCCCAAAAGGACATTATTGGGATATGTAAAAACACTAGGTTATAGACTGTAAGCTTTATATCAAGGACAAATTTCTTGAAATGGAGGTCAAGAAATTATGTAACTATTTAAGGTAGTTACATAAGTAAATATCTTTGTTCTTATGAAATGTACATGGACTATCCTTGTTTTTAGGAAACATACATGGAAGTATAAAGTGTCCAAGGAGGATGATACATACAACCTACTGTAAAATATTTAGAAAATGGATGGACAGATTGATGACGCATGGTTGTTGGATGGGCATATAGACAGATAGATAGAATGATATGGCCAATGTGGCCAAATGTTTAAAGTTGGTGGATGTGGGTATTTAGAGAGGGGTATGTTGTAATTCTCTGTATGACTTTTGCATTATTTTTGCAATTGTCCTGTAAGTTTGTAATCATTTCAAAATAAAAGTGTTTTTTTTTTTAATGCTATGACTATTCAGAATTGAAAGATTAATTCTATCTTTGAGAGCCAGTGGTGAATGGTAGGAGAGTAAAGATGTTGGGAGATGAAGTCTTCATGAAATAGCCATTGGGAATATTGGGAATTGAGGGGGAGGTAGGGGAAAAAGGCTGTTGAAATTTTGGAATAGTGGGAAATTAACATTAATAAACACACAGCACAGGAAGAGAAGCAATGGAAAACATGGTTGGAAAAGGTAGGTTAAGACCAGAACATGACTCTTGAATCCCAGGTGAAGAAGTTTGATTTGATTTGGTAAGCAATGGGCAGTAATGGGAAATTATTGAGCTGGCATGTGAGAGAGCGAGAGCGAGACAGAGCGAGACAGAGAGAGACAGAGAGAGACAGAGAGAGCGCAAGAGAGAACGCAAGAGAGGGGGTGAGGGAGAAAGAAAGGGAGAAAGAGAGGGAAATAGGGAGACAGGAAGGAAGGAAGGGGGGAAAGAAAGGGGGAAGAAAGGGGGAAGGAAGCGGGGAAGGAAGCGGGGAAGGAAGCAGGGAAGAGGGGAGAAGAGATTTAGGGATTTAGGGCTCAGGTAGTGTTATATAAATTGAATGGAGGGAATAAAAAATACTAATTGAAGACCAGTTAGAAGGGTGTTCTAGTTGTAGAGCTCCTCAACTCCACATTCTAAATTAAAAGAAAAACAAACTCTCCTGAAGAAAAACTGTGGCTGTCTGAAGGAGAGAACTAGTCCAGAGATCACCTTTCTTCAAGCCTGCTGTTTCTCCACCACTTCTACACAGAGTCTGTTTTTAAAAGTAACATTCAATATTTTTCTTTTTCTTTTTTTTTTTCCCCTAGCATGGTTGGTTTGTCCACAAACGGGATGCATTACCTTAGCCCTTTTAACCACAGCAAGGGAGTCAATGTTTTCGGTCTCGTTGCTAAGCCCCAAGCTGCTTCATGAGGGAACTTTCAGCAATTCAGATTGAGTGCCCGGTGACTAAAGTCATCAAGTCCTCATCTGGGTCCTAATTTTTCTTTGGGTGCTCTGAAGCACCAGGACCTTTTCACCATTAATTCCTGACAAGGTTACCTGGTAAGGCTCTCTCACCCTGCACCTCAATCATCCTAAAATGGCACAGCCTTTCCAGCGGCCCGCTGCACATAAGGCCGCCAGGTGACTTGCCAACATGAGAAGTTATTGGAGCAAAGCCTGGCAGTATAATCGAGCAGGTTTGTTTCAAGTATTGACCAAGACTGTTTTTCTTTCTCTTGACCAAGCAGCCAGCCTTGCTCCTTGCATGCCCTACCCATCCTGACTACCTTGAAACCAGTCTTGCAGCTGTGGGACTGCAGAGAAAAACAACTCAGATTGTGGGGGGCATGGGGGGTGGTGGGGGTGGTGGGGTGGGGGAAAGACTTCAGACCCTAACTAGTCTAAATATCAGTCTCACCCTGACCTCCCCATCCCCGCTCTCACCCCAGCTACCCAGGTACCTGAGACGCTCCTAACCAGGCAGGTTCTTATCTCCCTCCTCTTCCCCAGACCCTTACAGATTCCAGGTGGCCTAATTACCGCCAAGGAAAACATTCCTAACCAGGTGGTCCTAACTGCAACCTCAGTAAATCCCTCCCCCACCCCAGTGATCAACCCCCTTTACTATATTCCAGAGTCTTCCTTCAACCCATCCTTTGACAGAGTTGAGTTCTACTCTCTCCCCTGCTACAGCAGCCCCTGAATAACATCATCCTTGCCTACTGAACATTGTCTGGTGCAGTTTTTACTCAGACACTAACCACCTCATTCCCATCCCCGTGCTAAGTATTATGAGGGGAGGGGCGGAACAAGCCTTAGAGGCACATCTGCCTTCTTAGAGAAAAGACAGCAGTACACGCCCGGAAGGCCTAAATAAAGTGAGCGGCTTAGTTCAGGCTCCGCAGAGCAGTCCTGACGATGAGGGTTTGGGTGTGCAGTGACCTGAGGAGTAGAAAGTGAGGAAGTAAGGGAGGGAAAGGAGGGACGCTTACAAAGGGTGTGTTGACAAACAAATTACAACTGTGAGTCCCGGATCTTTATCTGGCTGGAGAACTCTCAGAAACAGTATAAAAAACACACCTCAGAATGCTCTGTCCCCTGCTCAGGGCAAGGGAGCAGGGATTCTGATTCACTAACTCCTGTCACACGTTTGTTGAGGGCTGCTCCCGGGAGAATTAGTTCCCTGGGCTTCTTCACACCAGCTGAGCCTGGGTTTAGCAGAGTAGGCTCAGGTGGCCCAAGAAAGCCATCAGGCAGAGGGTATGAAGGTGCTGGTAATTTGAATTCTGGTCAGCATCAGGAAACCAGCAAGGGCTGTGGGCTACAGGTGGGGCCCTGACAGCATCTGCTACATGGGGACACAGGAGCAGCCAATCAACTGGTAGCCAACCTTGTATTGGGATTAAGGGAACAGGCTTTGGAACTAGGCAGGCTGTGTCCGAGTCCTACCTTAACCACTTACAATCTCTGTTGGACTCCGGACAAATTATTCAAACTGTTTTTCTGCCTCTCTACCAAAGTTATAAGGATTACATCTGGAAATGTTTAAGTAGAATGCATTTCTTACAGGCCCAGGCACAGAGCAAGTGCTCCTACATGGTGGTGCCTGTTACTATTCTGGTTACTAAATGAGGTCTCAGAGAAGAGTGGGTCAAGCTGAGCCATGAAGGCGGGGTCAGGTCTGACTGGGCAGGGGAAGGCTTTGGAGGAGGGGAATTTTGTGAAGGAAGCCTGTGGGGGGAAGAGCCTGGGCTCCTCCTCCTCCCTGGAAGAGCTGCAGCTCTCCCTTCCCACCTAGAGCAACTCCCATCTTCCCCATCCACCTCGACCTACCACGAGTCCTCGGGACTCCTCCGGCCACTACCGCTTTGCATCGTTTCTTTTTTGCCCTATGGCCTTCTCCTAGCATGACTGCAAAACCACAGTAGGGTCTTTTTCACACTATCCAAACTAGTAAAATGTCCTGAATACAATAGAAGCACACATGTGGTAACACACACACACACACACACACCTGGAAAACTGTGGTGGGGACAGGAGTGGGGAAAGGGGATTCCATTTTGTTCCCAGAAACGGGTTATGCCCAGTTGGTCCCAACTAAGCCAAATGTATAAAACCAAAACCATGATCAAAAGGGATTCAGCCTGAGAGGTGAATTTAAGACATATCCAGCAGAGATACAAGATAATACCTATGAGTTTGATCTTTTAAAATAAACTTAAGTGGTCAGGTTCTCTATTTGTAACTTGGTTAAAAAGAAGCAAGTATTTTAGTCCTTCCACGTAAGGATAAGAAACAGTTTTATATATTCTACTTCACTTCAGATTTCATCTGAAGAAAGTTTCTGCTATTTCCAGTGCAGAAAGCATGTAGGGCTGTGAATTGGGAGAGCCAGGGACTAAATTCACAGGTGCCATGCTTTCAGAAGATTCCAATGCTTGGTTTAATACTCTGCTGTCATCATCTTGATATTTTTACTAATTTTATCTCTGGTGTTTTGTAAGTGAAATCTGATGGGATTATGGAGCATGTGCATGAGCAGTGGGCAGGTCTGCAGGCACAGCAGTTACCTCAGGTGTGGAGAGACCGGCCAGGTGTGCCTGTGCATGACCCCGGGCAGTCCGGAGCTGGCCCAGGTTTGTGGCAGCAATGGCAGCAGCAGGAGTAGAAGCAGGGGCTGTGGCTGTAGGAGAGGGAGGAGGGGCTCTGTGTGGGTGAGTGCTGGGATCCATGTTGGGAGGTTGGCTTGAAAGTCAGTCCTGGGAGCCCTTCCCTGCAGTGTCTACACAAATATTAAGTCTCTGCTCTGAGCACTAAGACAGGAACTGCTGACTCTCTGGCAGTAAACTTTGTCAGTAAATTATTACAAAACAAAGCATACACATGGGCATTGCAATAAGACATATCAGGGAGTTATCAGAATTCTTCAAAGAGCTTAGAAACTCCAGTTTAAAAAACTGCTGCCACAATGCAAGGCAAATATCCACAGGCTTAGAAATAGAAATTAAATTTAAATATCATCACATTTGATGGGAAAGAATGCTATTTTTATATGAACCTTCAGATGAACCAATTATTAACAAGGAAGACAGTTTTAATATTAATTTTTCCTTGTAACTGAAGATACAGCAATAGAGTGCATTAATATGCACTTTGAAATATAAATAAATCATGAAGCCATTTTTGGTTTCTTTGACAACCTCCACAAGTTACAGAAAATGTCAGAGAAAATATTAAAATTCCATTGTATAAATTTACCCATTGGACATGAACTTACTGAGATGGCAGAGTGATTTACTCAAGGGTTTCATCCCCTGACAGAGCTTTTGAACAAGCAGCAAAAACTGGCAGAAACATCTTTCTCAGAGGTCTTGAAAACAGTTAAAGGGTTGCATAAAGAGGGCAAGTGCCAACTCAAAAAAAGGGCAACTTAAAGATGGTAGGAAAATCTTGTGATGTCCCTGCTGGCCCTTCTCTCAGCCCCTCACAGCTCAGTGTGGAGCTGAACCTGTTCAGTGTGGGTTCCTGGTCCCAGTTCTGAAGACAGCTGGGCCACCCTTTTTGCACATACTAAGGTACATATATGTTTGTGCCAGTCTGTCTGGTGGCAGCCTGTAGGATGAGAACAGGACCCTTGTTGCAAGCTCACTGTCTCAGAACTTCCCCTGCACACAGAGGTGGCTCACAGAACTCTCCTACAGAACATTGTAGGAGAACAGTCAAATACCAGCTGCCTAGGACAAAGGATTGCTAGCAGTGGGATGTGCACTGCAGTTCCTGGGACTAGGACAAAACACTGTTTCTTAGGGAAAAGGGAACATTTGGATCTATATAAATGAGGGAATTCCTAAGGCCAAGCACACATGCCCAGGACAAAACACATGCTCAGAAAAGACCAGGGAAGACCCAATGCTTTTGCCTTAGACTGTTCTTTCAACGCATTGAGAGGGCGGCTAAACTCTGAAGTAATGGAATGAACATCTAGATGGAAGATCAATAAGGAAATAGAGGACTTGAATATTACCATAAACCAACCAGACCTAATAGACATCTATAGAACACTTCACCAAACAACAGCATAATACACATTCTTTTCAAATGCACATAGATCATTCTTTAGGATAGACCACATATTATAGTTACAAAATAAGTATTGTTAATTTAAAAGATTGAGATCATAAAGTATCTTCTCTTTATGAAGAAGAAATCCTTGATGTGAAGCTAGAAACCCGTGACAGAGGGAATACTGGAAAATTCACAAATTTGTGGAAATTAACAGTGTACCCTTAAATAACCAATGGGTCAAAGATGACATCACAAAGGAAATTAGGAAATATCTTGAGATGATTGAAAATAAGATACAACATACCAAAACTTATCAGAAGCAGCAAAGGCAGTGCTCAGAGGAAAATTTATAGCTCTAAATGTTTCACTTAAAAAAGAAGAAAGAGGAAGGTGGGGCAAGATGGCAGAGTGGTGAGGTGTAGGTTTTAGTTACTCCTCCAGGGCAGTAGGTAGAAAGCCAGGAACTGCAGGGACCAGACACTGGAGAGCAATTTGACTTTGGGCATACTTCATACAACACTCACGAACGCATGGAACAGCTGAGATCAGCGAAAGCTGTAAGTTCTCGTGGCCAGGGGACCCATGCCCCTCCCTGCCAGGCTCAGTCCCATGGGAGGAGGGGCCATCAATGCTGGGAACAAGGAGGGAGAACTGCAGTTACAGCTCTTATTGAAACCTCAGATGGCTGATCCAAACCCCAAATATACATAGACTGAGACCAGACACCAGAGAATCCGGAAGTAGTCAGCCTGGTGGAGAGGAGATAGGGCTACAAAAACAGCAAGGAAAACCCAAAACTTAAAGCGGAGACTTTTTGGAGCTCTGGTGAACATAGAACAGGGAAGGGCAAGGCTCAGGCAGAGTCAGGCTCATATGCAAATCTAGAAGGCAAGTTTCCTTGTTTGAAGAGCTGGTTTCTCTGCTTTCTTGATTGTTCTTTAATGGCCCTAATCTCCTTGTCTCTTAGCATTTCAATAGCCCATTAGATCTGCAAGGAAGGTCCCCCCTTTTTTTTTTAATCTTTTTCTCCTTTTCTAAAACAATTACTCTAAGAAGCCCATTACAGAAAGCCTCAAAGACTTGAAATTTGGGCCCAGACAAGAGGAGAGCTGAGAGAGCTCTGAGACAAAAGGCAATAAGTCCAGTGGCCGCGAAAATTCACTAAACACCATGATTTCCCAAGAAAAAGGGGGTGTCCCCTTAGCCATCTTCCCAGTGGGCAGGGAATGCTCCTGCCCAGCACCAGAGCCATAGCCCAGAGCTGCCCCAAACAACCCAGTGTGACAGAAAGTGTTTCCAACAACACATGCACACACCACAATATTGGGCATGGACAGTAGCCTTTCCCGCACCCTCAGCTAATTGTCCTGGAGCTAGGAAGGTGGAGCAATGTGAAAAGGGAAAAATTAACACATCCCATTCAGCCATCCTTTCAGCAGACTGGGAATGCCCCTACACAGCCCTGCAGCCCAGAATCTCCCTTGGGGGACGGTGCTCACCTGTGATGTAGCACAGTCATCCCTCAGCAGAGGACCTAGAAGTGCACAGCTTGGAAGAGGGACCCACTCCCAAGTCCCAGGGACCATATGCCAATACCAAGGACTTGTGGGTCAGTGGCAGAGACAAACTGTGGCAAGACTGAACTGAAGGATTAGACTATTGCAACAGCTTTAAATCTCCAGGGACACCTGGGAGAGTTGATTATTAAAGCTGTCCCTCCTCCCTAACTGATCAGATACACACCCCATATGCAGGGCGGGCAACACCAACTACACATGCAAGCTTGGTGCACCAACTGGAACCCACAAGACTCACACACCCCCCACTCACCACAAAGACAAAGTCGGCAAGAACTGGCCTGAGGGGACTAGGTGGCTTGCGGATGCCACCTGCTGGTTAGAGAAAGTGTACTCCACGAAGCTGTAGATCTGACAAATTAAAGATAAGGGTTTGAATTGGCCTACACATCCTAAAAGAACCCTATCAAGTTAAGCAAATGCCAAGAGGCCAAAAACAACAGAAAATTTTAAAGCATATGAAAAAAACAGACGATATGGATAACCCAAGCCCAAACACCCAAATCAAAAGATCAGAGGAGACACCGTACTTGCAGCAATTAATCAAAGAACTAAAGATGAACAATGAGAGCATGGCACAGGATATAAAGGACATGAAGAAGACCCTAGAAGAGCATAAAGAAGAAATTGTAAGAGTAAATTTAAAAAATAGACTAACTTATGGAAATAAAAGAAACTGTTGACCAAATTAAAAAGATTCTGGATACTCATAGTACAAGACTAGAGGAAGCTGAACAGCGAATCAGTGACCTGGAGGACGACAGAATGGAAAATGAAAGAGCAAAAGAAAGAATGGGGAAAAACTCGAAATGGACCTCAGGGATATCACAGATAATATAAAACATCCAAATATAAGACTCATTGGTGTTCCAGAAAGGGAAGAGAAGGGTAAAGGTCTAGGAAGAGTATTCAAAGAAATTGTTGGGGAGAACTTCCCAAATCTTCTAAACACCATAAATATATAAATCATAAATGCCCAGAGAACTCCAAATAGAATAAATCCAAATAAACCCACTCTGAGACATATTCTGATCAAACCGTCAAATACGGAAGAGAAGAAGCAAGTTCTAAAAGCAGCAAGAGAAAATCAATTCACCACATACAAAGGAAATAGCATAAGACTAAGTGACTACTCAGCAGCCACCATGGAGGCGAGAGGCAGTGGCATGACGTATTTAAAATTCTGAGAAAGAAAAATTGCCAACCAAGAATTCTTTATCCAGCAAAGCCCTTCCCTCTATGTGGAATCTGACACCCAGGGAGGAATCTAGACCTGGCATTGTGGGATGGAGAACATCTTCTTGACCAAAAAGGGGATGTGAAAGGAAATGAAATAAGCTTCAGTGGCAGAGAAATTCCAAAAGGAGCCGAGAGGTCACTCTGGTGGGCACTCTTATGCACAATATAGACTACCCTTTTTAGGTTCTAATGAATTGGAATAGCTAGCAGTAAATACCTGAAACTATCAAACTACAAACCAGAACCCATGAATCTTGAAGACAATTGTATAAAAATGTAGCTTATGAGGGGTGACAATGTGATTGGGAAAGCCATATGGACCAAATTCCCTTTGTCTAGTTTATGAATGGATGAGCAGAAAAATGGGGGAAGGAAAAACAAAAACAAAACAAAAAAAGGCACCCAGTGTTCTTTTTTACTTTAATTTTTCTTTTTCACTTTAATTTTTACTCATTAATTCTGTGTGTGTGGTAATGAAAATGTCAAAAATTAATTTTGGTGATGAATGCACAACTATATAATGGTACTGTAAACAAATGAATGTATGCTTTGTTTTGTATGACTGGATGGTATGTGAATATATCTCAATAAAATCAATTTAAAAAAAAAAAAGAAGATCATGCTGACTGTAATAAGCCAGACACAAAAGAACAGATATTGTATGCGTCCACTTACATGAAATAACTAGAAAAAACAAAATAATAGAGACAGAAAGAAGATTACATGGTCCCAGGCAGGGCTGGGGATGCGGAATGAGGAGTTAATGGTTAAAAGTTATAGCATTTCTGTTTGAGGTAATGGAAAAGTTTTGATAATGAGTGGTGATGACAGTAGCACAATGTTATGAATGCAATCAACACCAGTGGATTTTACACCTGAAAGTGATTAAAATGGGAAATGTTATATTATATATATGTTACTACAATAAAACTTTTCAAAGAAAAAAAAGAAGAAACATCTTAAATCGGTAAACTAAGTTCTTATCTGGCAGAACTTGAAAGAAAAGCACAAACCCAATCCAAAGTGAGCAGAAGGAAAGAAATAATAAACATTACAGTGGGAATAAATGAAAGAGAATAGAAAAACAATAGAGAGGATTAATAAAACCAAGAATTGGTTCTTTAAAAAGATCAATAAAATTTACAAACTTTACCTACATGGACAAAGAAAAAAAGAGAAAGGATGCAGATAGTATATAACAGAAATGAAAGGAGGGCATTACTATTTTATTAAAGAGGATTATAAGAGGATATTATAAACAATTATATGCCAACAAATTAGGAATCCTAGATGAAATGGATAAATTCCTAGAAATGTACAGGTTACCTAGACTGAAAGAGGAAGAAATAAAAGACTTCAATAGACCAATAACTAGTAAAGAGATTGAATCATTAATCAAAACCTTCCAACAAAGATAAGTCCAGAGCCATATGACTTCACTGATGAATTTTACCAAACATTCAGAGGAAAATTAACAACAAGCCTTCTTAAAGTCTTCCAAAAAACCAAAGAGAAGGTCATACTTCTCAAGTCATTCTGAGAGGCTAGCATTACTCTGATATCAAAGCTAGATAAATATATCATAAGAAAAGAAAACTACAGTTTAGTGGTTCTTCAGAAAGTTCAGTATAAAATTACCATATGACCTGGCAATTCCACTTCTAGGTATATACCCAAAACAACTGAAAGCAGGGACTCACAAAGATATTTGCACACTAATGTTCATAGCACCTTTATTCACAATAGCTAAAAGGTGGAAGCAACCCAGATGCCCACTGATGGATGAGCGGCTAAACAAGAACACTGTACATACATATAATGGAATACTTCCCAGCCATAAAAAAGAAAGAAGTTCTGATATATGCTACACATGGATGAACCTTGAAAACATCATGCTGAGTAAAATAAGCCAGTCACAAAGGGACAGATATTGTATGAGTCCACTTAAATGTGATAACTAGAATATACAATTCATAGACACAGAAAATAGAGTATAGATTATGTGGATGGGTGGGGGGCACAGGGAGTCAATGCATAATGGGTACAGGGTTTCTGTTTGGTGTAATGGGAAAGTTCTGGTGATGGATGGTGGTAAGAGTAGTGCAGCTTGTGAATGTCATAATCCCACTGAATGGTAGGCTTGAGAACAGTTGATATCAGCAAGTTTGTGTTGCATATATGTTTCCACAGTTTAAAAAGAGAGACAGAGAGACTAAAGAGACAATGACAATTAAATGCAATACATGAGCCTGGACCAGATCTAATAATGGAGGATAAAATGCCCCAAGGGACATTAATCAGACAATTGAAATATAGAGTGTAAGCTTTCCATTAATGTTAAATTTCTTGAACTTGATAATTGTACTTAATGTAGTTGCATAAGTCAATATCCCTGGTCTTAGGAAATATAATGAAAGTATTAAGTATTGAATTTTCTAATGTTTAGAAAATTGGTAGAGTGATGGACTAGATAGACTTGATAGAATAATACAAGAAAAGTGGCAAAATGTTAAAAAGTTATTAAGTCTAGATATCTGGCTAGAGGGTATATTGGCGCTCTGGGAATAGGTTTTATATTATTTTTGTAATTTTAAAGTTTGAAAGTATTTCAATATAAAATGTTTTAAAAATTTACACATAAAGTTATATTCAGGCAATTTTTTAGAAAAATTGTCCCATGCGAATCATCAGTTCTAGATGTATTAAAATTTATAGTTCAAAGTAATTTCCAGATTTTATCTCAATCTTGTCAGTCTTTAAAATATTATTAACAGTTCCAGTAACAGCTGCATCAACATAAAGGTCCTTCTCAAAATAAAAAAATTATAAAATTACAAAAATCATCATGCATTTGCCAAAAGTAACTGACATCATTTTCAATTATATGAATTGAAAATGAAGTTGCTAAAAGTATACATTTTGATGACCTAATAAATGATTTTGCAGAAAAACAAGTTAGAGAAATCTCATGACCAATCAAGATATCACATATTAATTTATATATTATGTATCGTGTATAAAATTATGACACCAATTTTTTTCTATATTTTTATGTATTACTTGCGTATTACTATTACCTGCATTATGTTTTATATTAATAAAATATTTTTAAAGGAAAAAGTTTTTTCCTGAATTTTCAACAGAGTCCCTATTTTCTTTTCAAGTAGTCTCCTCAAATTGTGTATCTTGCCCTGGTATCATCTTACCATTGAGATCCTATCTAGCTTTGATCAAGTCAATTAACCTTTGCATCTCAATTTTCTCACCTGTCAAATGGGAATGATGTTTATCTTGCCTCACAGAATTGATGGGCATATTCAAAATATATATATATATATACACATAAGTGAACGTGCTTTGAAAAATTGTAAGTGCTTTAAAATATTGGGTGGCATTTTTTGCTTTGTACAAAATATCATTTAACCACTACCCTTCCGGAGTTTGAGTTCTTAGACAAACACATCTTTTATCTAAAATGAAGAATGTAATTCATTTTTTTCTATGAGATTTCCAAACGTTTGAGAGAGACTAAATGATTCATTTGATCTGTAATGGTGTCCTATATATTGTCTAGTGGTTTCACGGATGGAATTTTTCTTCACATGGCTAAAAGCAAACTATAAACCCAAAGTCATGCAGAGACACTAGATTTGAGTCAACAGCCTTGAAGCCTGGAAACTCAGAGCCTTTCTGATAACCCTCCATCCTGACTTTTAAGTAACTCAAAGGAAAAATAACACTAGGAGAGCTGACATCTGTAGAAATCTGTAGACATCTGATACTATCAAGTAGCACCTCTATAAATAAAGGCCAAAACGCTCCCATACTCAGATGGCTGTGATTAGGAGCCCTCCACTTCAGAGGCTTCATGAATCTGAGGACCAGGTTGGGACTGAGAGCCAAGGAGGGTCCAAGGCAGAAGCTGGGGCCCCAAATCTGAGCTTCCATTTAATGCACACCCTCTCTGGCAATATCCTGAGCATTGGCAAAAACGACACCATTATCCACCATCTCTGGGGTTTTTCTGGAATGGTGAAGCAGGGTGTGGTGGTTTGGAACTGCACATACCCCAGAAAATCATGTTCTTAAAGCTGACCCATTCCTGTGGGTGTGAACCTCTTCTAAGTAGGCTCTTTAGGTGGGCTACTTAAGATGTGACCCACCTCATTCAGGGAGGGTCTTAATCCTCTTACTGGAGTCCTTTATAAACAGGATGAGTATAAAGGGGGAGAGATGGGGAGAGAGAAAGCCACAGAAGCAAGAAGCTGAAAGCAACAAAACCTCAAAGAGAAGGGAGCGACAAGGAAATGCCGCCATGTGCCTTACCGTGTGGCAGAGGAGTCAAGGATCGTCGGCAGCTGGTCTTTGGGAAGAAAGCACTGTCTCGATGATGCCTTGATTTGGACATTTTTACAGCTTCAAAACCGTCAGCCTGTTAAGCTAATAAATTCCCATTGTTAAAAGCCAACCCATTTTATGGTGTCTGCTTTCGGCAGCTTAGCAAACTAAAACACAGGTCGTGCTGAATCTTTTATCCCCCCTGCTGAATCTCCGGACACCACCTGCAGGTAACTGGCTAGGGGTGGGGCTAGGACCTTGGAACAAGCTTTCTGTGTGAAGAGCTGGCTCTGAAGAGCCAGACATGCTCAGGATCAATAAATGAATAAATGAACAAGCTGCAGGGGTAGAATTCTGATCGCTCCATTGCCCTTGCCCCCTAGAAGCTGGTCAACATCTCCCTCCTCCAGGGTGTGGGATTCACTTTGAAGAGTCCCCTCTCACTGGCCATCTTCAGACAGACCCTCCCACTGCCCAACCTTTGTCCTCTTCCTAATTGCCCTGATCTCATCCCAGCCTCCACAGCTATGTTTAAAGTCCACCTCTGGGGAACACACGGATTGAGCATTCCAGATAATCCCTTTCCAAGTCCCATCTGACATCGGACTGGGTGGCCTGCCCCTGAGACTTCCTGGGACCCTGGCTGGGGTCTGAGGGCGGCCCTCGCTGCTCACCTGGCTGCAGGATGAAGGTGGCCACCGGCTTCATGGTTTTGTGGCTCAGCCTGGGGGGTGGCCTGGCTCAGAGCGACTCCAGCCCGGACGCAGAGGAGTCCTATTCAGACTGGGGCCTTCGGCACATCCGGGGCAGCTTTGAATCTGTCAACAGCTACTTTGATTCCTTCCTGGAGCTGCTGGGAGGGAAGAACGGAGTCTGTCAGTACAGGTGCCGCTACGGTGAGTGTGCAGTTTCCCTCCCTGTCAAACTGTCCCTGTGGTGGACCTGTGAGCAGCCCAGGCAGGTCACGTTCTGCCATGCGCTTTTCCCTATCAACCACCACTTAGGGAGCATTGCCAGGTTCAGCAAATAAAAATGCAGGATGCCAAGAGAAATTTGAATTTTAGATAAACAAAGAAAAGTTTGTGTAATATAAGCGTGTCCAATCATTACTTGTCCTGCATTTTTTCTTTTTTCAATCTGGCAAACCTACTCCAAGGACCTTTTCAAGACTTTTTAACCCGGGGGCATTTTAACGAGTTTATCGTCAGGCTGGTAGCATAAAGGGCAGTGTGGGATGAGAAGAAATTGTGGGAGAAAACTATGTGGGGGTCCTTGGGATGAAAACTGAAGTTGAACACTCAGAGAAAATTCTGCCCCGGGGAAGGGGCATGGAGGGTGAAGCAGCTTACTCCATAGCTCTGAATTAAGCTTGGAAATCTTTCCCTCTACTGCAGTTCAGCACCTTCTCCCAGCTCTGCCAGTCTCTGATTGGCATCAGTTGCCTGCACTGTCCCTGATGCTACAGCCTCCACTGGCAACGGCAGGCCTCCCGGTGGTGGGAAGAGGCGTGCGGCCAGCTGTCTGCAGGCCGGGATCATTCCCTGCGTGGGCCTGGGGCTGTTCTCAGGCTGAGTGCCAGGCGTGCAATTAGGGAACAGCAGGAGCGCTTACCCCGCCTCCTAAAGCCATGCATGGGAGCCAGGGAGCACGCCTGAGTCATCCCTGGGGCCAGCTCTTCCTATACTCTGCACTGGAAGTTCACATAATGGGAGCAGAATGCAGACCTGAACCTCGGAGCTGGAAGGCACAGTGTAACTTTAAATGCAAACTTGTCCAATGCGTATAGTCTCGTATAGCATTAGTTTTATGGTTTTGTTTATCAAATGTCTCACCATGGAATAAGAGATGAAAATGGTGAGTCAGTGTAGCTTAGCAGGAAAACATATTTGAGAAATATTGTCTCCAAACGCCCAACAGATAAAACAGCCTAGAGAGAGAGACAACAAAGCTATGTACTTTCTGGACTCACCCAATAAGTCTCCCTCTCTCTCCCTTTTTTATCTTCTAGCAGGGCAAGTGGCTTCCTTATATGCTAAGAATGAACAGGAAATAATGACCAACTATTGTTCCAGAACCAAAAAATTTTGCAGCGTAGAAGTTTTAACCTCATAGGGAGGTGGTAAAAAAGGAAGCTGATCTTCCCTGTGAAAAATCCCCTATGGTATAAAGCCGGGGCTGCTAGGACTGGGTGTTAATTTACTTCGGGTATTTCAATTATCATTAGGTGCTGTTTTTCCCTTCCTATACACAACACAAGACATATCTGTCCAGCAAATAGAAAATGGCAGGAATTTATTTAGGAAAATGAGAACCAAACCTTGTTCTTCCTTCTCCAGCAAAATAGCACCAAAAGATTTCAGCAGAGCTTGGTTGCAGAGCCTTCTGCCCGGGCAGGGTCCAAGTCGCGGGGGGTCGGAACAGTCAACAGAGAGAGAACAGGAAAGTAAATAAATCCTCTCACTCTGAGAGCAGACTCTGTGAAAGGAGGAGCCTTTCAAAACATATGAAAATGGGGGTTGAAGCCTTGCTGTGTTTGGAGCCCAGGGGAGCTGAGGATCTAGAGGCTGTGCTCCAATAGAGCAAAATAGCTTCTCAGGTTGATAGCGAATCAGTCTTTGAACAGATATCTAATAATTAGCTGGGTCTCTGTTCTTTTTTGTTGTTTGCTTTGTGATTCCTCTCCCATATGCAAAGCTTCTCTTCTCTTTTTAAAGCAGCAGTTCTCAAACGCTCCTGTACATGGAATCACCTGGAGGGCTCTTAAAACAGATTGCTGGGCCCCACCCACCCCAAGTGTTTCTGATTCAGTAGGTCTGGGGAGGGCTAGAGAATTTGGATTTCCACCAAGTTCCCAGGTGAGGCTGATGCTGCTGGTTTGCGGACCACAGTTCTAGAACCATGGCTTTAAAGACCAGACTTCTAGAAATACTGGTACAGTAATGGAAGAGTCATGATCTTTGGATTGCCTGTCAACCTTGGTGTCCTTATATGTATAAATGATGCTAACAGTGCCTACCTTGCAGAGTTGTGTGAGAATTTTAAAAATATATATTAAGAATTTAGAGCTGTATATGGAGCATAGCAAGCACCAAACAAATTTTGTAAATGTTATAGGAAAGATAGTTTAGTGAACAAGTTAACTATGCATTCAGATGCTTCCAGTTCTCTTTCAACATAAAGTAAAAACAGAAAACAACACAGAAATCCCAGTGGTTGGATGGCATCTCTCAGCTTCTGGAAAAAGTCCCTCGAAAGAAGGAAGATTTCAGGGTTCTTGGCCTTTACGAAGGTCCCTGGAGCAGAGTTTCTTGTGAACCCGATGAAGATATTGTCCACACTGTCACACTTTTATAAAATGACCTCCTGATGAGTTGCTTCTTGGGTTTAGTTCCAGGAAAAAGTATCTTTAAATATCAATTTTTAGTCTTTTTTTTTTTAAAAAGAGAACTTTTTATATGTCAGAAATCTTAGAGCAAAATTTTATGAAACTGTGAGTTTGTATATTTTTCCAGAGAAAGAATTCATAGCCTTCATCAGATTCTCCAGGGAAAAAAAAGACTCAAGAAAAGAAAACAGCCACTGGCTCAAGGGCAAATTCATTGTTCTCATGCTAGGGTGAGCCGTTCCTGGTTGCCCGGGTTCCTGGGATGTGGGATTGCAGGGCTAAAACCAAGTCCCTCCCGGGCACAGTGGGACAAGTTGGTCCCCCTACCTCATGGGGCACTTGCTCTGTTTCCATGAGGAATTATAGAGTTCACTGCTTCTGTAAAATCGCCACTCTTCTGCTTTGCTCTGTGAGTGTGTTGCCCAACTTGCATCTACTGGTGACCTGGAGTGTTTCTGGAAGTAGCCAGGATCCACATTTCAATTAAAATCCGCTGACTCCAGGGTAGTCCCTCAGCTGGGTGGGGAGAAGGGACACACCCTCCCAGGGAGATACAACCCTTGACCCAGGTCATAAAGTCCCGGAAGTTTTTACTGTTCTTTCCACTGACAAAACTGACAGAAGAAAAGATCAGGACCAGGAGGCAGTGTCCGCGCCTGGAAGACAGAACTCCTGGCTTTCACTTCTCATTTCCCTCCTCAGTCTCCCTCTCCTGTGTCTTTTAGCTGCGTTTATGGCATTTCACTTTATTCGGAAGGTTTTAATTTTTATAAGATCAAATTGTTCAATCTTTTTCTTTATGGCTTCTGAGTTTGGTATCTTGCTTGGAAAGCACTCTCACATCAAGAGTAACAATAGTCTGCTATTTTTATGTGTGAAAGAAGCCACAAATTAGTGTGTCTGTGTTTATAAAATTTAATGAACACTGAAATTTGAATTTCATATAATTTTCATGTTGTGAAACGTTATCCTTGTTTTTTTGTTTCCCCCAATGATTTAAAAATATTTAAAAATACAAAAACCCTTAAGACTGAGTGGATTGATAAAAAATGATTATGGATTTTGTTTGAAACATATATATATATATATATATATATATATATATATAAACATATATATTTACAAACCACTTTTGGCTCACAGGCTGTACAAAAACTGGCAGTGGGATGGGCTTGGCCAGCATGTCATAGTCCACTAACCCCTGAACTGGAGGAGTAAGTTGTCAGCCTCCCACATCTATAAAGAGCCAAAACCAGAAAATAAAACTAATTTGTGGATATAATATGTGTTTTCTGCCTAGGATCAAATCATCACTTTTTTTTTTTTCCTAGAACTTTAAATTCAAGCTTCATTCCTAAACAGAATTTCTGTAGCAAATGCAAAATATTAAATGCAATAAAAATGGCCTTCATCAACAGCAGGCCTAGGTGGGAGGGAATTGCAGTTGCCCTTTCCTTATCTTGCAAACTGGGATATCAGAGTTTTATCTTCTGTGAGTTATCAAGTGCAGACAAGGCAGAGGGTAACCCAGGAAACCGCACTAAGTCTGCTACAAATGGGCTTATTGGCAAAAATACATAAAAAATGTTCTGTCATCAAATTTAAACATTTGATTTTTGATTAAAATTTTTTTTTTCTAACGTCTGTCAAGTTATAGATGCAGAACATTAATAGAAGAACATTCTGAAGAAAAAATACAGTCACCATAATCTCATCTCCAAGAGACAACCCACATTTGGTAGTGTGGTGTGGTCTGATTATTTTCATATGTGTAATTCTGATTACTTTTTTTTTTCACACCCTACCCATTCCCCCATTCCCAGTGCTTCTGATGCTGATGGAGATATTAGGTTAGTAACGTATCAGTGATGAGTTATCTTTCTCCAGAAGTTTGGAAAGAAATGCAGGGTCTTTATGGTGAGCTGGCAGAGTCAGCTGACAAGTAGTGTATCTTCCATTACAGAGAACAAGAAACAACGTGTAAAAATAAAACATTAAAAAAAAAAAACAACAAAAAAAACCCATAACACCCAATCCTTTCAAGCTAGACTGAAATAAAGGGAAATCTTCATGTTCTAGAAATGAAGAGGAAACTCAAAACCAAAGTGGCGAGCTGGAGCTGTTGCTACAAGGTTTTCAGTCTGGAATGTATGTACCCTCTAAGGCTAAGGAGTGGGGTTTTAATGCTCCATGCAAAGAGAGGAAATGGAAACTTTGTAAGAATTGGGAACTGGAGCTGAACAAACATCCTGCATAAAACTTAGAGCCTGAAAGAGCTGCCCACTCTGTTTTAAAAGGATTAGAAATTTCTTCACAATATGCCAAGAAGTAGCAAGGATGCTTTCTATCCACCTGGGGCTGAAGGGGAAATAAACAAAAAATCACTACCCCAAGCGTATTCTATGTTCTAACTGAGACAGTCTACCTGGAGTGAGCATCCTGATACCACTCAGGTGAGTTCTTTTCTGATGTGCACAGAAGCCAATTCAGTGACACCAGGATTTTGAGAAAAGAAAGAATTTATTAGCAAAGGGTAGGCCTGCAGAGACGGGGGGAAAAATCCTGAGATCTGTCTCCCTAAACTGGAGGGGTTAGAGATTTTTATTAGGTTAAACAAAGGGAGGTGGGAATAGGAACTTGGCACATTGTAACTGGCCGGTTTACGTTAAATTAAGGATTGCAAGTTAGCTATTGTAATTGACTATGCTTACATTCAAATTAAGGATTGTAAACTGGTCATTAATGCCGATGGGTTCTTTCTTTTAGGATCTGGTGTTACTCTCTCCTGTTGATCCTGCTCACTTTGATTCCACTCACAGAATGTTTGATGTTCTGGGGTCACTTTAAGTTTAGGTTTCTCCTTTCTGCGCATGCTTCAATGGTTAAAACTAGTTTCAGCCAATTCTGGGAAGGTAGAAGAAAACAGGAACTTGTCCTGTGGTGCGAGTCCCTTATTAAGGAACGTAAGGAAATAGGTTTACCCCCCCAAAAAGGAAAGTGAAAACGTTAACAAGTTAGCACAGGAGGCTATTCTAGTGAGTTTGCGTGTGGCGGCTTCAATCCCAAACTGAGAAATTATCATAAATACTTGTCCACGTGTCTGGAGACTCTTGGAGCCGCAGCAAAGCAATGGAGTAGCTGCCCTGCTGTTACACAACCCGGGACACAGGAAGCCTCTTAGAAAAAAAGTCCTACTGAAGATGAGCTTTTAATAAAAGCCATGTGGAAAAAGACCCAGATAAAATAATAATCCAGAAAAAAATGATCCAGAAAAAACACTCTCTGGTAATAACCGAGAGTGAGTACACATAAAAAATGGGAGATTTAGCATCCCAAGGACTGGAGGTAATAAAATGATATAATGAAAATATTTGAAATTACTAAGGAAATAAATGAAGGAATAGAAAACCATAATGAGAAAAACAGAACTCCCTGAAAAATGAATACATAGATTTGGAAAAAAGAGCCAAATAGAATTCTAAGAAATGAAAATTATAGTCTTTGAAATAAAAAAACTCAGTGGAAAGGTTAAATAGCAAATTATTCAAGCTACAGAGAATTAGTAGGGTAGAAAAGAGATTTTGGTGAAGCTATCCAGAATTCAGTACAACGAAAGAAAAAAAGATGGAAAATATGAAACAGAGGTTAAGATACATGGGGGACAGGATAAGAGAGCTTCATCATTCATTAATAAGAGTCCCCTAAGGAGAGACTAGAGAGAATGAGGAAAAGAAAACATTCACACAGTGGCCACAAATTTTCCAGAGGTGAAAGAAACCCAAGTCCTCAGATTGTTCCAGCAGGACAAGGAGAAACAGTCCACATCTCGAGACACTGTGGTGAAACTGGGAGGATGTGCAGAAACTGGAATCCTTGTGCATTGCTGGTGGGAATGTAAAATGGTGCAGCTGTTGTAGAAAATAGTTTGGCACTTACTCAAAAAGTTAAACATGAGTTAGTAAATATGGTTATTACACAGCAATTCCATTCCTAGATTCCCCAAAGAATTGGAAACTGGTACTCAAATACTTGTATGTGCATGTTCATAGCAGTGTTATTCACAATAGGCAAAGGTGGACACGGCCCAAGTGTCCATCCATCACCAGATGAAGGGATCAACAAAATGTGGACTAACATACGATGGAATATTAGTCAGCCCTTAAAAAGGAATGACCTTGTGGTACATGCTGCAACATGCATCAACCTTGAACAAATTATGCTAAGCGAGAGAAGCCAGACAGGGAAGGCAACATATTGCATGATTCCGTTTATATAAATATTCAGTATAGGTAAATTCACAGAGACAAGAAGCAGACTGGAGGTTGCCCGAGGCTGCAGGGAGGGCATGGGAGGCACCTGCCTAATGGGTTCGGGGTCTCCTTTTGGGGTGGTGAAATGTTTGGGAACTAGATAGAGGTGGTGGTTGTACAACATTATGAATGCATTAAATACAACAGAGCTGTTCACTCTAAAATGATTCATGTTATGTTTTGTGAATTTTACCTCAAGGAAAAAAATGAAGTACTGATACACCCACAACATTGAAGAATCTTGCAAACTTTATGTTAAATGAAAGAAACCAGGCACAAAAGGCCACATACTGTATGATTTCATTTATGTGAATTGTCCAGAATAGGCAGATTTAAAGAGAAAGTAGATCAGTGGTTGCCTTGGGCTGGGGTTGGGGGCTTCAACTGTACCTGTAACATGTAATTAAACCGCAAACAAACCTGAAGTAAATTTGGTGACTGTTAACATTGTATTTGTATGGTGGGCATATGGTGTTTGTTTCTCTGACTTTTTTTCAGTTTTGAAGTATTTCATAATACAAAATAATTAAAAGTGAAATACCTAGTAGGAGAAGATTAAAGAAAAGAAGGAAAAAAGAAATGGCAAGTGCCTCACTCTGAGGAGCAGGTCTTAGCTTTTTCCTCAGTCTTCTCTTCCCTAAGAAGAGGCAGAGAAATGTGGAAGAACAGGTCTGTGGATACAAATGGGAAATCTGAATTCATATCCTTTTTCTCCACTTGCTACATGGCCTTAGGCAAGTCAGTCCGTCTCTTATCTGGACAGTGGGATAAAAATATCCACTCCGATGACCATCCCAAAGTGCTCTGGTCACGGGTATCTTGATCTATGATAGCTGCCATTGATTCAACTGACCAAGCTTCCCTCTCCACATCTGTCAGATCGTAAAATGGTCACTCAAAAACAATGTAGGAGAAATTAAGAAATTAAATATTTTCAGATTGTTTCTGTTTAGTTCTATAATAACAAATGCTAAACTATTGCTCAGAGGTGTTTCTTTGCTCTTTGGTCAACAATGCTTTGTTTACATTTACGGAGTCTTTCTAAACTTCCTCAAGTCATTCTGAAGAATGTGGTCCTGATAGAATTCGGATTCCTTAACTGTGTGATCAGGTGATGTTCTTGTAATTCTGTGTGTGGTGTGCGGGTCTCACAGTGGATAGAAGAATCAGAAACCTTGACTTTTAGCTTTGGTTTTGCATCGACCTTATCTTCAAGGTTATGAATTTAGAGGAGGGATTGGAGACTGATTACTGCTTATTGGGTATAGAGTTTCTGTTTGGGCTGATGAAAAAGTTTCAGTAATGGTGGTGACAGTGTCACAACATTGTAATTGAAGCCACTGAGTTGTACAGTTAAAAATGGTAAAATTTTTGATATATATATATGTTATCACAATTGAAAAAAAAGTAAAGAAATGTTAAAACTGCCAATAAATGCTCATAAAATGTTTTGAGATTAGGAGAAAATGCCATACTTGTTTGCAGGCTTATTACTTTGTTATGATGATACCACCATCATCATCACCTAATTTAGACTTGACTCTTTGGTGAGGAACAGTGACCTTTTTGAATACAAATTTTTTTTTTTAATTGGAGAAGTAGATTTATAGAAAAATCATGCAGGAAATACAGTGCTTCCTCCCCCCACTCCCATTATTAACACCTTGCATTAGGGAGGTATATTTGTTACAACTGATGAAAGAATGTTAACTTTAGTTATTAACTTTAGTGCATGGCTTACATTAACGTTCCCTGTTTGTGTTGCACAGTCCTTTGGTTTTTAAAAATTTTTATTCTAGGAATATATATACAACCTAAAATGTCCCCTTTTAGACACATTCAAATATATAATTCAGTGCTGTTAATTACATTCACAATGTTGTGAGCAGTGACTTTTTAAGAAAAAAAATTGAATCTGCTTTTAGATAATTTTTATTGGACAAATATTCCCAAATGTCTAATTTCTGAATATTTCTTCCTGCTTCTTTTCTCTCTTCTCCTGCTAGGAAAGGCACCAATGCCCAGACCCGGCTATAAGGCCCAGGAGCCCAACGGCTGCAGCTCCTACTTCCTGGGTCTTAAGGTACCAGAAAGTGTATGTACCACTAACATTTCCTTCTCAGCTGATTGCTTTTACTAACCAAATAATCACTGCTGATGGAAGCATTTGTGGCATAAAGTTGAGCAATTGCAATTACTTTAAATCAGACATAGGAGAAGGGAGATAATTTTCAAGGAAGGGATCTGATTTCCATTTCCAGAGACGGCTGTCCCTCAGAGAAGCCCTTGTGTAGTGGGTCAGAACTCTGAAATTTCCACTGCAGACATCAGTGGAGGCTTAGGGGATCAAAGCCTGATTTAATTTGAAATAAATCTGCTAAGTTTGACTTACTTAAATTATGACACTTTCCAGTGTCTATTGGAGGCAGCTGGTACCGGCTGGTGAGAGCTGATTGTTATGTTGCCGGGTTGACTTCAAGTTGGTAGCTTTAAATCAGTCTGTAGTATTTACATCACAGAATTCTGCAAACCCTACAAGTCAGCACACACCTCACCCAGCTACTTGCTAAATGTTTACCAGCCCACCATTGGGCCTTTCTGAATAAAAAAGAAATCAATTTCTTGAAAAGCTCTTTATCTTCTTTCTCTTTAGAAGAGGTTTCACATAAAATGTAGGTAAAGGGATTTATTATCTGCACTATGATTTTGTTCTTTACTCAGGCTAAACTTCACTTTTCTGCTGATTCAAAAGATTGTCATTCATAATAGTTTTCTAAGGACCATAATGTTTATTTTCTAAAGATGCTTGCCCATGTGGCATCTTTGTGCAAATTGGGAAAAGGTCCCCTTTCCTCAAGAAGGTTATTTCTATTTGTCAGAAAATTATCCTAATAAGCTGATTTTGCTACAAAAAGAAACTTGACTGACATTATGCCTAATAAATATGTAAATCTCTGATGTCTTATGGGAAGGCACCTTTCAGCGATGGTGCTTTCTTTGTGTTACCCGCACAGCCGTGTGGTGGTTGGGTCCACAACCAGCAATGTGCACAGAAGCAAGAAAACTCTTTCAAATATATATATTAGAGAAACCACATATTTTTTTTGGCCAATATACCTCATTTGATATCAATTTAGTAGCTATGGAACAGGCACACATATTATTTTGGAAGTAATTTATTTTGTTTGCTGATATAAATATTATCTGGAACTATCTCAAGAATTTTTCAATTTATTTAGTTGAATTAGAGCCATCATACTCATCTAATTCTCAGTTATCTTTGTTGGTAGCAAAGTAGTTCACTTCAGGTATCATCTGATGGCGATTAAGGCAGGATTATAGAACCCAGGTCTTTGCCCAGCATGACAAGTTAGATGGTCTGTAAATATAATTTTTGTTTTTTGTTTGAAAGAGCATTTTAGCCTGCTAAAGTCCATATTCTGCTATAGGTGGCTTTAAGGCCACCCCAGGGGAAACGATCTATAATAGCTAATGAATCGATCTTCACCCACACCTTGAAACCTGATTTTCACAGCTTTCACCCAAGTCTAGGTCTGTACTATCAGAAAAACTGCAAAAGATTCTAAGATGTCCTACTTAGGTCTAGACTCTCTCTGTCCATCTCTTTATGTACCACAGAATGATTATTCTTCTTTAATCACTGTTTTTCTCATGTTCCTTCCTTGCTCAAGAGTCTTTATCAAATCTAACTAGTTACTTTGGAAACCAAGGCCATCCATCAACTTGCCCTTATCTATAATTAAAAAAAAATTATATACACACATGCATGCATGCATACGCGCGCGCACACACACACACACACACACACACACACACAGGCATACATATCTTTTTTCCTGCTAAGGAAAGACTTAGCAGGAAAGACTTTGGAAGACTAAACAAATGAATTGACTTGCTCACAAATGATTTGCTCATTATTTCTTTTCTCTCCCTGCTATATCACAAGTCAATTCTCAACTCTAATAATCCTCTCTCAATTTTCTTTTGAAACCCTCTTAAATAAATCTTTCTTGTTTGATAACTCTACCTGTGATATTCTGTGAACTTGAGTATGCAGTTTATGCTACTACATTTAAAGTTGTTCACAAGCTCTTAGTGTGCATGCATGTTTTAGATATTGGGGTCTGACTATGATCCCCTTGCGGTCGGGAACTATATGTTCTATATTCCCCTCTGCTCCCCAACCCAGACACACACACACACACACACACACACACCCTTAAAGCACTGTTCTATGGATGCTGGTGACTTCTTGGAGAACCGAGGCTCAGTTTTCATACTCCTTAGCCTTGGAATCCTCTGCTCAAACAAAATCTCACCTGCAAAAATGTTAACATAAATTTTGGTTGAATTAGGAAGTCCTACAGATCTGCCCTTTGCACTACTACTCCTGATCTCTCTTTTCATCACTATAGCAACCTGTGAATTTGAAAATGACTGAAATCTAAAAGAAAAAGAAGAAAAATTAACCATTTAGCATCACATATTAAACGAATAACTAAATCATAATGAAAACTTAGCCTCGTAAGTCTCCATCTGATGTTTTCTACCCACTCATTGGTATTTCTGAATGGATCTGAACATGTACCGGGAATGGGAGAACTGGCTATTAATATGGTGAGCAAGGTTGCTTAAGGCCCTTGGTTGAAGTGTGTCATTTTCTCCCTTCCCTTTTCTTCCCTCACTTTCCCCCAGATGGACTTGGGCATTCCAGCAATGACCAAGTGTTGCAACCAGCTGGATGTCTGCTATGACACTTGTGGAGCCAACAAATATCGCTGTGATGCAAAATTCCGATGGTGTCTCCACTCGATCTGTTCTGACTTGAAGCGGAGTCTGGGCTTCGTCTCCAACGTGGAAGGTAGGGTATTAAGGGCACTTACTTGTGAGCAGAGAGTTTTGCTCCCATTTTCACAGAGTTGTGGCCACAGCCCCTTTACTCAAGGAGACCATCCGAGCCCAGTGAACTTTCTATAAAGAAAGAACTCCATAATCAGTGCAAGAAAGGATGAAGGAAGGTTCTGGGCCCTGCTCCCCCACAGTTCTTGCTGTTCTGCCCAGGAACTGCTGGCCCTACTCCTGATGGAAAGGGCCACACCAAAGCCTTCCCAGAGAAATAAAAATCTATCCTTTAAAACCCAAAAGTTGCCCAACTGGCATTGGTTATCCATTCCACTGTTGAATAATTTTCCACATCAGAAGTTACTTGGTATAGGACTACTAGTTTGTTTTAAACTGTTTTTCCTAATTCACAGTCAGGGAAGGATTTTTTTTTTTTTTTTAAACTATCATTTTGCATGGAAAGATCTCTCTCTATATATACTTGAAAAAATATATCTCTTTAAATAACTGCTTAGTTACCTAATCTCAAGCACTCATTCTTTAAATTCTTTTTCCTAATTCACCTTAGGAAAAGTTTTAATCCCTCAGCTTCTGAAGCCAGAACATTACATTAGTTTTACATATTTTTAGATAGTAAAGGTTGAAATTCAAGCTGGCCCCACGCTGCAAAGAAAGTCAGCAGTAGAAAGAGTCTTGGATCTTGTTTTTAGATAAATGTCTACAGTGTGGTCCTGAAGTAAATGTGTAAGGGTTTGAAAATATAAATAATCTAGTACCTGCTGCTAATCCAGGGTCAGGTTGAGTTATATCTTCCAAGCAATGTCCTATTGATTCTTTCTCCAAAATCTCTCTTTGATAGTCCCACTTGCCTGGTTACTGCAAATTAACCCAGTTGCTGGGCTCCATCCAATCTGTTCTCCCTATTGGGACCAGATATATTTTTATACCACACAAATCTGATCATCTCCACCCACTGTTTAAAGCCCTTCAATAGATTCCTCTTAAGGATGAAATCTCAACTCCTTACTGTGACGTAAAATGCCATGCCCTATTCAGCCTTAGTTACCTTTCCAGGATCTTCCTGGTTACTCCAGATTCCTCTCCTGACTCCTGCCATTTCAAACTACTTGGGTTGATGTCCCATACTTTTCTGCCCCTTCAGTCCCTCTGCTTGGAGCACCATGATCATTCTTTGGTTGTTAACGTGGAAGCAGCTTTATTGAGATATGTGTCATGTATTACACACTTCACCCATTTAAAGTGTACAACTTAGTGGTTTTTAATATGCTCGCAGAGATGTGAGTCAACATCACAATCGATTTTAGAGCATTTTTGTCATTCCCCAAAGTAACCCATATCCATTAGTAGTCACTGTCCATCTTCCTCCACCTAACTCTAGGCAACCACTGATCTACTTTCTATGATTTGTCTATTCTGTACATTTCACATAAATGGAATCATACAATAAGTGATCTTTCGTGACTGGTTTCTTTCACTTAGCATAATGTTTTCAGGGTTCATCCATGTTGTAGTCTGCACCGTACTTCATTTCCCTGATCATTCTTGAAGCTTAAACATAGATATTGTACCTCCTCTGAGATCCCTTCCTTAATAATCCTTTCCCCAGAGGGACAGAGACCCTTTTATGATCACCCACAGCACCTCGGGTTACTTTCATCATGCTGTAGTGTAACTATCCGTTTATCTGTCCATCCTCTCCAACTCTATGTCCAAACTATGAGATCTTTGAGTTGGGGATGATGCCTTTCATCTCGTTATCCCTAGCCCCTGACAGAGTGGCTGACCAACATACACAAGTATTTTTTTCAGTGAAAGAATAATTGTTCATCCTTTGCTTGGTCAGGGAAGCTACAGGAAACATGGCTGTATTATCTGGGAGACTATTTAAAAATTATAAGTTTCCATGAGGTGAACATAATAGTGGTTTGGGAAATTCTGATTGCTAAGCAAGGTTCTGCCCTGGAGGGCACCCCAAAGTCTATTCTGCTCTCCTGGATTGAATGGGAACGTCTCTGAAAGATTTAAATATATGCTTTTCCTTTTAATTCTGTACTTGGATTACGGCCTCTACTTTCCTCTGGGTGTTGTGCCATCCTTGGAAAGACATTGCCTCTTCATAATTACTCATACGATTTGGGGTAGTCCTGTATATTAATCTTTATATATCTCATCGTCTTTTCCAAGTAGCCTGTGATTCGCTGGCTGACACTGTGTTCAACACTGTCTGGACCTTGGGCTGCCGACCCTTTATGAATAGTCAACGGGCAGCCTGCATCTGCCCAGAAGAGGAGAAAGAAGAGCTATGAGGAAGGGCTGATGCCTGCCTGCGTCTTCCTGAGTGGTACCACAGCTGTGGGTCTTGGAGAGCGCCGTGTGGCCGACCTAAATCATCCTTTCTTCCAGCAGTTTGAAAACCACAGAGCAGGAGAAAGGAAACATTGTTTTACAGCCGAAAAGTGAGTCACATCCTTTGAGAATTGGAAAACAAGATGTGGAGTGAAGGCTATTCTTCATTTTAACACTGTCCTCCCCAACCAAGACACATCTGCCCGGAAATTCAGTTCTTGGCTTAAAGACTAAAATACAAGCAAACCCTGGGACTCCTGGACGTGATAATTATTTTCGTAAGTGAAAATTTGGCGGAGTCCAATTACTTGGGAGACAATGACTTTCCTCTGTCCCGTGTTTCAGTTGCCAGTAAGCATTTCACCTGTAATAAAGTATATTTTTTAGAAAACTTGAAAAGAGATGAATGAATTCCATTATCACCATTATGCTTCCATTTCACTTAGAAGAGAACAGAATGTGACATGATAAATTCCACACATGAAAACAATTATTCCCACTGGTGCTGAAGAGAAAAACAGGTGGGCAGGGTCAGAGGCTTACCTGATGAAACCAGTGGAGGTGAAGGTCAGACGGAGTGAAGTCTCTGAGATTCCATTTTTCCTCCAGTGACCCATCCTTCTTTCATTCCCAATTGCTAATGGCATTAGAGTCACACTAAGATCTGGGAAGTAGGTGGTAAGAGAAGACAACAGAGATAGCTAGGAAAGGTTCCTGAAGTCTGAGGGGAGTGAGAGACAAATAGCCATTCACTAAATCATGGTCCTCAACACTGACTTCATATTGGAATCATATTGGAGCTTTAAAAGTGTAATTAAAAAAATCTTCTGGGAGGTGCCTATGTACTGGCATTTTAGAAACACTTCCCAGGTGATTCTAATGCACCATCAATGCCAAGGACCACTAATCTAGGTCAGGGGTTGGCCCGATACCTGTTTTTGTCAAGTTTTATTGGAATACAGTCATGCTCATTCATTTATATATTATCTCTGCCTGTTTTTTTTGCAGAGCTGAGTACTTGTAATAAACACAGTGTGGCCCGCAAAGCCTAAAATATTGACCATTTGGCCCTTTATAGAAAATTTTTGCTGACCTAGAAAATTTTCTCCTTTCCCTTCCTTTTGTTAATTTCACTGGCTCTTTTAAGACTTGTGGATTGTAGCCATTTTTTTAAAAAAAGAAAAAGAAAACATTTTTCTGCTCTTATAGAAAGCCATAGTAATTATTAGCCTATTAAGAAATTGAATTTAACAGCAGATAAAATTTATGCTGAAGTTTATGATATTTATTGCAATAAAGTTTACTAAGCTCCTACAAAATAAGAGTGTGGTATAATTTTCTACCTATTGTCTTACCAGCCTGAGGGCACAGAATACCAAATAACAGGCCATATGGTATCAAATTTTAATTTTCTTTACAGTTCTGTCATTGAACCACTTAAGTGCATGTTAATGAATTTGTTAACATTCATTAAGTGAAAATATTTCACTTGAGACAATATAAAAACATCAAAAGAAAATATTGCATAGGAGAAAAAACAAACAGTATTTTTGTCATATTGCTAAACTTCCAAATCCCCTATAACCATTCTGTATTTGAAATGAAATTTCAGCATAGAATTATTTTCATATTTAAGTAGTCACTGGGTATTTTAGTCATAACTTCAAGCAACTATTTAATTTCTTTTATTATTTCAAATTTGAAATAGTGATACCCAACTTCTTAGGGGTCCTCTTGCATCAGACACTAGGTGTTTTTATTGTAGGAAAAACTGGGAAAAATCGTGTGAAGCCCATCCAAGCCAGATGCTTCAGAAGTAATCTGACCTTTACCGACTGAATGGACGGGAATCCGGGGTGAATTGCCCCATGAGGTGGTTAAAACTCACAGTCTGAGCTTTAAAAAGACAGGTTTTTTAGGATGGCGGCTGATCTCCTTATCGAGTGCGCGGAGAAGTTGCAAAAGGGAGGGAAGCCGTGCGCCTGCGCGGCGCTAGTTCTCCCGGTCGATGAGGATGGGGCCGCCCGTCAGCACCCGGCTCCGCGCCCCCGCCGCGGCCTCCTCTCCTCCCGCCTCACGGCGCACGCGCCTGTGGCAGCCTTGGGCGCAGCGCGACCGCTCGTCCAGCCTCCCGCAGACAAGCACCCGGCAGTGCAGAAACACTTCCTGCAAAGAGGGTGCTTTTGATTAATAAAAACAGTAACAACAATTGCCACTTACTGGGCCCTTACTATTAGCCAGACAGGATATTAAATGCTTTAGACGTTGTCTCCTGTCAGCTTGATGACAACCCTTTGAGGTAGCTGTTATTATGTCCATTTTACAGATGAGAAAACTGAGACTTAAGAGAGGCCTTGCCCAAATTCACACATTTAGGAAAGTGGCAAAATTGGAATGTGAGTCACGTGGATGATTTTAAAACCCACATTCATAAGTGTCACATTGTGTGGAAACAAGAGAGGACTTTGTAAGGGCAATATCTAATAGCGATAATATTCCCATCGAGGAGTGGCTCCCAGGCACTTCTGTTGTAAAATAACAAGTCATTTTTCTAAGCACCTTTCCCTTAGGAACTGACCAAAGTTTACTGCCTCTTTGAGGAGGGAGATCAGAATTAGCCAATGTTTTTAGCAGTTGTTCTGGAGCAACGATGTAGCTGGAAAGGACATCAATACACTTCGATGCTGCGTGGCAGAGAATGTTGGCCTCTTACACTTTCTTTGGTTTAAATGTTTCAACAGCTATACCAAAAAAACAAAAACAAACCCCTTTACCTGAGATCAATGATAGCCTTTTCTATTCAGCCTCTTATAACCTCTATTCGTGGGTACCCATGGTTGTTTTTATCCTGTAGCATATTCCATATTCATGTAGAATTACTGGGTTTAATTTTATGATTTGACAATTTTTTCATATCTGGTTTTTCCATATTCATTTTAATGACTACTTCATATTGCATTAAATTTATATACTGGAGCCCTGTTTGAGGGGCATTTCTTTCCTCCTTCCTCCTTCCCCCTCCCCCACTTTTCCCCCTTTATTAGAGAAGTTATGGGTTTACAGCACAATCATGCATAAAACACAGGATTCCCATATACCACCCCACCACCAACCACTTGAATTTATGAAACATATGTTACAATTGATGACAGCACATTTTTATAATTGTACTATTAAATAAAGTCCATAGTTTAACTTAGGGTTCACTGTTTGTATAGTGTAGTTCCATGGATTTAAAAAAAATTTTTTATTCTGTTACCGTATACACAATTGAACATTTCCCCTTTTGATTATATTCTGATATATATTTCAGTGCTGTTAATTGCATTCACATTGTTGTGCTACTATCACCATCATCATTACCAAAATATTCCCATCATTCCAAATAGGAACCCTGCACATTTTATGCCTTAATTTACCATTCTCCATCCCCACCCTGTCCCCTGGTAACCTATATTCTAGATTCTGACTCTATGTGTTTGCTTATTCTAATTGTTTAACATCAGAGAGATCATATCTGTCCTTTTGTGCCTGGCTTACTGATTTCTTCAAGGTTCATACATGTTCTCACATGTATCAGGACTTCATTCCTTTTTATGGCTGAATAATTTTCCACCGTATGTATATGCCACATTTTATTTATCCATCATCAATTGATGGACACTTGGGTTGCTTCCATCTTTTGGCAACTTTTTGAATAATGCTGTTATGAACATCATTGTGCCAATAACTATTCCAGTCCCTGCTTTCAATTCTTGTGGGTTTATACCTAGGAGTGGGATTGCTGGGTAATACGGTCGTTCTATATTTAGCTTTCTGAGGAACCACCAAACTGTCTTACACAGCGGCTGCACCATTTGACATTGCCACCAGCAGTAAATGACTGTTTTTCTTTTTCCACATCCTCTCCAACACTTATCTTCCATTTTTTTAAATAGCAGCCATTCTAACAGGTGTGAAATGGTATTGCATTGTGGTTTTGATTTGCATTTCTCTAATGTGCTTTTTGCATTTGCATTTCTTTTCATGTGCTTTTTGGCCCTCTGTATATCTCCTTTGGAGAGACGTCTGTTCAAGTCTTTTGCCCATTTTTAAATTGGGTTGTCTTTTTAAGTTGAAGGATTTCTTTATATATTCTGGATAGTAATCCTTTATCAGATATGTAGTTTCCAAATATTTTTTCCCATTATGTAGGCTGTTGTTTTACTTTCATGATAAATTCTTTTGAGGAGCAAAAGTTTTTAATTTTGATGAGGTCCAGTTTGTCTATTTTTTCTTTTGTTGCTTGTGCTTTGGGTGTGAAGTCTAAGAATCCATTTCCTACCACAAGATATCCTACTTTTATATTTATTTGCTTTATTGTGTTGTACCATATTGAGTGTCTTCTCATTTCTATTTGGATATATTTTTCATCTGTTTTCCTTGTGGTTGCCATTGGGTTAAAATTTAACATCCTACATATATAACAATTATATTTGATTTGATACCAACTTAACTTCAATACAGGCACATATACTTTTCCCATACCTCTCTGTTCCCCCACCATTTTTAATACTAGTTATCACTTATATCTTTGTACATTGTATGTCCAAAAACCTAGATTTATCATTACTTTCTATGCATTTGCATTAGGAAGTAAGAAGTGGAGTTATATACCAAATAATACACCAATACTAGCGTTTATAATTACCCAAATGGTTACCTTTACACAGGTCTTTATTTCTCTATGCTGCTTTGAACCACTGTCTGGTGTCCTTTCATTTCAGTCTGAAGAACCCACTTTAGCATTACTTACAGGACAGGTCTGGTGGTGATGTACTCCCTCAGCTTTGTTTATCTGAGAATGTCTAAATCTCTCCCTCATTTTTGAAAGAGAGTCTCGCCAGATATAAAATTCTTGGCTGGCAGTTTTCCTTCAGCACTTTAGTATTTCAACCCACTGCCTTCTTGCCTCCATAGTTTCTGATGAGAAATCAGTACTCAGTCTTACTGGGATTCCCTTGTACATAATATGTTGCTTTTCTCTTGCAGCTTTCAGAACTCTTTCCTTGTTTTTTGCATTTGATAGTGTAATCGATATATGATGGGGTGTATTTTTCTTCATGTTTATCCTGTTTGGTGTTCTCTGAGCTTCTTGGATTTGCATATTCATGTCTTTCGCTAAGTTTGGGAAGTTCTCTGTCATTATTTCTTTGACTATTCTTTCTGCTCCTTCCTCTCTTCTCCTTCTGGGACTCCCATAAAATTTATACTGATGCACTTGATGGTGTTCCATAGCTGTCTTAGGCTATTTTTGCTTTTAAATATTTCTTTTTCTTTCTGTTCTTCAGTCCAACTCATTTCAAGTGTCTCATATTCAAGTTCACTGAATCTTTCTTCTGCTGGCTCCAATCTGCTCTTTTTTTTCCCAAGTATTACTTTATTTGTATTACTATGCTTAAGTTACTTAAAAAAAAAAAAAAGACAACCAACATTTCTGCCCCGTTTCAGAAAAATTTTCCAATCAACACCAATTATATGTTGACAAATAATTAGGAATGGTAACATCTTTGGGTCAAGACTGACAAGGAAAAATGGGCTCTGGTGCTACGGTACATCTCCAACAAGAATATAGCACAATGGCGAGCACAAGCCATATCAACACTGAACCTTTAGCACTGGTTACAAATTTCAATCTCTTTTCTGAAGCTAGAAAATCAGGTGAAATAACTGGGTTTTAAAAACAGTTTTAAAATGAAGCCTAAACATGTTCTTGACATATTTTCCTCTCAAAATTTATATGAAACACATTATTTTTCACTCTAATAGCCCAGATTTTTTTCCTCACATAGCCCACAATGTGGCTGCAGACAGATTATTCTGCTTCAAGATGTAAACATAGGAAAAAAAAATAATGATATCTGCGTAATATTCTCTTTATACACAGCTGTTGGATGAAAAATAGAAAATTAAAAAAAAAAGAGAGATGAAAGAAAGGTTCCATCTTAGATTCTCACAACCTCTAGTCCCACAGTTCATGATTCCGACTCTGATACTAAGGTGACAGTGTGTGTAAGCAGATTTTTGTTTTCAATGAAGGAGACCTGAGAAAAGATGCTATTTATCTCTTTTTCGTCAAGAGTTATCAGATGGCACATGCTCCTCAAAGCCCTCACTCTCTTGAACTAGAGCATGATTCAGGATCACACAACCTTCTTTATAATGCTGGCTGTCTTCAGTGGCAAACTCATAAATCCAACCAAGTTTGTTTTTGCAGTTTTTGCAGCTCCCATCTCGAACCATCTGGCAGCCCGTGAGCATGACTGGGTCTTGAACTTCACTGCACTGCAAGGTTACTACCTTGCTAAAAAGAAATGCTCTACCAGTGGTGCCAGTGAAACGAGTGGAGATGTCCTGGGCAGTTGGTCAGGATCATATCGCAGTTTGCACAAGAGAACAGAAGGTGACCACCAAAATCATCAAGGAGAATTCTGTCCATTTTTATAGTTGAATTCTAAAAACCTACAGAGGAGTGTGAACACCGAGGTGGCAACAGCTCGCCCATCAGCGAGAAGTTAGGAAGCATCTTGCAGCTGGGGCAGCAGCTCCGCCGGAGGGCCAAGCTCCAATCTGCTCTTGAAACCCTCCTGGGCATTTTTCATTTGAGTTATTATGGTCTTCAACTCCAGGAGTTCTGTTTGGTTTCTTTTTAAAATTTCTATCTCTTTACTTAGACTCTCATATTGTTCATTCATTGTTTTCCTGATATCCTTTAGTTCTTTCTCTGTACTTTCCTTCATCTCCTTAAGCATTTTTAAGATCTTTTTTTTAAAGGCTTTGATCAGTATGTCCACATTCTCATCTACTTGGTTGGTGTTTTCTGGATTTTTATCCTCTTCCTTTGGATGGGTCATCATTTCCTGTTTCTTTGTTTGTCTTATACTCTTTCGTTGCACAATGTACACTGTAATATTTTAAAATGTTAACTCTGGGATTTACTCCCTGGGATATCTGTTTCCTGGTTTTATAACCAGCTAGTGATAAGGCAGATTTTATTGAGCTTCAGCCCTCTTATCAGGAAGGTCTGCCCAAGGCAAATGCACAGTGCAGGGTTTTCCCTGTCTTACCAGGCCTCTGTCTTGTCCAGGGCTTTTGCTTATTAGTTGTTTTGGAGTTCCCCTGTTTACAGGAGTTTGGTTGTCCCCTCTGTTTTTCAGGGGACAAACTTCCCTCTCTCACATATCTGAAGCCTTTGTCCCAGACTGTCCGGCCTCTATAGTTTTTTACAGTCCTTTCACTGCTTTACCTTGCTTTTGCCTGGACGGCAAATTCTGGGAGGGAGGTGGTCACCCTGGGGAAGACAGTTCCAATGTGGTCTTTCCCAGCCAAAACAGGGCCAGGAACCCATAAACAGGGCAAAGAGTACCTCCAAAGTGTCCTGTGGTGGGAATCAGGAAGGGTGCCAAAAGCTTCTCTGGCAGCTTCCCAAAGCTGAGCTTTCCTGGCCTCCCCAGCAAATGCAGCCCTTCAGCTAACTGCCCCTGCAGCCCTGAGGAAACACTGTATCTTTAAATCTCCACGGCCTCTGCCCCTGTCGGGGGCGGGTTGAAACAATCACTGCCCAAAGAGCCGGACCGAGCAATCCGAATTCACTAATCAAAAGCCGTGATCAGTGATTGGTTGTGCCCACCCCTAATCTTGGGGAAGAGGATTTTTATGTCCCTTTCTGTCCTCAGCGGCTAGCCAGGGACTGGACTCCGTGGTGGCCTGCTGCTAATCTTGGGGAAGAGGATTTTTATGTCCCTTTCTGTCCTCAGTGGCTAGCCAGGGACTGGACTCCGTGGTGGCCTGCTGCAAGAGTGGGGGGTGGACACTGGTAGCCACTGTGCAGAGAGAGCAATTCACAGTTCTTTACTGTAAGTTATCACCCTCTTCCCCTTGATTCCCCCTGGATGCTGTACAGTGTTCTTCTGGCCTCTGGAGTTTCAAAATAGTTGTTTTAGGTAGTTCCTGACTGCTTAATAATTGTTTTGGTGGAAGGACTGAGTACTGGAGCTCCCTACTCCACCAGCTTCCCCAGAAGCTCTTTTTCTCCCATCCTTCCCCTTTTATAACAATGCTGCTATCAGCACTTCCACCAAACTTTGTTTGTTTTGTTGGTTTTTTGAGATATCGTCAGAATTGGAATTTTTAGATAAAAGAATATAATGATTTTATGGTTAATATTATATATTATCAGACAAGTGTACCAATTGATCCTGCCACCATACATTTCTCCCCATAACCTTGCAAGTGCTGCGATTTATAATTTTTTACAAATTTCATATATATACATAATGTCATCTTATAATTGTCTTAATCGGCATTTTAAGCACTAATTTCATTGATCATTTTGCTATTTATCTTTTCAATGAATTTTCTATCCATATCCTTTGCTGTGTGGCTACAATTCAGGCTTTTTCAACCATACTTGCCAACAAAGATTTTAGATTTGAACCAGCACAGTTATTTTTGGAGAGGAGATGGATAATTGATGTTAATGAAGGTGTTAAACTTCTAGATGGCTGATTTTACAATATTTTTCATCAAGGTAATGCAGATCCCAACCTTGGGTTGTTAGACTGTCCACATATTTAGGCACCAGGAAGGCAGGCTCAGGTCGGGGGGTTAAAGGTCAAGGCATTCAGCTCACCTTGTGGTCTTTGCCCACGAACTTGAAGACTGGGACCTGGAAGTGCTTTGCGAGGTGATCCCGTGATGTGTACTGCTTTACCGAGTCATCTGAAACACAACTGAAAGTAGGACAAACCAAACCTGAGACTCAATGGATTCAACAGAGGTGGAAAAACAACTCAGTCCAACACGTTTGGCCCAAGGAGAAGTGAACTGGGTGGAGGAGGCTGGGCTGCACTCAAGCTTTTTGGGAATGAAGGAAAAATGAAATTACCTCCCTGGAATGGCATCTTCAGACCCAGCCCTGCTCATTTACAATGTCTGCTCTGTCGTTTGATGTATCCACAAACTGGGCTGCAGGACTTTCTGTTAACTTAACGTATTTAAATTTTAGCAAAAGCACCATTTATTTAAAAGATAAGTCTATATTTTCATTTGTAATATATTGCAGGATATACTGCTGTCACATACTTTATTATTGTTTTGAGAAGGCTTTTCTTTAATTAAATACAATCAATATTTATTGGACTTCTATCCCTCTGGAAGGGAGACAAAGATGAGCAAAGCACAGTTCTTGCCATCAAAAACTGCATAAATATCTAAGTTTCTTAGGGAATAACTGATTCTATTGGTGGGACAAGTCATTCATCTCCAAATTGTTTTAAATCTTCTTTTCCTGAATTTCATACTAAGTTGTAGTTTGATAGGGTTGGAGGTTTTAATCTCAGGTCTACTGCTTTAAGAAAAACTCCTGGGTTCACTTCAGGATTAGCTGGGGGAAAGAAGTTTTAACTGCTTCTTCATTCTGATGCCAAGGTTTTAGATATTTATGAACCTTTTCTCTTTAAGGACCAAGGGCACATTCAAATTATCTTTTCCATTCTGAATTCTAAAAAAACCTTTTTATTCTGGGTATAGTTCCGTTTTCATGTATACCTAATCGTTCCTGTCTATCAGGCCAAGGAAGATGTGGGAATCAGCTATAAAAGCCAACGAATCTGGATACTTGCTCCATGCGCTTACAGGTGACTTTCTATTAAATAAAATTATTTAAAAGTAAGGCACCTTGACTTTTATTACTACTGGTACCTTATTCCATTGAAATGAAGAGGATCTAAACATATAATGTGGTTTCTGTTATTTCTCAAATTATTTACTTGTTTTCATTTTCCAGAGGTAAAATTAAATTTCTATCATCTTCTCATTATGTTCTATAATAAATATCTATTGCAAACCTAATCTGTGCAAAACACTCTGCCAGGTGCCACAGAGGATATAAACATGACTAATGTAGTGTATGACATCAGGAGTTTATACTCCAGTATCGATAATAAAAATAGTCACACTTGATATTAACATGGCACTTTTCACATAAACTCCTTGGCATTTTCACTTCATCTTTACCTAAAAATACTATTATCATTTTTTAAAAAGAGATATGAGGCAGAAAGAGTTATTACAGGGTAACTCACTACAGAATAGAACCCAGGAAAAATTCTGACTCTTGATTTTAAGTTGGCTGTGATTAGACAGTGCTATTTCAGTCAACTCCAAGTTTCTGTGCTATAGAAAGTAACAGTGGGACAGGATGATCCAAAGTAACTGATCATCCGAAAGTCATTCAATATTTGATTTTGGAATTCAACATGTTTCTTTTTCTGGAGATTAACGCTTCTAATTACAGTTTACTTAGGCTAGTTTTAAATTATTTTGCCTGCTCAGAGCATTTACTAACTGAAACTAGAGGGAAGGGAATCAAATGTGTTAGACATCGGGGGTAAACCAGCCAGATTTAGATTTAAATTTAAGCTGAGATCAATGCATGAATCTAAAACAAAAAAAACAAAAAAACAAAAAAACAAAATCAATTCATAAATATAAGCTAAATGATATTATATTTATTTTAGGTCTCTGGACTAGCTTCAAATTACTATTATTATAAATACCCATTAAGTAATTTATTTGGCAAATATATACTGAACTCTTACTATATTCTAGGCATTGAGGAAGAAGGAAAAAGAAGGAAGGTTTCTAGTTCTGATTTACGAGGAATAAGGGAAGGCATCATAGGGGAAATAAACCACACTGAATCTTGAAGGACTTGTAAGGATCAAATGGGAAAAGAAGGCAGGGAAAGAAGATTTCAGGCAGAAGAAAGAGCGTGTGCAAAGTCAGGATGGCAAAAGAAAAGATAGAGGGTTTCGGAATTACCAATCATTTCATCTGGCAGGAGAATGGAAGGAGCAGAACCAGGAGAAGGCTGAGGTCAGATGGTGAAAAGACCAGTGAGAGTTTGAATTTTATCACAGGGGCTTGGCTCAGATACACCCCTACTGTGCAGCGCTAAAAATGGGACTATTTGCCTTTTCATCAAATAGGCCCACACTGCTGTGTTGTTGTTGGTGTTGTTTTTAATCATCCCTTTGCTTTTAAAGCACTTTAATTTCTTCTGCAGCCATGTTTTTATTTTTTTCTTCGTATGTGCTCTGAGCTGATAAACTAAACAATGCAACTTGATTAAACTAAAATATAAATAGCCTTTAAGTGAAGGTCTGAATAACAGATATAGAAATAAATTTTACCAAGCTTTGAGATTGCAGGGTATTTCAGTAAATGAGATATGATTATACACTTACTTTTGCAAAACTAAATTTGAGGGGTAGGAGATAATTTTGGGATGATAGAAACAGTTCATTATCTTGATTGTAGTGATGGCTTCACACTGTATAATCTCAAAACTTACAAAATTGTACATTTTAAATATATATAGTTTATTGTATGTGACTAGTACTCCAATGAAGCCACAGATTTCTTTTAAAGGAACCAAAAATCTATTCCCCCCAAAGTAAACCCTTACCATAGTTTAATTAGCATTGAGTATGTGACTTAAAGTCACTGAAAAAAAAAATAAAAAACACTTCTACTTTTATTTTAAAGCTTTCTGAAGATCACATTAAGATGGCAAGACATCCAAAGTGTACAGATCCCTGTGAGACCTATTACTGGCTATCAAAGCAGCTCAGAATGATACGTTTCAATTTAAGAAATTGAGCAAAGGAGGCTGCAGGGATATGAGGCTAGAAGTCCTCCTGCTGGTAAACCGTTAAATTTACCAACCAAAGGAAATAAAGAGCCATTAAAAAGTTTTCAGCAGGGATGAAACAAGACCATATTTTCCTTTTGAATAGATTACCCACGGGCTGTGTTTTCAGCAGGGATGAAACAAGCCCATGTTTTCTTTGGAATAGATCACCCTCAGCTGTGCAGCTGAGCTTTGAGTGTTGCATTTCCGACGCTGAGTTAGGAGGCTCTTTTTAGCTGTCCAGGTGAAAGATAACGAGGGCTGGAATGAAGGCAATGGAGTGGAATCGAGGGAATGGGGTTGGGGCATTGCTATTTTTTAAAGCTCCTCAGTTGATTCTATTGTGCATCAGGGTTGAAAATCCCTCTGCAAGAAAGAGACTGATGGCACCAGTTGTGGGTCACCTGTGGTGAGAGACCGGCGAAGTAAAAGCAAAGTGGAGATTTCAAAGAGCCTACCAGGCCACTAGCAAAAGGCAAGAACCTAAGGGACACTTGTGATAGTATTTCTAGACCATTTCCCCCCTTTTAAGCTGCAATTCTTGACCTTACCTGAGACCATGTCCCACCTGAAATTTAGAACAAGGAATAAATTGATGAGATACTATTCACCAGTTTTGGGTTTGAGTGTAATTTTCCCGGGAATTTAAACAATGGGAGTGATAAGTGCTAGGCTTCCCTCGAGTGCCCATTCCAAGTCTCTTGTACAAAACAAGCAAATGAAAATTAACTTTATTTGATCTTTCTTCTAAAATCCACCAAGCATTTCTCTCTCCTTCCCAACCAAACTTCTTAAGAGGAGTCTGCACGTGCTGCCCCCACTCCCTCAGTGCCCATGCACGTCTCAGCCAGCAGAATAAGGATTTGATACCACCTGGCATTCATGCTCTACTTGCTCTCTGAGCAGGTGAATCAGTTCTATAGTTTCAACAATAAACAGGTGCTTCTCCATTCTCTCTCTCTCCCCCTGACCCTGTTCCTGAAGCTAACTGGTAGGCATTTTCCACCACCCGCTGAATTTCTTGGTTTATGTATCCTGCAGGTTTTTTAAATTCAGCATGATTATTTCAAATCACCAAACTCATGTTTTTAACTCACATCTCTTTTTCACCTTTGTCCTTTCATGTTGGTTAATGACATCTATTGGTCACCCAAGCTAGACACTTTGGAGACGTTTCTTACTCTTCTCTCTCTCTCTCCAGTTTCTATTTCCAGAATGTCAATACATGGTTTCTGAACTAATGAAGAGCTTGACAGGGTGCAGTTCTAGTAAATGACTGAGTAAGCTGGGGAACACAGAGGCTGGGTGTGGAAGGGGCAGAATGACAAAGCTGAAGAAGCATAATTACCCATCCTGAATAAGGTAGTACTTCAGGATCTCGTCGATCTTGGACGTGGGGGTGGCAAAGCAGCTCTCCACCAGGCTCTCGAGGCCATTCACATGCACCAGGGGCTCAATGCCAAAGTAGAGGGAGTCGTGCAGCTTGAGGATGGGCAAAGCCTCCCGGTAAGGCTCTTCAAACTCATTGTCCTTGAAGATCTCCAGAGAGAAGGGGAAGATCCCATGGCTGCGGCTCATGATTTCCAGCGGGGTGCTGCGAAGGTTGGGAACGTATCCTTCAGAGATGGTGTACAGGCGGGGAAACTCGCAGGCCACTGGGATCAGCAGTTTGCTGGTTCGGATGATGACGTCACCACTGCTTCCAGGCGTCTGCTTAGGGAGTCCTGTCACAAGATTGCTTGCTACGATCTTATCATTGACCACCTGAGCCAGGCCAGGGTGAAGAGAAGAAAGAGATTTTAAGTTTATTTGCTCCGAGGGATTTTTTTTTTTCCTCTTATCTTAAAATTCTCCAAACTTCTGTTTACATCAAAACACATTAGAGGTGTTGCTGCTTAAGCCTGAAGCTTTGTTTCATTGCTTCTCCTTTAGTTAGCAACATATTCTAAACGTTAAGTTTTACACACACTACTTCACAGTCAACCCACACATTATTTTGAAGTATTACTCATAAAATCCAACCTATGCATAATCAGCAAAATTCAAAGCTCTGATATTTTAGAATAGAATAGCTTCCACATATTATCCTAGAGCTGGTGATCATGCTGCAGCATGACCTTGTACTGAACTCATCCACACGTACAACTTCAGCCATCACATTAATGCAGATGAGTGCCAATCCTTTTTTACCAGCCTCGTCCCCTCTTTTGTGCACCAGAAAGTGAGGCCAACTTATTTTGGGGGTATTTTCATTCAATTATCCACAGTAATAAACACAGCTTGTCTAAAGTGGGACCACTGTCTCATCAAACATCTCTTCTCAAGTCTAATTAGCCCTCTGTTTTTCACTTAGTAGGATTCAATAAAAAATACCTGATTAATCAAATGATTGCATTCATGTGGCCACTTAACGGATCTCTTGCATCCTGGTTCTCTTTTCTCAATCCATCCTGCACACTCCTTACTTCATTGCAACAGCCCCCACTTAACCCCATTTCTGTGGGACAAAGCCCAAACTTCTCACCTTAGCACATGAGGTAGACATTTGGAAGCATCATCTACCCCCATCTACATTTCTAGTTTCACTTTCCAATATGAATTCCCTGCCAGTCAGGCTCGGCTGCCATTCATTCAGCAGAGCCTTAAGCAATCCCATCCCTGAGACTTTCCTCACTGGTTTCCCATCTGAAATGCCCTTTCTTACCCTCTCACACCTGGGAAAACCACACACTCCTTCAAGCCCAATTCAAGTCCCATTTTTCTTGACTATTCCAGCATTTCTCTTTTTACTGGACTCCTATAGCATCTGCCAGCTGTGTCACTGTTTGTTCCTTACTTATATTTTATGTGTGTTGTTGTCTTACTACTACTACGTAATTTCCTAAAAGGAGGGGATCTTATATCACAGATTGCTGAGACTCCTCAGCACAGTCTGTGTACTTGTTTTTGGATGCAGGTATAGAACTTTTACTGCAACCTGGTTCAATATTTGAATTCAGTTGCAATATCATCAATGGCATCATAAATATCATCTCTTTTAGTCACTGTTCTTCAAGTAACTGTGAAATAGATTCTCAAAGGGGACACAACAGGTCTTCTGGTAACACTGGCACCAATGTACTCAGGCAAATGCCTGCACGTATTAGAGAGACTGGGCTGTGTGAGAGCTGGCAAAAGTGGAATTCTTCTGAACTCCGTGTCTTTACGGTGCCAGGGCTATGGCAGATGCTGTCTAACATGCTTGTGAAATGAATGGCGTAAGTTGTTTGGAGCTCAATTCTTTTATGTGGAACTATTTCATCGAATCACAAGCCACACCACTCTCTGCCCACTTCCTCCCAAATAATGGGCTTGTGGTCATTCCCCAAGTGTCCTCCAGGAGGAACCTACATCGACCACCGTGCCACACGTCTTGAGGGAGAAGAGGAGGTTGACGTGCGTGCCGTTGGAAACGCCTCGGCAGGAAGTGTTGGTCAGGAAGAGCTCCAGGCCGCCGACCAGGTCCCTGGGGACGCTCACTGTGATGGTGTTGGACTTGCACAGCACAGGCACTGCAGCGACAGGGCGGCGCTGTTAGAACCGGAAGCCTGGATTGGGAGCAAGGGTGAGGACGGCTTCTAGGAGAAACGCCATTGCCCGCATGAAACCTAGGCTTTTTGATTGATCTTCAGGATAATAATCCAAGGGCTTCAAAACAATTCAGTGAACAAAGCCAGGACTTCTAACTCTTCCAAGACTGTGGGCAAATAATGCTCCTCAGGTATACTGTTCCCTGAATTAGGAAATACGGTGTTCAACTTCCAACTCAACAAACATTATTTCAAAGTGGTGGCTAGCCTAACTCCACGAACTGGGACACCTAAAAGATTTACTTTTTTTCACAAATGCAATTTATTGGTAATAACAGAAAAAGTACTGCTTTGATATAGGCTTAAACTATATAACAGTACTGCTTTGACTTTACAGTTAATTACTGCCCCATAAAACAGGGGTAATAAAAACAATTCTTTAGTACACTTGGGGAAGGGTTCCAAATTGTGCTTGCTCAGTAAACTGTAGACTTAGATTATAAATTCCAGTTTAACTTACTATAAAAATGATTGCTCTTCCTTTAGTGTGCCTGTGTTTACTTCCTTAGATTCTGGAAATCCTCAAAAGGAATACTTACAGGTACTGTTGGAGTCTAATACAAGAGGACATTGCACAACAATGGTATAGTATAAAGAAGTCAAAGATAGGTGCTCATTAAATAATTACTGGATGGATGAATGAACTGGATTTCCAGAAAATCTTTCTCAGAGGACATTTAATACTTATTGTAGGTACAAGAATCAGTTCCTTAGGGCTTTCAACTTAGTTTCCCAGCCTCATTATCTGTTAGAGAAGACATTGATGTCATATACTTCCATAAGGAATATTAGTTTTACAAGTAATAATAGAAGTTAGAGAAAAAAAAATCAAGGGTGAAAAGGAAAATTAGCTTTTTGGCAATTTTTTCTTAAAGACCTTCCCTTTGCATGATTCTAGAGTAATGATGCAGGGTTTCACGCTGCTCAAAGAGCTGGTGTTCCAAAGATGAGAGTCTTGATGCACTTGGTGAGGAAGGGAAGGAGATTTGGGGAGGAGGAAGCTTCATTGGGAGCAGAAGCCGGGCCTGTCCAGGAACTACCTTGACAAGTGTGGCTATCCTCAGACAGCACCAGTCCCCGGGGACATTCGCAGCGATAGCCGCTCTCGGTCGCCAGGCAAGAATGGCTGCAGCCACCATTGTCATTGTGGCATCCTTCGATGTCTGTGGTAGAAACCAAAAGGAAAGTGAATCATCTGGCAACCCTCTTTCCCAAGAGTTCTGGTTCTTAGGATGCCACTTCGCATCAGGGTAATCCTTGACTCATCTCAGTATCCCTGGGACCCAGCCCAGGGACTGAGATAGGGAGGCAAGCCCACAAAAAAATATTTATTCAATGTTAAAGCTACAAACAGCAATCCTACAAAACATCCAGGCTACACCCACCAACTGCTTATCTACTTTCTTTCTTGAGGAACCAAAACACAAAAACAAAAACAAAAAGACAAAAATCAGACCACACTCCACTTAGAAGAAGGCTTTTTGCTGAAATTTGGTGAGAGTAACTCAGGTCACATGATAAATTTTTTTTTTTAAACATTCATTTTATTGAGATATATTCACATACCACGCAGTCATAACAAATCGTACATTCGATTGTTCACAGTACCATTACATAGTTGTACATTCATCACCAAAATCAATCGCCGACACCCTCATTACCACATACACAAAAATAACCAAAATAATAATTAAAGTGAAAAAGAGCAACCAAAGTAAAAAAGAACACTGGGTGCCTTTGTCTGTTTGTTTGTTTGTTTCCTTCCCCTATTTTTCTACTCATCCATCCATAAACTAGACAAAGTGGAATGTGGTCCTTATGGCTTTCCCAATCCCATTGTCACCCCTCATAAGCTACATTTTTATACAATCGTATTCAAGATTCATGGGTTCTGGGTTGTAGTTTGATAGTTTCAGGTATCCACCACCAGCTACCCCAATTCATTAGAACCTAAAAAGGGTTGTCTATATTGTGCATAAGAGTGCCCACCAGAGTGAACTCTCGGCTCCTTTTGGAATCTCTCTGCCACTGAAGCTTATTTCATTTCCTTTCACATCATGATAACTTTTTAAAAAAACTTTTTATTTTGAAATAATTTAAAACTTACAGGACAGTTGCAAAAAGAATACAAAACTCATACAGAGAACTCCAACATATCCTTCACACAGATACTCAAATTCAACAACTTTTAACACTTTGCCATATTTGCTATATCATTCTTTCCATCCATCTGTCCATCCATCCAACCATTCATCCATCCACCCACCCATCCTTCTGTCCATTCATTTGTCTATCACCTAAACATCTGAGAGTAGGTTGTATACATCATGCTCCTTGAACACTTAATACTTCCATATATATCTAGTAATACTTCTTGTTTAAATTTTTCCCCAGAGATTTAATGTACAGTTGTTTATTACATTTAAGACGTAATTTGTATAAGCAAATATCAAGAGTCATTTTATGGTACTGTGAACAATTGAATGTACGCTTTGTATGACTGCATGGTATCTGAATATATCTCAATAAAACTGAATTTAAAAAGAGTCACTTTAATTAAACTTATTTTAGATTTTGTTTTTTTAATCTAAACTTCAAAGTTTCAGATTTACAGAAAAGTTGCCAAAGGCAGTACGGAAAATTCTTGTATACCCCACAGTTTTCCCTATTGTTAGCATTTTGTATTACTCTGGTACATTTATCTCAACTAACGAGCCAATATTGATACATTATTATTATCTAAAGTCCATACCGTGTTTTTGGATTTCCTTACTTTTTATCAAATGACCTTTTTCTGTTTCAGAATCCCATCCAGGATAATATATTACATTTACTTGTCATGCCTCCTCAATCTCTTCTTGACTGAGTTTCTTAGACTTGTTCTTGTGTTTGATGATCTTGATGGTTTTAGGAATTACTACTGGTCACGCATTTTGCAGAATGTTCTTCAGTTTGCGCTTGCTGATGTTGGTTAGACTAGGGTTATGGGTTTTCGAGAGGAAGACCCAAAAGTCATTTCTTAATTGCTATAATATTTAACCCACGCCTTTTTACATCAATAGAGCATTACTGATGTAAAAAGGATTGACAGAATACAAATTCACCTGGGCAGTCTAGAAGGATCAAAGTTATTGGTACTTGTTTGGATCTCCTGCCCCCTCCTCAAATCTCTAGGAACAAGTGAACTGGGGACAACATCTCCCTATAAAAACCGGGCTTGGACAAGGCACAAAGAGGTTCTATTCAACAGAACTCTTGGTGATGTTCCTTTTATGAAGCAATTTTAAAAGTTTCCTTTTTAAAAGTTTTGCATTTTCAAAAAGATACTCAGTCAAATGCAAAAAGAAAAAAATATTCAATTGAAAACTGAAGAAACTATCACGATTTCAAACTTAGCAGAGGAAAAATAATGAACTTTGCGGGCTCTGGACACTATCTTCTAGGTCAGGGGTCATCAAACTCTGGCTGGCTACATGCTTCATAAATAAAGTTTTCTTGGCACACAGCCCCACCCATTCATTTATCTATGGACTACAGCTGCTTTCACCCTTTAAGGGCAGAGAGAAGTTCTCTGTACAGAAAGCGTATGATCCATGAAGCCTAAAGTATTTATGATCTGGCCTTTACAGAAAAAGTTTGCCAACTCTTGTTCTAGGGGAAGATAATGGAAAGAACTGTTTTCAAATAATCTGAAATGCTCAAGAAAAGATACAAACTGATTTTTAGTTACAGCAAAAACTCACTCTGTTCAGTAACAGTGACAAATATTCCTTCTTTGGATCATCACTAAATTGGGATGAATCTACTTTTGTGCAATGAACAGAAAGAATAAACTTGCAACGAATTAATCTTTGCAAAAGGTAAAAGAGATTAGGGCATATATATTTCTAAAGGATAAAAGTACTCCTAATCAAAGAACTAATGGATCAACTGAAGAAGCTAGAAAATGAACAGCAAACCAATCCTAAACCAAGTAGAAGAAAAGAAATAACAAGGATTAAAGCAGAAATAAATGACATAGAGAACAAAAAAACAATAGAGAGGATAAATATCACCAAAAGTTGGTTGTTTGAGAAGATCAACAAGATCGACAAGCCCCTAGCTAGACTGACAAAATCAAAAAGAGAGAAGACCCATATAAACAAAATAATGAATGAAAAAGGTGACATAACTGCAGATCCTGAAGAAATTTAAAAAATTATAAGAGGATATTATGAACAACTGTATGGCAACAAACTGGATAATGTAGAAGAAAAGGACAATTTCCTGGAAACATATGAACAACCTAGACTGACCAGAGGAGAAATAGAAGACCTCAACCAACCCATCACAAGCAAAGAGATCCAATCAGTCATCAAAAATCTTCCCACAAATAAATGCCCAGGGCCAGATGGCTTCACAGGGGAATTCTACCAAACTTTCCAAAAAGAACTGATACCAATCTTACTCAAACTCTTTCAAAACATTGAAGAAAATGGAACACTACCTAACTCATTTTATGAAGCTAACATCAATCTAATACCAAAACCAGGCAAAGATTCTACAAAAAAGGGAAACTACTGGCCAATCTCCCTAATGAATATAGATGCAAAAATCCTCAACAAAATACTTGCAAATCGAATCCAAAGACACATTAAAAAAATCATACACCATGACCAAGTGGGGTTTATTCCAGGCATGCAAGGATGGTTCAACATAAGAAAATCAATCAATGTATTACAACACATTAACAAGTCAAAAGGGAAAAATCAAATGATCATCTCAATAGATGCTGAAAAGCATTTGACAAAATCCAACATCCCTTTTTGATAAAAACACTTCACAAGGTAGGAATTGAAGGAAACTTCCTCAACATGATAAAGAGCATATATGAAAAACCCACAGCCAGCATAGTACTCAATGGTGAGAGACTGAAAGCCTTCCCTCTAAGATCAGGAACAAGACAAGGATGCCCGTTGTCACCACTGTTATTCAACATTGTGCTGGAAGTGCTAGCCAGGGCAATCCGGCAAGACAAAGAAATAAAAGGCATCCAAATTGGAAAAGAAGAAGTAAAACTGTCATTGTTTGCAGATGATATGATCTTATATCTAGAAAACCCTGAGAAATCGACGATACAGCTACTAGAGCTAATAAACAAATTTAGCAAAGTAGCGGGATACAAGATTAATGCACATAAGTCAGTAATGTTTCTATATGCTAGAAATGAACAAACTGAAGAGACACTCAAGAAAAAGATACCATTTTCAATAGCAACTAAAAAAATCAAGTACCTAGGAATAAACTTAACCAAAGATGTAAAAGACCTATACAAAGAAAACTACATAACTCTACTAAAAGAAATAGAAGGGGACCTTAAAAGATGGAAAAATATTCCATGTTCATAGATAGGAAGACTAAACGTCATTAAGATGTCAATTCTACCCAAACTCATCTACAGATTCAATGCAATCCCAATCAAAATTCCAACAACCTACTTTGCAGACTTGGAAAAGCTAATTATCAAATTTATTTGGAAAGGGAAGATGCCTCGAATTGCTAAAGACACTATAAAAAGGAAAAACGAAGTGGGAGGACTTACACTCCCTGACTTTGAAGCTTATTATGAAGCCACAGTTGCCAAAACAGCATGGTACTGGCACAAAGATAGACATATAGATCAATGGAATCGAATTGAGAATTCGGAGATAGACCCTCAGATCTATGGCCGACTGATCTTTGATAAGGCCCCCAAAGTCACTGAACTGAGTCATAATGGTCTTTTCAACAAATGGGGCTGGGAGAGTTGGATATCCATATCCAAAAGAATGAAAGAGGACCCCTAACCTCACCCCCTACACAAAAATTAACTCAAAATGGACCAAAGATCTCAATATAAAAGAAAGTACCATAAAACTCCTAGAAGATAATGTAGGAAAACATCTTCAAGACCTTGTATTAGGCGGCCACTTCCTAGACTTTACACCCAAAGCACAAGCAACAAAGAGAAAATAGATAAATGGGAACTCCTCAAGCTTAGAAGTTTCTGCACCTCAAAGGAATTTCTCAAAAAAGGTAAAGAGGCAGCCAACTCAATGGGAAAAAATTTTTGGAAACCATGTATCTGACAAAGACTGATATCTTGCATATACAAAGAAATCCTACAACTCAATGACAATAGTACAGACAGCCCAATTATAAAATGGGCAAAAGATATGAAAAGACAGTTCTCTGAAGAGGAAATACAAATGGCCAAGAAACACATGAAAAAATGTTCAGCTTCACTAGCTATTAGAGAGATGCAAATTAAAACCACAATGAGATACCATCTAACACCGGTTAGAATGGCTGCCATTAAACAAACAGGAAACTACAAATGCTGGAGGGGATGTGGAAAAATTGGAACTCTTATTCATTGTTGGTGGGACTGTATAATGGTTCAGCCACTCTGGAAGTCAGTCTGGCAGTTCCTTAGAAAACTAGATATAGAGTTACTATTCGATCCAGCGATTGCACTTCTCGGTGTATACCCGGAAGATCGGAAAGCAGTGACACGAACAGATATCTGCACGCCAATGTTCATAGCAGCATTATTCACAATTGCCAAGAGATGGAAACAACCCAAATGTCCTTCAACAGATGAGTGGATAAATAATATGTGGTATATACACACGATGGAATACTACGCGGCAGTAAGAAGGAACGATCTCGTGAAACATATGACAACATGGATGAACCTTGAAGACGTAATGCTGAGTGAAATAAGCCAGGCACAGAAAGAGAAATATTATATGCTACCACTAATGTGAACTTTGAAAAATGTAAAACAAATGGTTTATAATGTAGAATGCAGGGGAACTAGCAATAGAGAGCAATTAAGGAAGGGGGAACAATAATCCAAGAAGAACAGATAAGCTATTTAACGTTCTGGGGATGCCCAGGAATGACTATGGTCTGTTAATTTCTGATGGATATAGCAGGGACAAGTTCACAGAAATGTTGCTATAGTAGGTAACTTTCTTGGGGTAAAGTAGGAACATGTTGGAAGTTAAGCAGTTATCTTAGGTTAGTTGTCTTTTTCTTACTCCCTTGTTATGGTCTCTTTGAAATGTTCTTTTATTGTATGTTTGTTTTCTTTTTAACTTTTTTTTCATACAGTTGATTTAAAAAAGAAGGGAAAGTTAAAAAAAAAAAAAGAAAAACAAGGAAAAAAAGATGTAGTGCCCCCTTGAGGAGCCTGGGGAGAATGCAGGGGTATTTGCCTGCCCCGCCTCGATCGTTGCTGGCATGACCACAGTCGTAGGGGACTGGTGGTTTGATGGGTTGAGCCCTCTACCATGGGTTTTGCCCTTGGGAAGACGGTTGCTGCAAAGGAGAGGCTAGGCCTCCCTATGGTTGTGCCTAAGAGCCTCCTCCCGAATGCCTCTTTGTTGCTCAGATGTGGCCCTCTCTCTCTGGCTAAGCCAACTTGAAAGGTGAAATCACTGCCCTCCCCTCTACGTGGGATCAGACACCCAGGGGAGTGAATCTCCCTGGCAACGTGGAATATGACTCCAGGGGAGGAACATAGACCTGGCATCGTGGGATGGAGAACATCTTCTTGACCAAAAGGGGGATGTGAAAGGAAATGAAATAAGCTTCAGTGGCAGAGAGATTCCAAAAGGAGCCGAGAGGTCACTCTGGTGGGCACTCTTACGCACACTTTAGACAACCCTTTTTAGGTTCTAAAGAATTGGGGTAGCTGGTGGTGGATACCTGAAACTATCAAACTACGACCCAGAACCCATGAATCTCGAAGACAGTTGTATAAAAATGTAGCTTATGAGGGGTGACAATGGGATTGGGAAAGCCATAAGGACCACACTCCACTTTGTCTAGTTTATGGATGGATGAGTAGAAAAATAGGGGAAGGAAACAAACAGACAAAGGTACCCAGTGTTCTTTTTTACTTCAATTGCTCTTTTTCACTCTAATTATTATTCTTGTTATTTTTGTGTGTGTGCTAATGAAGGTGTCAGGGATTGATTTAGGTGATGAATGTACAACTATGTAATGGTACTGTGAACAATCGAAAGTACGATTTGTTTTGTATGACTGCGTGGTATGTGAATATATCTCAATAAACTGAAGATAAAAAAAAAAAAAGTACTCCTAAGGGTTTTGAAACAGCTGAAAATTATACATAACAGTGTAGAAGAAAGCATGAAAATATGCTATGAGATGTTAAGAATCAACAATAGAAATTTATCTTAAAAATAACCCTCCTAAAGTCACTAATTTTTACTGAGTCTCAATGTCAATATCTGTATAATAAAGGAGTTGGACTAAATAATCTCACAGGATATTTCCAGCTCTAAAAATGCAAATCACAAAATAAATCAAAATTTTAAATTGGTATAAAGGATTTAAGTCTCTTAGGAGGATATACCAAAATGCTTAGAATGGATATAACTGGCAAGTGGGATTGTAGTCATTTCAGTTGTTTTTCTTTTACTGCTCTGTATTCCTTCTATGAACATAATGCCTTTATAAAACAAAACAATACAAGTTATGTGAAAAGAGCAGTTTATTTTTTAAAAAAAAGATAAAATTACCTAACAACCTTGCTAAAGAAACAAATGTCTCGACTATCAAGAAAATTCAAGGATACAAAGAGGAATTACAAACCCTGAAATGCAACTCATGTACAATTTTTATCTTCCCTAAAATATTTTTTCAGTTATGATGATTCAGTTTTAAGATTATATGAGGATTAATTGTAACATTTCCAATAAAGTGCTCATCAATAATTACAAATGTTCTTTATGGAACATTTCATTAATATTTAACTATGAAAAGATTATTGCATAAAATAAGCTTTAAAGGGGAGTCAAGACATTACCCATATCCAATAAAATTTTAAATAAATTTAGTGTTGTTATAAGGGGTAATAGTTTAATATTCTGGTTAATGGTCCCTCAGTTAATAATGCAAGATTTGTTGCACAGAATAAAATGCGGGCACAAGCCATAATTTTTCCTTTCGGGTTACTAGTTTACTATTTTGAATCTGAAATAAAGTGAACTCTTCTAAGCAATACTGTGGCTCTATTATGCCACAAATTCAATTTTCCTGTAGGACAAATCATATGTCCTCTGTAAATAAAATGATTAAAACATTTCCCCCCTCCCTATAATCTGCAAAGGTTTCTTTTTGCCCCTCAACTACCAATGTACAAGATTCAGGCTTATTAAAAGTAGAAATGAAATTTTAGTTGTGATAATTTGCAAGGGCAAATATGCCTTAGAGAAGGGACCATAAAATAATGGTCAACAATTTCCATTTCAATTATTTGATTTATATTACTAATTTTATTATGTAATCATATTAAATGTATACAGCATTTCTGCTATTAAAATAGATTATTTTAGTCACCTCCAATAAATGTACTAATTTCCAGTAAATGCAAAGCACAGAGGCAAGAAAACAGTTTCATGTAAACCAGTGTTCCCCAAACTTCCAAGACAGAATCATCTATGGAACTTGTTACAAACACCAATTCCAAGGCCCTGTCTCAATGAACCAGAACTCCATGAGAGAGGTAAGGGAAGGGCTAGGTTTAAAAGCTCTCCAGGTGATTCTCATCATCAGGGAAGCTGGGGAAGCACTGCTGTCAGCCACCTGTTATGCCCCAGGTGTGCTCCTTGGGCCACCAGCAGAGGCGTCACCTGGAAGCTATTTAGAAATGCAGTATCTCCACCATTCCCAGAACTATCAATGCAGAATCTGCAATTTACAATTTACCAATTTACCAGGTGACCTGTGGGCACATTAAAGTGTGAGAGGCCCAGTATACCCTATTTTTCTTGCCCAAATAAAAATGTAGCCCTCTGCCTCTTGCAAGATGCAATAATTTCCTTCTGTTAATTCTTGCAGACAAAATCAACACTGAATTTGAAGGCAAACATGATGACAATTAACACCTTTGTTCATTTCTTTACATGCAAAAAATGTTATTCTATCACAACAGTATGAAATTTCATGGATGTCAAAGAATAAGCCAACAGTTTAGGTGGAGCTCTTGATATGAATTTGAATCCCTTCTTACCCATTCTCACCTTCACAAGTTTTGCCATCACTTCTTAGCACACGGCCAACCCCACACTCACAGCGATATGAGTTTTTTAGGTTTACACACATCTCACTGCAGCCACCATTGTTTTGCTCGCACTCATTTTCATCTGTAGAATCGGAAAACAAATATTTACATACTGTTGTGTGACTCTATCCTTTCACAAGCCCCTGAGCATAACATCCACATCTTTTCAGATCATGTTGATACACTTTCCACAACCCACGGCCCGCACAGTGACCCAGTACAATCACTGCTATCAGCCTTATCTCTTCAACTGAGATATTTATTCATCTGTCCTCTGCTGGGGTGTGAAGGACCTAACTGCTCGCCAATTCCTTCCCCGAAGGACAAATCTGGGGAAACGACTTTCCTTTGTGTCCTGAGTACGCCTATTTGTATTGATGTATCTCACCTTCTCCAGTGAGTTCCTTAAAAGTTGCTAAATACATATAAACTTATAAATCAAATTGTGTTTTAAATGCATTAAAGGAGCTTCCATTGAGGAAGGAAATACCTGATAAATATACTTGGTGAAGCAGTCTTCTGTTATAATATGAACAATTGCCCTCAAAATCTATTTTAAAAATTGGAATAGTCTCACATTGTACTTAAGCAATGACTCATTTTTTTTAAAGAATCTGATGAAATACATGGATGCTTGCCACAAAAAATTGCACAGTTGGCAACAAAGAGGACTGAACATGTAGAACCTCTTCCTTCTACAAACAAAGGAAGGGAAGACTGGGAGCTAAATTTGCATGGCCCTCGGGAATATATGACATGGATATAGGACGGAAGCCAGGGACTGGGGCTTAAGGATCCATGAGATGAAAGGAGCCATGGCCTTGGGCCCAGGAGAAAAGGTCAGTGGAAATGAAACCTCTGCTGAAGTCCAGGACCCTGCAAAAGGTATCTCCCAGTGAAATGAGTTGTAGAACAATTACTCACTGGCCTGGGAAGCAACAGGAAGCTCTCTGCGTGAAGAAAGAGAGACACCGTCATAAGAAATCAAACCCCAGTCAGGGCCCTGACATGGCCCAAGTATGAATTTATACTTCCCACACAGCGTGGAAACCCTGAACCTGAGAAACTGATGTAAAATTTGCCCTGGACTCGAGAAGCCTTGTGATGCCTGACGAGCATTTGAAAAATGGCTGTGCATTAAAACTTGAGGTGAAACAAATACAATTGAAGATGGTTTGCCATAAAACACCACACGTGAGGAAATGATCCAACTATGAGAAATAGTTGTCAAAGGCTTTGTACCTTGAGAACTAGATATGAAAGAATAATCCAGAAGAATTCCTAATGTAAGGATTTTTCTAATTGCTAAAGAAATCAAAGAAAGAATGGAAAACAAAATGAAAATATGTAAAAAGAGGTAGAACAGAAAAAAAATTATAGAACTTGTAGAAATTAAAAACAGTTGACGACGCTGGAACCTGAATCAAGGCCCCTTCTTGCCCGTCCCTCCCGGGCAGCCTGGAAGTGGGTGGTTGCAGCCCAAAGAGGGAAGGTCAAGAAGGGGCCGCAGCCTTCCTGGACGAGAATATGGCCACACCGAGGGACAGCAGAGCAGGGAAGGGGAAGCTTGGGTTCCTCAGAGCCCTCCATACCAAGCCCTTATTTCCGGACTGGTTGGTTTTTTTGTTTTTTTGTTTTTTTTTAATGAGAGAAGAAAAATAAACTTCTACTTATCTAAGCCATTGTTATTTTGTGTTTTTTTTATTATTTGCAGCCTAACTTGTATACCTTATGCCCAACATCTCCACTATTATGTGTATACCCTAGAGAAAATCACATACATCCAGTACACTATTATTTTTATGTTCATTGTAAGAACACAAAACAATGCTATATATTGTTATGGACACATATATAAATAATAAAAGCATAGAAACATAGGCCAGAGGAACACATACTAACTTTAAGGCAGTGATTTATCCCTGGGAAATAAGAGGAAAATGGGACAGAGTAAGATGATTTTACTTGTATCTATAAAATTGTATTTCTAAAAACACAAAACTGAAGAAAAATTTAACTATAGTTAAATCTGGGCACATGTATGTCTGTTTTATTATTTTCCTATATACTCTTCTCTCTCTGAAAAAGGATACATAATTTAAAATAATTAAACTATGTTTCATTTAAATAAAAACTAAAGTGAAATTAACACATAAAAAACATAAGAATTTGCCTATAGTTTTAGGGGATTCATGAACTCCCCGAAACCCGTACACCCCAGGAGGAACCTGGAGTTTTACCCTACGTGCTAATAGGCAAAGCTCTCCAAGACAAATGGTCAAGCAAGAGGTACGTGTGGTGTATATGGTAAACATATATATCTGTATCTTTGTATCTTCATGAAGCAGCTCTGGAGACTTATATAAGAAAATAATATAAGTGCTTACTTGGAATAGAATTGAGGGAGGGGGAAACAAGCAAATTGGGGGCAGAGAACTGGACATTTCACTGTGTATCTTCTCATGTTGTTTGATTTTGGAATCATTTGAATATATTATTACCTATTTAAAAGTTATTAAAACGAAGACATAGAAATGAGCAAACAACTCTTGGCTTAAAATAAAGCCAAATATTTCCCAAAAGATTGGGGGAGGGCAGGTAAGGGGATGGGTGGGTGAGATCACAGGACCTGCTCCTCCCTCACCCAAACCTCGTATCATTCAATCACATGGCCCAAACAGACCACACAAGACCCCTAGTGCCGTCAAAGGTGGGGGTGGAGGGGTTCATTTAGCAGCTGAGACTGACACAAAAGCTTTTCTAAAATACCAAGGCTTTTATACCCCTTTCACACAAATCCCCTATCCCAGCCTGACCTTGATACTCTTTTCTTTGGAAAGTGAGAGGGGATCAGTCCTCCTCTTTCTCTCCTGACCTGTTTTAAATCTATTTGAGTCTGAGTACAAAAAAAGAGAAAAGCTTCATAGCATTAAAGAGAAAAAGAGATGATCTTCAATCTTGGGTTTTTCCACTCTGCTTCCTTCCGTTTATGGACAACAGAGCACATATACAATCCATCAACCCTAGATTTCCTACAAATAATCTGACTCCCCTTTCTTGTTGCTCAGGGAAGCAAAAGTTATATTAGTGAAGCCATAGGAGTATGTCCTTTGATAATTTTGGACCAGTGCTGTCCAATAAAAATATAAAGCAACCTGCATATATAATTTTAAATTTCCTAGTAGCCACATTAAAAAAAAACAAAACTGGTAAAATTAACGTTAATAATAAATTTTATTTGACCCAATACATCCAAAATATTTTCATTTCAATATATAATCAATATTAAAAATTATTAGTGAGATATTTTCCAATCTTTTTTATACTAGTCTTTAAAATCTGATGTTTATTTTACACTTATAGCATATCTCAATCAGGATGCTAAATTTTCATTAGGAATACTGGATCTGCATTTAAAGTAAAAAAACTGTATAGTTAGTGTGGTGGCTTGGAGTTATGTACCCCAGAAAAACATGTTCTTAATCCATTCCTGTGGGTGTAGGTTCCCAACTTTGGATTCTGGGGTGGATGGACTAATCAGGATGGGTCTTAATCCTATTACTGGAGGCTTTAGAGAGAAGGTCACAGAGAGGGAAACTGGCACAGAGAGAAGCCACAGGGAGCAGTCAGAAGCTGGAAGTCAACGGAACCTGGAAGAGAAAGGGGAAGACGCTGCCATGTGCATTGCCACGTGATAGAAAAGCCAAGGAACCCTCAAGATGGCCAGCCAGCCAGAAGACACTGACCCCCGGAAGGAAGCAAGCCTTTCTAGCCTCTGAAACAGAGCCAATAAATACCTGCTGTTAACCCAATCCATTGTATGGCATATGTTTTAGCAGCCGGGAAACTAAAACAATTACTCAATTTATCGCAAACATTTTTGGTTTTCCAATGACTGAACTGAGTATCAATTATTAAATTTAAGTTAATAAAAATTAAAGTCAAAAATTCAGTTTTTCAGTCACACTAGTCATATTTCAAGTACTCCACAGCCACATGTAGCTGGTGGCTATTATATTAGAATCCCCATCACTACATAAATTTGGCTTGCAGTTTAGTCATGAACCAAAAAGGCAAACACCACTCCAAGTGTTCAAAGTCATGCACTGGAGAAAAATGATGGTGCTCTGAGGCTGGAAGAGTTTTTTATTTGCCCCTTTGATCCAAATAGTCTGTTTCTACGTCACGATGAGTTTCTTACCAAAGCATGTCTGTCTGTCAGGGCCTAGCATGGTTCCAGGGGAGCACATGCACTCACTGGTGTCCAAGCAGCTGCCCTGGCAGTCTTCATCGCAGATGTCATAAAAATCTACGGAAGGATAAAGATCACCACTCCTTAGGTCAAGGACCAGAGGTCACACTCATTTATGAGAAAACCTCATGAGTTCTAAGGGGGAATAAGCGCTCCTAGCTAACATCAAGGGAATTTGCATTGTTTGGGGTTTACATAACCCAGGAGCATCTTTTGTCATTTGGATTAACGATTTCCAACTTTGGATCCATAGACCTTTTGGTGGACTTACTATAAATCTAAAGCCTCACCAAACACAGGCTATAGAATATACAAACATTAGGTTCCACTCTTCTATAGACTCTATTTTTAACATGTAGATAGATTTTGATGGGATTAATAATATAGAAATTGATTTAAAAGTATTACTGAACTCAAGTAGCTTCTTATTAGATTGAAAAAAATCAAAGAATTCCAAGCACAATGTTACCATGTGCATGACTGTTACATATGTGTATATCTCAAAGAGGAGTCTTTCCTATTCAAAAAGGTTGGCAATCCACTATTTAGAAAACCTAAGTCAACATTTTACTCTGTTTTGTTTGATTAGAATGAAGGCAAAATCAATTGATAAAAGTTGTAGCTTCTTTCCCTATTTCTTCAGGAATTTTTCAGAAATCTAAGAACAGATCTCAGAAATTACAAACTGGAGGTATCTGCGGCCCAAAATCAATGTTACTCAGACTCTGAGATAATACTGTCACCAATAACTGAATGTCATATGGCATTTCCCCCTTCTACCCAACCTGTGGCCTTAGGGAGACAGAACAAGGCAGGTACTCACGACCACAGTAGACATGAAAGCAGACACTGGGCTTGGTCAGACGGTACACATAGTAGCCTCCAGGGCAAGCCTTGACCTCCACTGTGGTGTTCCAGAGGCAGCAGTTCCCATTGAAGCTTGCACAGGCCTGGCGTTGCACAATGCCATCACCTTCTAGGGGGTGGCTGCCATTGAGCCAGACGGGTGCGTGGGTTCCACAGTGGTTTTCTGGTATGCAGAAGGTGGGCATGGCATCTCCCGCCATGCCGGTGAAGCGGTACCACTCCCCATCCACATGGTTGTCACATACAGGTGGCCCTTGGGACTCATCGAACTGGTGGTCGGTGTTCCTCCACGGCTCATTCAGACTGATATATGCAGAGCAGGGATCTAGGGCTGGGAAGGAAAGGGACGCCCAAGAGGCACCTCTTGATGTTTCAGATCACAGGGGTGGCAGCTGGTGTTCATCTTTTAGTCTTGCATTTTGTCTTTTGGGGTTCAAGAAAGAAATTATCTAAAGTGCCTGAAATCAGCCACTTAAGATTCCTCAAGGTGACTTAAATGCATTTCATAAATGTCTTTTACAAAATTATTTTGAGCCTATTTAAAGTTTAGTGTAGCATTGGACTAAATTTTTTGTTCAGAGTGATCATTTGAGAGAAGTATAAGTTGTTCAGACCAAGGAAGCTTAGGATTATTGTCCTACTGAATTCTGCATACTGCACATATTTAGAATATACCTACAGGCTGTATCTTATGAAAGCAATCAACTAACTTGGTGTCCAGAGAAAGTTGAGCAAACTTAGAATGAGGTCTAAAAATATTTACTAAGGAAGAAGCTGAGAATTATGGTCTGCAAAAGAGAAGACAAAAGAATATGTGTATCAGTTTTCAAAAATCTGGAACAGGCTCTTGGAAGAGGAATTAGGCATTCTCTTAAAAGGACAAGAACAAATTGTTAAGGGTAAGCACATTGGAGTTCAGCTATCCAGTAATGGGAGAGGCTATATACAGTGTGGTAAGCTCCCTGACTTTGGAGATGTTCAAAAATGATTGGGATGGCTGTTGGTACAGAAGATTATAGAAGGATTTTTGCATTAATAGAAAGTTTGACTTGATAATGAATGTGTACATCTCATTCCACTGAAAAGGAAAAGGCTCGGGTACATTTCAGTTGTTTGAAATAGACAGTACACAGGTAAGTAGCTACTAAAGATAATCTCAGAGTTTTGGTATATATTTCACAAGGTCATAAAAAATATCATGAACTTTGTATATTCATAATTAGCCATGGTATCACTATCCTAGGTTTAATAGAGCAAATACTTTCAAGGATGTATTTTTTAGTGCATAAATTGCATGGACAAATATCTCATCAGTGCATTTTAATGACTAAAGACACCGATATCCCTAATATTCTTACTGCTTCCCTCAGTTTCAGGGAAACATGGAATTAATTTAGATAAATTGTGCTTATGAAAAAACTGTGAAACCAAGAAATTCTATAAAGAAGCACACTGACTAGAGAGTACTATCTGTCTGAAAGCATGTGGCATTGCAGGTAGGGAATTCACTTTAGGGCTGATATATTTTGTGGGCAGAGAATTGAGTATCAGCAAATACTGCACAATAAATGTGGACAGACCATGGTCATAAAATAGAAATGTTCTAGAAACTATTTTGGATTTTCCCAGTCTGCATTTCAAACTATAGCCACAGGTAGTGGAGGGTGTAGTCTAGTGCTAATGGCCCCAACTGGAATACAAATTAGGGGCAGGAGATAAAGAGGACATCACATTTACAGAAATAAGGCACTGGCAGAGCTGCAGATTGTGGAATCAACCCTCAAATTTCTTTAATGTTCTTGAGATATCTCAGTGGAGCACTAGACTATAGTTTGATAACTCGTGAGGGGAAGAAGTAGCCTCATACCAGACTCTTTCCCTTCTCAAAAGAGAAGTTTCCTTCGTCTGCTCTCACAGTTGTGTCCTTCTTATGAAGTGAGGTTTTCAGGGCCATTTCACTTATAAATTCATAGAAATATTTGGTTCATCTCCCTGTCTAATTTTATAGGAAATGTTTAGCTACTTAACTTTTAATAGCTTCTACAGAAATTCTCAATCCTCTCTCAATAATTCATTATGTATAAAATTCTTCCTTAAATTTAACTGTCTTTTTTTATGCTATTTGCTAAAGGTCACTTCCTCTCCTGTTGTAGGGGAGATATGGTGTGAACAGGGGAAATATATTCACCTTCTTCTGTAGAATGAAAAACAATATCTTAAAAAAAGTAAACCAGTGAATATTTTCTTTTCTAACAGCCAATGTCTACCCCATCCCATTCCCTTTTAGCAGTAATTCAATTCTTTAGTAATCTGGCAACGCATCTTAAGTCCTGTTTTGAGTTTCTCAGTGTAGAGACCAGAATTTGGAATTATGCATATTGTAGCCTCAATTGCTAACATACACTCCTCAGATGGGAGGGCTGCAAATAGAACAGCCCCATGGGTTCTTTCAAAGCTCGGGTCAGGGAGGCCAGGGCCTGCCAGAGAGCGTCTTGACTGTTTTCTAGGACTGGCTGCCCTGGCCGCCTCCCCACCTTCCCCCCCTCGCCTCCTTCTCCTTCCTTTTTCCTCCCCTCCCCTCCCTTTCCCACCAGCGCCCACCTCCTGACCCCAGCCCTGAAAACCCCCCTTTTTCTTGCTTCTGCCTTTAAACCAAACATCCTACAAGGGCCGCAAAAAGGGAGGCAGGTGGTGTACTGGAGGACACAGGAGGTATTAGAGGGAAAGTAAGCAAGGAATGAGAATATGATGAATGAAAGTTAGCTCAAGCCTATTCAATTTGCACCCCTAAAAGTCCTACGGCAAGGCCCAAGTGACCTGAAGAAATAAATCAGGGTTAGTTAAATGTTGAGCCACTCACAAGTGCCAAAAAGGATGGTTCTCTCCCCCCACCCTACTCCTTCAATTAGAGCTTAAAATTCTATTGGAAAAAAAGAGAGAAATTTGTTAGCAACTGGAAACTCTTCTTTGCATTGGCCAGTTTCTTCATCAAACCTGTGGACAAAGATAGTTTAAGATTCATTTGGTCTGTGGAAAGCATTCTATTTTCAGATGTCGTGACTAGGAAGTGTGGTTTCTCCAGACCTGTGCCTTTCATGGGGACATAGCTTTCAGTCTCTTGCATTCATTCAAAAAAATTCTCTACCCTGAGCTCTAAAATATATATATATATATATATATATATATATATATATATATATATATATATATATATTTGCTCTTAAAATTGGTTAGAATTCCTTTTACACATTCTCCAAGAAATACTAAGTTCATGGAAAGCTGTGGGATATGGCAGATCTACAGCCATTTTGGATGCCCAGGCAAGAGGCTCATTGGAACTTGTAACAGAAATTCTCTGAAAACATATCTTCATAGATTATCAGTGCCTTTTCTTACACTATCCTATGACCAGTATTTAAGGTACTGGAATCTGGCTGTCAATCATCTGCACACTGAAGTACATTCCAACAACAAAAAGTGCATTATGCCAAGAACTTTACAGAAGACTCACCCATTGGTGACACATGTGTGATGATCATGGAAAGGCAGGTGAGAAGCAGGAATTGCGGCATTCTTCTGGAACAACCAGCAGAGACAGACTGGAAAATCCTCTTACTACTGGTTTTGCTTTGTCCCCTTCTTTTTCAAGCACCTTTTAAAAAAGGTCTCTAGGCTTTTATGAAGAAACTCTTTATCAGCACCAGAAGGGGCTTTATCAGAGGAAGAGGATGAGTGGGATAAGGTGTCCATTGCTCTGGCCTTGACCCCAGATAGAAGCACTGCTTTACACTGTCAACAGGGTTATTTTATCAATACTCCTCTAGAGGAAATAACTCACAATCCCTCATCCTCCTATTGTTTTCTCTTAAGAATTCCCTGCAGTGAATGATACTCCCAGTATCTTATCCAGAGGGAATGCTAAATGAGGGACATCCCCTCACGTCAAAATCTTGTTTTGCCATTTCTTCTAGGAATTGACTTCATAATGTTGCAGCCAGAGCACTGGACATTAAATGAAGACGGGATAAAGCCATGTGTTGGAAAGAGTGATTAGGAAACTTTTTGGTCACATAGTCAAGGAGTTTGTAATAGCATAAAAAATAGTAGGAAGGGCAGGTGTGAGAAGGGGGCCATGGTCCTATCATGTCTTCTGGTCTCAAAACTTTCTAAAATAACAAGGCTTAAATTGTATTTTTACCAATTCAAGCAGTAATACCTGTGTTTCCAAAGTGCCTTTCTTCCTGAAAATTAAAAATGCTTTAGTGCTATTTCACTAATCCTCATACTAAGCTAGGGGTGGGAGCTTAAAATTTGGAAGTTAAGAACACACTGAGAAGTAAATGACAGAGTTTACTAGAGTTTCACTTTCAGACAGAAGAGGGGAAAATAGGGACCAGTATATTGTGTGTCACCAGACATAGCCCTAGTGATTACAGGTTTGGCGTTTGCTAGTTTCCTGACAGTCTATGGTGTTGTGGAACGTCTGAGAATTAGCAAGCACAAATACTGAAAAACGTGAAGAGGAAGATTGAAAAGAAGGGTAGGGAGAAGTGTTTGGTTTTCTCCTCAATATTATAGTAAACAAGGATCTGAATGAAATCCCAATTTTTCTTCCCCGATCTTAACCTTGACCTATTTGGGTTTCCTCTATTTCTGCACTTTCTCATATCTATGCTACTTTTCCTGATAACCAAGTTTCTAGTGACTGGGAAGGGGATACTATTATTGGGAAGTAGTCCCTAAACTTGTTGTTATAATCTCTTAGCACAAATTTTTCTATGCTAAGTGGCATTCAAATTACAATGGCCCCTCCTCTAAGGGTTTTAGCTCAATTAAACAAATATTAGTGTTTACTGGGGACCATAATTTTTGACAATGAAGAAGGTAAAAATGGTCCCCGAAAGTAAAGTTTACAGTATAGCAAGTGGCTTCCATTTATCTAAAATGGTATTTAGCTACTTTTTCACTAATATTAGCAGAATACAGGCAATTTGGCCGTTGGCTTATTAAGCTGTGGTTTGATGGCAGTAACGGATGACCCTGGGACAGACAAGTTGCCTCTTTGTAGGGGCAGTGCTGCTAAATGGCAGTGCTCTTAAATGAAAAAACAAAATCCCACAATTTCCTCTTCCTGAGAAGCCATCTGAGTGCTTCATATGTGTTGCAGGGAAGCAAAGGACGTGTGCATGAGATAAACCCAGAATTGCTGCCAGGAGTGACTGCTGGGAGTCAAGGACTTCTACCAGATAGCTCTTTTATTCTAAACAAGCATTCCCAGAACGGTAGGACTTTTTTTCTCATTCTTATTTTTCCCTTTTTAGTTGACTTGCTTTTTCATTTTAACTTTTTATGATGAAAAATTTCAAAGATATATAAAAGTAGAGAGACCCAATAATGAACACTCAGCTTCAATAATTACTACCATCTTGTCAATCTTATTTCATTCATATCCCAGTATGCATTTCTAACATATGGTCTTTTTTACATAATCACAATGCTATCACAACAATGAAAATCCATAATAATTCTTTAGTATCATGTACTACCCATTAAAAAAATTTCCCCAGTTGTTTAAAAAATGTCTTTTCACTGTTGGTTTGACTCAGGATCCCAACAAATATGTTGCATTTGGTTGTGTCTCTTACATTGCTTTTAATCCATAATGGTCTCCCCCTCCTTTCTTTTTTCCACATGCCACTTGTTGGAAATAACCCAGTCATTTGTCCTGTAGAATGTTCCACATTATGGATTTGGCTGATTGCTTCTTTGCTGTGTCTTCTGCTTCCTCTCCCCACCCCCATACTTCATGTAAACTCTTGCCCATATTTTCTAATTTTTCTAAAATATGTTATTAGAATTTTAAAACAAAAAAAAGTCTGGTGACACTGAAGGAATTTAATGCATGGGAGCAATGCTAGAAATGGATTAGTTAGGTGGTGGATAAACCAGTCTTCTTTTGGAGAGCTGGAGTATCAATTTGAGAATTTCCAGCATGTAAGTGGTAACTTAAATGGAGACCCAGGGAAAATGGGGTCTAAGGTGGAAACTTGAAGAAGCTTAACATCAAAATTGTGTGCAGTGAAAGAGGATGCTGCAAAAGAGACCGAGAAGTAGTCAGAGATTTGTAGATGGAAACCCAAGAATGGAGTCACAATCTGAGGGACGGTTTCAAGGAGGAGGGGTTGCTCAGTATGGAGCACTTAAAAAACACGTGTAAATGAACATTTGATAAAGTAGTAATTTTATATTCAGTAGAATTCATTAAAATTAACCTGTACATTTATTCTAAGGAAATAACCACAGAGTGTATCATGGAAGACAAGGAATTTGGACTTTTTTTGGGAGTGCAAGGAACTATAGGATTATGGTAGTGATAACAATGAATTTCAACACTTACTTTTGGTGAAATTGAGTTCCAAAATCTCAGAAGTTCTACTTGTCTGTAATATCTATCTTAGATAAATAAAACAGTCAAATCTATTTTAGTTTATTTAAGCAAAAACTATGTGCTTACCGCTACACCTTGACAAGCGAGATATAACTGTCGCATGTGACATAATTTGAGTACATTTTTTCTTTCTATTTACCACTTTCCCCATACTCACTAGTCCCCCATTCAGTCTGATGGATTGATCCCAGAATTCTGTGCCTCAGTTTCCTTCTCTTTAAAATAATGTTTGACTACATCAATGATTCTCAATTGGAATCACCAAGGCTTGTTACTTGTTACTTGAGTTTCTTAGTGGAAGCCCAGAGAACTTGTGTTTCTAACAATTCCCTGGCAACCATACTCTTGAGAATCCTTTTGTTTTTCCAGTTCTAAAAGTTTATGATTCCCTAATAAAACTGCATTACCTACAATCAGTAATGGAGTTAACACAATCTCTAGTGAGAATTCACTATGCTTTAAACTTTAAATTGGAAGCTCCACAGAGGCAGGGATCATAGATTTTCTTTTCATTAAAAAAAAAATCCCCTACAAGGTTAGCAGAATGTTGTGGAATATTAGACATTATTTATTGACTGCAAACAATGGCTTAATGTTTTCAATCTTATCTCCTTACACTTAATACCCGCCTCAGGCCTGTATGGATTAGGCTGCTATAAACTGCCAGAAGGCAGGACCATAACTATAGAGGCTTCCTGTACATCACCTCACACTGCATTAAACACAATCTGACATTTAATACGTACTTTTTGATATGCCTTTAGTGATCCTGGTAGCATGTGATACTTTCCTATTTAGAGATTACTATAAATTTTGTACAAACTTCAAAATAATGGATATTTAAGCCGGGTCCACCTTGAACAACTCTCTGCAGTCCAGGAGACCACACGGACAATCAAGGTGGTCTGATATAACAGAGGTTTCTCCTGCTAATCAGAAGATGAGGATAATTACTCAGTGCTGCCATTGATTTTACAGATGGTGGTATAGGTCACTCCATCTCTTGGTGGCTCTGGAAAACTAGGAAATGCTAAAAACCTAAGGTTCAGGAAGAATTAATGAGATGCCTATTTTGGAAAAATAGGCTCCAGGAACAAAGCTTATTTGATAATAGTATTTTTATAAAAGTTAATTTTAGAGGTGTTAAGTAAAATAAAATGGCCATCTGCATTGGGCTTGTGGGAGAAGACCCCTTTCCCAGAGGACAAAAACAACTGGCCTCCAGGGATTTTTGGAGAAAATGGAACATACCCTACAGGGATCTGATAAGCAACAACTGGTGATAGAAGGAGCTGCTCAAGGAGAGCTAGCTTATCAGAATGGACAAGCATACCGCACAAATCAATGTACGTCTGCTCCCTAATTTTCAAGAGGCCCCTCCAGGTAAAGTGGAAGCCTAATGTCAGCCAATCAGGACATTTCCTCACTGCTTCTGTGTTTGCCATAAATGACCTTCCTCTTTCCACCCCCTCAGTGGAACGCCCTTCTACTTTCTGAATGGGATGCTGCCATTTCATGAATTGGTCAAAGAAGCTGTGAGATCCTAAACTGCATGAAAAGTTGTTGTTTTTCTATCAGAAATAAAAAGCTTCCTACCTAGAATCATGGGGAAAAAAAATTTGGTTTTAAAGAATGAGATGCTTTAGTTCAAAAATTGAATAAGTATTTATTGTTCCAGAAGGTACATAGCTTTTTTTACATATTTCATAAATGATACAGGATTTTACACATGTTCAATATTTTGCTATTTGTTTAAAGGACTTTTCTCCATATCCCCCCTCCCTCCCTTGCCTCCCACACACCCTGAAGATTTGCTCATTGCACTGTGCTGTTTCTTCACAAAAACCCTGCACAACAAACAGGATAAACGTTTTAAAAATAATTCACACAACTTAAAAAAAAACAAATGAGGGGAGGGGTTGAACAGCGGGTGGGGGGAGTGGGAGAAAGGGTGGGGCGAGGAGACATGCCTCCTTCCATTCCGTCATACCGGTGGAGGGGGTGGTGGCAGGGGCAGCAGCAGCGATCCTGACTGGCCTTCAACCTCTGCAAGGCACCCGGAGTCTGGGTTTGTCATTTAAAGTTTCCCTATTCATACACAATGATCTCAATAGAGGAAGAAAAAGAGAAAGAAACCCCTTGCCACAATGAGGAGGGATGAATCATGTGAAAGAAAAAAGCCTATCAGCCGTGTGGTAAGCCCTGATCTCCTTTCCGTCCTGCCCCCACGGTAGTTAAAAACAGGATACTGGACACAGAGTCCTTTGACTTTCCAAATGCAGATATCATCTGGAAATATGGTAGAAAACATTTTGAAAGAGTGTAAGATTAATTCTTCTTTAATTTAAGATAAGAAAAAATAGGGTGTAGAGGGTAGGCCTGAAGGAAGCTGTAGAAATGTATTCCTGTATAAAGATAAATTGCACCCACTGAGATCCATATACCTTATTTACCACTGCTGAAGTGGTGGAAGTGGGAGGGCTCACAATGTGTCCTTGGAGAGTAACGAGCCTCCAGGCCAGGCAGTGCCACCTGGGGGGCCTGGAATGCTGTCACACATTAAGTGCAATGAAATTATTCTGGTTCAGAAATGGCTACAGAGCCATGATTTTAGCCAATTTGTAAACCTGACATCTTCCTGATTTGGTAATACAGCTGAACCCTCCCTCTCTGATATGAGTTGTTGGAGAGAGAGGGAAATATCAATGGGATAGGTAAATAAAGGAAGGAAGTTCTTCCTTTTCTTAAAGACTAATTAGTGAAAAATGAAATGAAAATACCTCATGCAATGCTGCCAGTGATTTCTAGATATTGCTCTAGAGCACTGGGATTTATAGACATTTAAGAAGATATTAAGGGATAATCCAAAGTATCAATTATCAAACAGGCATAAATTGGTTCTGATTATCAGATGGATGAAATTAGTGTAACCAACAGGTACAGGTGCTCAGCAAAGGGAAACAGGAGAGAGATTCCTGGTAGGTACACAGAGGCTGGGGCCAATCTAAAATAAATGCTCATGATATGGACTCTGTTTGCTACCCACATATCTTGATGATTTGCTTTTCTGGTATATTTATTTAGTCCTGTGTCAAAAATAAGAAAAGTTAAATTAAAAAAATTAGAACGGAGTGTGGTGCTGGTGTGTTACTGTTTTGCTGACCCTGCAAAGAAGATGCAAGAAACGGACACCCCAGCATCATTTTCTCTTTATGAATCTCTCAACTATATAACTGCATCATTTTCATCCAAAAACTGAGATGCTTGATTAAGACAATTTTCACTAAGCCCTTTGAGACTTATATTCCACAATGCCTGATCCTCAGATTTTATTACATTCTTCCTTAAGATCCTTTTAGTTTTTGATTTTTAATTTAAGGTAAAAATCCATCCCCACCCCTATGTAGCTCCCAGCTTCCACCTGCAATGCTTTAATTAAAAAGGCAAGAGTTATAAACAGGTGTTCTTTCTGCTGGGATTCAGAGGCTCTTTGCAGGTCAATCTTTTTCACCAATTTGTCGGAGGGGCAGATGTACTTGCAATGGGTCTCTCAGTCTCTTAAGGTCCATTTCTGCCTAAAATAGAAACAAAGGTGAGAAAAACTGCCTACTGAGAAAAATAAACTGTCTTTCGCCCATTACTAAAAGTCAGAGAAGTCACACTCTCAAAATAAGAGTGTCTTAGAAGACAAAGGGCTTGGCCCCAAAGCACGGGACAAGAAATGGGGGTCCAAAACGGAAGTATGTCCTTGGCAGTTCAACCATCAAAAAAGCCTCCAGAAAAGGCAGTGCCATCAACAGGGCAGGACTCAGGGGCCCAACAACATGGGGCCGCAACTGAGGCTTCCTTAGTGTGTCTCAAGATCGAAGAAGTTCATTCAAAAACCTTTGCTTGGAGAACTTTAATTTATGCTACTCAAGACTTTAGTTATTTATCCAGTAGGTGTGTTTTTTGCTTAGCCAGTGAATTTTAGAACAGAGATGTGCAGTGCAGTCAACTGCAGCAGTTTAAAAACACCCACATGCTCAGGCCTCTGTCCTGAGGAGTCTGATTAATAGGTTCAGGGTGGAGCTCAGAGATCTGTATTTTTAGTAGCTGGTGATTCTGATGCCTCTCCCGGAGCTGAGAATCGCCACACAGAGCAATAGAAGAAGTAAGACCAAGACACAGGGAGATGGATTAAGCCTATTCAAAGTACAACCCCACCATCAAAAAGAAACAGAAAAGGCTGGAGAAGGTCGTGGGAAAAGCAACTAAGCATTAATGAGGATGGAAAAGCTTTTTCATGAGCACAGATTTTTGAAGACTCGTTCAAGTCACACAAAGACTACATATAGGAGGAATGAGGATTTATTCACCAAAATCAAAGATATCAATCACAGTGAGGAAGGCACATACAGAAGTCTGAAAGAGGTAATTTCCATGAAAAAATAAAATATACTAATATTTTTAAAAAGCATTTTCTGTTCAATAATCTATGACCCGTGGCTGGCAAAGATTTCTAGTAGTTATCTCCCTTTTATCTGGATTTTGTTTTCGTCCCATTGCTACCACACATTTTAGTTGAGAAATCTTTGGGTCAATTAACGTAGAAAGATTAAAAACAAGAAAGAAAAGTAAAAATATAGACAGTTTAAAAGAAATAAAGTGAAAAAAGTAAAAATTAAGTCTAAAAATTTCAGTGTTAATTGATAGATAGGATTCACTATCTTTCCATCTGCTTATGTCATAAAACTTTCTAGAGAGGTGTTCATGCTAAAATAGTCATTTTTATCAACTGAGGAATAATTTATACCAGAAGAAAAGAGACTGATCATTCTTTCAGGTTCACCCATTTGAAGTACTATGGTTATGGATAATAATAATGCCACATAGAATGGGACTGGGATTTATTTTTGTAAAACTTACCTGAGCAATTGCATCCTTGAGTTGATTATATTTCTCTAAGTCAAAACGTGACTTTTTGGCTCCTTTATAGAAAAATAGTAAGTATTGTCTGTCTCTGGCTTCTGGATAAACATATTCCTATAAAAATAAAGGAGAAATTGAATTATTAGTGCTGAGCATACTGTCTTCACAAAACAAGCATTCACCAACTGTTGATTAGATTACACATAGAGATACATATCTACTGTAATGTGCTATGTTAAATAATTATTTTTTAAAACATTTTTATTATAAAACACATATGGAAAAGCACATAAAACAAAAATGTACATCAAAATGAATCATCACATAATGAAAACCCTAATCACCATCAGATAAAATAATAGAACACTGCCAACACTCCAGAATCCCCCCCACCCCAAAGTAGTCACTATCAATTGTTTTCTTGTTTTCTTTATAGCTTTCCTACTTATGCATTCATTCTTGAGCTCCAAAGTTTAATTTTAACTGCTTTAAAAATTTTTATAAAAATGGATTCATACAGTATATATTGTGCCTGGCTACTTTCACTCAATATTGTATGTGAGATTCATCTATTGTGTATAGCTGTAGTTTCTTCATTTTCATTGCTATGTTATATTCTATTGTATGACTATATCACAGTTTATCTATTCTACTGTTGATGGACTTTGGGGCTGTTTCCAGGTTTTGGCTTTTCTGAATAATGCTGCCGTGAACATTCTTGGATTTATCCCTTCTGTTGGGTATATACCTGGGAGTGGAAATCCTAGCTCATAGGGTATATGTGTGTTCAAATTTAAGAAGTGATATCAAACAGGTTACCAAAGCAGTTCTACCAATTATACTCCCACCAGCAGGGTATCAGAGCTGCCATCACTCCACATCCTTGCCAATACTTGTTACTGACAGTTTAAAAACTGTTAGCCATTCTGGTGTGTGTACAGTAGTACTATCTTGTTGACTTTTTCAAAAACAAAAAAACAACAGTTTTACTGATACATAATTCACATACCATACAAGTCACCCATTTAAAATACAGTTTTCAATGGTTTTTAGTATACTCACAATTGTGCAACAATCACTACAATCAATTTCAGAACATTTTCATCAGCCCATAAAGAAATCTTGTACTCTTAGCAATCACTCCTCAACTCCTTCAAATTCCCCAGTATTAGGCAACCACTAATCTACTTTCTGCCTCTATAGATTTTTCTATTCTGGACATTTCAGAGAAATAGAATGATATGACCCTTTTGTCTAGCTTCTTTCACTTAGCATAATGTTTTCATGGCTCATCCATGTTGTAGCATATATCACTACTGCACTCCTTTTTATTGCCATATTTAATTTATCTATTCATCAGGTGATAGATATTTGGGTTGTTTCCAGTTTTGGTTATTATGAATAACGTTCCTATGAAAATATGTGTATATGTTTTTGAGTGAGTATGCTTTCAATTATTAATTTATCATATATATAATAAATATGTACATACATACCATTGTGGTTTCAATTAGCATTTTTCTTATCACTCATGAGGTTGAGCCTTTTTCATATATTATTGGCCATTTGCATATCCTTACTTTTTTTCTATTGGACTATCCTTTTCTTAATGATTTGTAGGATTTCTTTATATATCTGGATATGGATCCCTTATTGGATATATGTACTGCAAATATCTCCTCCCAATCTGTTCACCCTCTTAATGGTATCTTTTAATAAACAAAAGTTCTTAATTTTAATGTAGTCTAATTTATTATTCTTAACCTTTAAGGTTAGTGCTTTTCATTTTGTTTAAGAAATCATTCTTTATTCTAGTTATTAAAATATCCTTCTATATTACTTTCTAAGATTTTTATTGTATTATCTTTCATATTTATATCTTAATACATCTGGAATTAACTCTGTGTATAGGGTAAGGAAGAGGTCAAGTTTCATTTAAAAAAAAATACAGATATTCATTTGTCCATCACCATTTATTGAAAGAGTCTGTCCTTTCTTTGCAGTGCCACCTTTAAAATTGAAAGTTAATTTATACTGGGTCTGTTTTACACATTCTCCTAGTCCATCAGTCTAGTTGTCTATCCTTGTGCTGTCTTAATTACTGTAGTGTTAAAAATATAGCTGTCATCTTCATATCTGATACAGCAAGTGCTTGTATCTAAAGATATTACAGTCTGATGTGGGGGGAAAGATCATCGTACATGAATAATTGTAATGCAAGATATCACGAGATGCATGAGAGGTATAAAGTGCCATAGGAATTCAGAACAGGGAGATATCAAAGTTGCTGGAGGAAATTGGTCAAAGGTTCATGAAAAATAGTATTTAAATAAATCTTGATTTGTGACAGGTAGAGATGAACAGAGAACTTCTCCAGCCGAAAGAATGGTGTGTAGTAATAAATGAAGTGGTAGGAAATCTCAGGGCATTTCGGGGGAAAATAGAATATAATTTGGTTTATTTGGGATATAGTATATATATGTAGGGATGTTGAGAGATATTTTGAAAAGATAGATTGCAACCAGTTATGGACCAGGCTAAGGAGTTTGGACTTCACTCAGCAGATAAAAAGAAGCCATTAAAGATGTATGTATACATGGAGAGAGAGAGGAAAAAAACCCACAAAACAGAGAGACATGTACAAGCCACGTCCAGAGCTATGATTTTATAAGCTTTATCTGGCTTTTCAGTTCTCTTCACACAGAGTGACTAGTATAAGCCAGACATGAGACTAGGTGCGGGCTCTTGGGAAACAATGGTAGGACATAAATTTACTGTCTCTCTTCTCTACTAGGTGTGGCTGGGAGACCCAGAAAGTTTAAACAATATTCATAGACTTTCTTTTTCCCACACATAATAGGTCTATGACCATTGATTTAATGACAGATCGAAAATGCCTGTGTTCAATAGCAGACAAATAAAAATGTAAGAAGCAATTCTCAGTTTTCTTCTGACAACTAAGAAAATAGAAAAACTTTCTCATATGTCTCAGTTATTTCAAATGCTTGTTATTCAAGGGAATGGCCAGTTGAATCTTTGGTATTGCACATGTAATAATAAGTGATAGTAAATTCCTCATAGTTCCTAAAGTTATACTACAAATTTCTAAAACAGTTAAAACAGCACTGCCAAGAAAAATTAGGTATAGATACTGGTATTTAATAAATGAACACTGGTAGATAAAGATTATGCCAGGAATATAAAGTGTTTTTTGCCTCTATTATGTGAAATAAACAAAACAAAACAAACAAAAAACCCATTTATACTCTTAACATGCTTAGAAGTAGCCCAAATTTGGATTAATTTAATATGAATTTAATACTTAATTAGTTAACACCAATTCTACCATTACAAGAACTCAATAAAAATAAAGAGCTTATCCCTATATGACTGTTAAATTGATTACTTATTACTTAAAAGGCCAAGCCAGCTTTGCTGAACAAGTTATTCTGTGTCTGACTACTGTCTCCTTTGCTGGTGTATTCCATACCTTACTGCAGTATATTTTAAAGGATTTATTGGTTTATATGGCTCTCTTTAATAGTCTGTAAGCTCCATGAAGGCAGAAGTCATGTCTTATATTAATCTCTCTATCTTTAGCACCTAGCATAGTGCCTCATACATGCACACACATACACACACATGCACACATACACATATGAAGGCAAAATGAGTACTTAAGGAGAACTGCCTTTAGAAAGAATATGAGAGAAAAGAGAACTATTTTGATAACCAAGACTTCATTACTATCTTACAAAAAGTTACCTGAAGAGGAATTCTTACCTGACGTGTCATTACAAAATATGCATACATTGCCATGGCACTTCCATAAGTGATGAAGTAGGTGACTGGCTCCATGATATCCCAGGAATATTCCCACCAGGTAAGCCGGGCCAAAATGCCAAACTGTGTGGCCATGTAGGCAAGTCCACCCCATAGCACCAGAGTGGTCCTCTTCTCAGCTTTTTTGCTAATCTCAATTCGTACCTATGGGCCACACATGACTAATAATAAGGCATTTTGATATAAAATCAATTTAAAGCTCTTATTTAAACCATCCTATGAGTGAACATCGAATAGGGCTCATAATCAAGACACAAATTAGTCCCAATTCTAATATGCATAGTTTGTCTTCCTAAATATTATCTCTGGTTTCACTGAACAAAATATTTCATAGGAATAACATTTTTTAGAGCACGTGTGTTTTATGTTTCACCCTAGAAATAGCTGAAAATAATACAAAATATGGAAATGAATAAGTTAGTTTCAACAGCTCTTTGTCTAGCCACAAGATCATTTTCTTTGAGAGAGAGAAATGAAAATATTCTAGCAGTCTCTCAGTGATTTAATCTATTATCAGTTTTTACTCTAAGGGTTGACTAGGAGGCAGAATGGCATAGTGGGGAAGAACAGGGCCTCTGTATTCAGAATGGCCAAGTTCAGGGCCTTGATCTGCAAAATCATCATTAACTTCATTATAGGGTGGTTCTGAGCATTAAAGAAGAGAATACAGATAAAATACTTAGCAAATTCTTGGCATATAGTAAATAATAAATGATAAGTGAGTACTCAAAAAGTCTTTACATTTTGAAAATATCAAATTAAATCTCGTTCCCTTTCACAACAGTTGCTCAGATTTATAACACATTTCTAATGGTCTTAAACTTAATCAGAACAACCTTAATATAAGTATTTTTAAAGAAATCAGAAAAAGCACACTATTAGGAGTATTTATGCTTTTCCTTAATCTCCAAAATATAGTCTCATTTTTTAAGATGGAAATACTTGCATAATCATAAAAAGAATGACACATGTTCATTATAAAAAATTTAGAAAAGCCTAAATAAGAAAAATCAAGTATAATCCTTGTACTCTATTAGTATTTGCAATATATTCCTTTTTGTATTTTTCTGTGTGCATTTAGATAAATGTGTATAGACATATGCATTAAACATTAAAAATTGGATCGCAGTATACACACTGTTTTATAATTTACTTTTCAAACTATATCATGAATTTCCTAGCATATTAGATTTATATAATCATTTAAAATAACTGCATAGGATTTCATAATATTCATTCTTAACTTGGCTAAAATCATTATCCACTATCTTTAGAATCCTTCTTGATCAGTAATTATGTCCATCTCTGTTTTAAGGTAGTAAATCTGGCTAGGGGCAGTACATTTAGACCTCAAAGCTCTAAGCCCATTATCAAGGCTCCAAACTCTTCCTTTTAAAATCTTTTCTCAGCTTTAACTGGAACTTTTTCAAGGTTCATTCTCATAAACTAATGGAGTTAACTCAATTGCATAAAACTAGTAGGCAAAAAATGAGGTATATATGCTCTGGAAAAAATATAGGTGGAGAAAGAGTCTGAGATTTGAATTTTCACCTTTTCCAAGGGAGCCAGTTGCTCTTTGAGATCCTCTAATCGTTCGATAAGCTCTCTTTCCTTATTTAACTGGTGCTGCTCAATGCACAGTGTAGTGTATAGCTGCTGGACCAGTGTCTTTACATCATTCAGCGTTGCTGCATTTTCGTGGCTTAAGAGGTCTGAAAGAAAAGGATTATTATTATTATTATTTTTTAAAAACCTTATGCCTATGCTTTGATTTATTCTTTCTGTTTTTGTTATTTTAAACCAATTTTATTGAGGCATAATTTACTATAAAAAATGCTTGCATTTTAAGTACAAAAAACCAAACAAACCAAAAAACAAAAACAAACCCAACCAAACTAAACAAACAAAAAAGAAAAGAAGCCCCTTATGCCAAAAATCAAGAGTTGTACTCCTGGGGTTCTTAGACAAAAAGAACAAAGTAGATTCATTCATTGTGTTAAATTGGAAGAAAGTGATAGTTCTTTTTAAAAGAGTGGATGATTACAAATTTTAGAAAGTAAATTCATAGTTGGGCAACTAAAAAAATTTGAAACGAATATCCTCTATTATATTCTTAGAAGTTTAAATGCTACAAATGAGGCTACAGTTAAACTAGTATTAAGCAATATAACTTATATAATAACCTTCATTAGATAAAGATAAAAAAATTAAAGCAATATGTTAGAAACCAACAGAGACGTTTACAAGCAATCTGATTATCATGCTTACTAAAATTCAGAGTTATAAATTATCTATGGTCCTGCCATTTTTTTTTTTTTTTTTTTTTTAAGCCACCAGGTTTTTTTTTTTTTTTTTTTTTTTTTTAAATCATCATTTTATTGAGATATTTTCACATACCACGCAGTCATACAAAACAAATTGTACTTTCGATTGTTTACAGTACCATTACATAGTTGTACATTCATCACCTAAATCAATCCCTGACACCTTCATTAGCACACACACAAAAATAACAAGAATAATAATTAGAGTGAAAAAGAGCAATTGAAGTAAAAAAGAACACTGGGTACCTGCCATTTTAATTGGCAATTTTTCTTTCAGTAACTCCTAAGGAAAAAAATATATATTTCAAATTTGCAAATACAAAGGTAAGAATGAAAATAGCATCATCCTAATAATCTTAACCTCTAGCTATCATATGTTTTACATCCTTCTCCTAGCATACCAATTTTTATTTATTCCTGTTGGGGAAAGACACAGATGGCTGGATGAGCTTCAACATCATGCTCTAAAGGGCATGAAGTTACAAGAACAATTGAAAGGGTAAAAGATTAAATCCTTTGATTCAATATCTTCTTCTGTGGGTACTATGTGTTTACACAAGTCTAAAAATTGTGTTTTGAGAATCTAATAAAAACTCAGCTGATCTCAGCTGCTAAAGAATTAAAACAAGAAAAAAAAAAAAGAAAAAAAAAACAGAAGTAAAGCTTTTGTTTTAGAATCTTATTAGCCTTAAATGTGACATTTTGTTAGGTATCAGCATAAGGTCAGACCTCTTTAAATAAAAATAATCTACAGTCACAATTAGCCATATATTTTCAATATTCTTCAAGGATGTCCTTTAGTGCAGTTATCATGAAATTCAATCAATAAAAAATTTAAATAAGGGCAGCAAATTGGATTGGGGAAGAGCTGTATAGTAAAATGGGATATATCATCTAGCATAGTATCTTGCATGTTTCAATAAATGTGTGCTGAATTAATGGGAATAGACAAAAGAGAGAATACTTTGAGTTCCAAACATCATCTATGTCAATAGGGTCTTCTTTGTACTAAAGTTACAGCTCACATTTGCATATGACTTTAAAGTTTTTCAAAATTACCAGAAGAGGAAGCTGAGTTAGGAAGCTGAAGTAACTTGTCCAGAGTGTCACAGTAATGGGGTAGGGTGCATGTCCCCTAACTTCTGGCCTGGAGCGGAGTCACGCTGCTTCTACTATACCAACATTAATATTTCTCCTGCAAGCTCAGTCCTCTTTAAAAAGGGCAACTCCTTAAGTAGGTATAAATTATCTACCTAACAAAACCCTTTCACATCTGTCATCTCATGTTATCCTTCTAATAACAGCATTAGTAAGCCTGGGAGCCACAATTTATAAATGAGGAATCTGAATCCCAGAGAGAGAAAACTTAATAAACATTTATGTACTAGGTACTCATCTAGACACTACAGGGGGAAAAATTAAATAGGAGATGGTTCCTCACCTTAATAAAAGCCACAGAGCCAGGAGGGAGTGGGAAAGATGTGCCTTTTTCCATTTCAAGTTTCAAAACCATGATTACACTGTATTTGCTTAGAAATCTAACAAAGAAAGGAAGGAAGGAAATAAGGAAGGACAGGGAGGAAGGAAGGAAGGAGGCAAGGAAAGAAATACCCCTCCCTATGTGGTTCTGAGGTAGCTGACCAAAAGAGAAATCCCAGTGAGATATGAAAGATGGAAGCAAAGCTGAAGTCATTATGCTCTGAAGGTTGTGTGGTTAGAGGCAATGAGAGATACACGTAGATTCCAACTTGTCCTTGCTCTCCTCGGCTATGTATTCAGCTTCATCCCCCAACTGCCAGTTCTGCTGACTAACAGTAATCTCAGACTCCCCCAGCAGATGCAGCCTTGTAGAGCTGGCCTGTCCAATATGGTAGCCATTAATCACATGGGGCTATTTAAATTTAAATTAATTAAAACTATATAAAACTAAAAATCAATTCCTCGGTCATACTAGTCACATTTCAGGTTCCCTGGCAAGCTTTGATTTGTCTGTGCCACTGTTTTATTTTATTTTATTTTTTTTATTTATTTATTTTATTTTATTTTATTTTATTTTATTTTTTATTTCATTTCATTTTTTTAAATCTTCATTTTATTGAGATATATTCACATACCACGCAGTCATACAAAACAAATCATACATTCGATTGTCCACAGTACCATTACATAGTTGAACATTCATCACCTAAATCAATCCCTGACACCTTCATTAGCACACACACAAAAATAACAAGAATAATAATTAAAATGAAAACAATTAAAGTAAAAAAGAACACTGGGTACCTTTGTCTGTTTGTTTGTTTCCTTCCCCTATTTTTCTACTCATCCATCCATAAACTAGACAAAGTGGAGTGTGGTCCTTCTGGCTTTCCCAATCCCATTGTCACCCCTCATAAGCTACATTTTTATACAATTGTCTTCGAGATTCATGGGTTCTGGGTTGTAGTTTGATAGTTTCAAGTATCCACCACCAGCTACCCCAATTCTTTAGAACCTAAAAAGGGTTGTCTAAATTGTGCATAAGAGTGCCCACCAGAGTGACCTCTCGGTGTGCCACTGTTTTAAAGAGCTGGTTAGTGGCTTTTTTAGGAAACTCCAAGCACACCCTTTTGGATTCTTACTTCCTCAGCTTCATCCACATTTGTATAAAGTCTCAATCCTATAATAAATCCCTTAATCCATAATATTTATGTGTATCTACTTTCCTAATTGAATCCTGACTCATACAAACAGTATATATGGAACACTACTATTTGCATGAAAAAGGGAAAAAAGAATACAGATTCATATTTGCTTAAGAGTGCACAGACCATATCTGATAACAAAGTTAGAAACTAAAAACTGTGCTTGCTGGTAAGGTGGAGAAAAGGATGGTTGGGTGTGGTGGTTTGAAGCTGTTATGTACCCCAGAAAAGGCCATATTCTTTTAATCCATTCCTTTGGTTGTAGACCTATTATAGCTGGGGCCTTCTGGCTAGATTATTTTAATTGAGACCCATTCAAGGTAGGTCTTAATCTTTTACTGGAGTTCTTTTTAAGAGAATAAAAAGACAGAAAAAGCCTAGAGAAGCTAAGAGAGATGAAACTGACAGAGCTCAGAGAAGTCCTAGAGAAGCTGAGAGACAAGGACACATCCACAGAAGCTGAGAGAAGAAGCCACTGAAGCCAGAAGCTGAAAGCAATGAAACTCAGGAGAGAAGGAACAGCAGATGCTGGCCATGTGCCTTCCCTGTGACGGAGCTGTCCCAGATGCCAGCAGCCTTTCTTCACAGAAGGTATCTTCCTGTTGATGCCTTAATTTGGACAGTTCCATGGCCTTAGGACTATAAATTTTTAAGCTAATAAATCTCCATTGTAAAAGCCAACCCATTTCTAGTACATTGCGTTCTGGCAGCTTTTAATAAACTAAAACATTGGGGAATGGGATGAGAAGAAAACTTATTCCCATACATTCTTTTAGATTTCTGGAGTTCTGAACCTTGTGAATATATTATCTACTCAGAACAAATAAAAATTAATGTGCAGCCATAATACTTTCCAACATCAATGAAAAGACTACAAAAGGATAAATCATACGAAATCTTACAGATGTCCAATTCTAGACTTAGCTAAACTTACAGTTGTTATTTTCTGATCAATGAAAATCTGGCATCCTCAAGGGACTAGGCTTTATTTTGTCAGATTTTCTTGACAGTAAGAATAATTTTCCACATCTTTGTCACAGTGGAGGAAAACAACAACTCCAAACTCTTAATCCTAAAAAAATCTGCCCACACATCGACAACTAAAGTTATGGAAAGGGGGAAGAAAAATCTGCTAATGGATTAGCAGCAACACTACTGGACAATTAGTGTATGCTTTACTTAAAATACCAGATGTTTACTGACGTTTCTGCACATGCCATAGTTTCAGCATAATGAAGGTACAGAAAGGCAGGGAAGATGTGCTAATATAATAGGGATTGAAAATTCTTTTCAGCTACTAAAACAATTTGGGAAGGACTTCAGCTATTTGGTTCTATGCTAAGGTATTTGTTATAGTTGATACTTGATTTGCTATCAGTCTTTCCTCTCAAATTATTTTCATCATTAGAGAAAAGCAAGGTCTCCAATATCTTCTGGAAAATGGGTAAAAAGGCTTAGTGGTACCAATCAAAATTACTCACCTTAGCACAAAAACTTACAACCACTAGTATAAGGTATAGCCTCTTTCTCCCTAAGCTTAGGAATAAGGTAAGTTAATTGCTACTTCAACATGGGCTGGAATAAAAGGCTTTTTGTGCTTCCTTTCTATATTAGTCTCTCCATTCCAGACTTTTGCTTAGATTATAAAATCACCTAATTACTAAAAAAGGTCCTCTAATCCTGTAGTGGGCAGAGAAGAATCAGCTATAAACAGCTATTGTAACTCAATAATGCAATGGAGCATGCAACTAGCCTTACTGTCAAAATCTGTCCCCTTTTCCATTTCAGTTTTTTCCTGCTTCTTCCCTCCAACTTTTGGGTTGGGTAGAGCCTTTATCAAAACTTGAGGATCTATAACAATCTGTGGACTGCCAATCCCACATAACTATTAAATGGGGCTATATTACATCCTATATGAATGAGCCCTCTATCCTCAGTGCCTGGTAGAAGTACGTGAAGTAAGAGGTCATTGATACCCAAAATTCATAGGGCATTTTTAGTTCCAAAGTGCTGCTCACAAACAAGGGAATAGAATAAATAGGAGAGAGAAGTGAAAGTTAAAAAGGTGAGAGTGAGTAGAAATTCTTGAGTAGAAAATTTATAAAACTGTCTTAGAAAAACTTTCCTTCATTAACTATTTTATCTTTTATTAGATAAAGCAAATTTGTCCCCCCTGCTCCATCTATCTATATCTACATCCACATCTATATATATATCCTCAGCGCTCCTCCTCATTTATCCGGCACCAAAACTTAGTACCTTCAATTTCTTCTTCCACTTAGATTTTTCACTACAAAGAGTTACTTCTAAATACAGAAATCAAACTACTCTCTAATCTACCCAGTTGAGAAAGTGGTGCTTTGGATGCAATACTTTCTGGTAGGGGAAAGGAACTATGGTGGAAACAAATTAAAATAAATACTGCATTTCACATACAAAAAATTTTGTTAGTATGTTTTAAAAGTCAGGGAAAACAAAATGCTTAGGGACTTAATTTTATTTGAGATTCTGCAGGAGACGGTATCTGATAGGAAATTCTTTTATTGGTTAAAAACAGAGAACTCTGATGTATGAATTTAAATATTTATAAAGTCTTTAAAAATTCCATATCAATGCTGCTACTGAGTTTACCAAATTTCATACTTTGAGTATTTCCATGAATCACAGACATAGGAACCTCACAAACCTCACACTGTAAATTACTTCTAGAGAAGCTGGGTAGATATTCCACAATTCTGAGACACTGATAAAACACAGAGTTGCTAGGCTGCCAAATCACCAGAGTATCAAATATGATTTTCTAGTTTTACATTTTCTATCCTAACTTTCTTATTCAACTTGGGTATAGCACTCTTTAAAAAACTAAAACATTCAATTCGGTCTGAAAAACACATTATAAGATAAGACAGTTCTAATTATTCATTGATTAAAATATTCCTAGTTTCTGATAACATAATATACAGAAGCTCATATGCTAACTTCCTGATGGTTACACTTTATTTTTAGTCAACTGTTAAAATTTTACTAATACAAGAGAATGAACTTTCTCCAAGCAAGTCACAAAAAAATAGGGAGTAAAATAGGCCTGCACTCGTATTATTTTAAAGAGTAGAACTTCTAGCTAATAACCAGGAAATAAGGAAGAAAAATATTAGTATAGAGCTATAGCTAACAGTTCCTGGTCTACATGTTTAATTATTCTAACACAATAAAATCTGATTCAGTAATGTCTTACCATATCAAGGGTATTTTCCTAGCAATCTCAACTAGCTTTGAATGTAGTAGAGCTTTCGGCCTCTGAACAACCAAAATGCTAGTAAGTTAACTCATTTATCATTTAATGCACTCAGGAATGACTGCCTGAGTCAATGGGGAATAAAAAATTACAGTACCTTCCCTCAGAGCATTTACAAAAAAAAGGAATCAACAGAATTCAGAGGAGAGATTAATCACTTCTGGTTGGCTGGAAGACAAAGTGAATAAGAGCATTAAAGTCTTCATGGAAGAGCTGACTCACTGAGCTGAGCCTTTTAGAATAAGCATACAGTTCTGACATGAGGAAATAGTGGGTTAGGAAGAGAGAAGCAAATGGGCACCTTAGGAAGAGGAAAGGTGAGCAAATCAAAGAACGAGGCATAATTCAGTAAACAGCAAAAAAATACAGGGTAGAGAAAAGTAGGCAACAAATATATATAGAAATAAAATTTTTAAAAAGGTAGATGCGGACCAGATTATGGAGGCATTAAATACTTAGGATTTTACTCAGAACTTTTTAGACTCCCAATTGTAAACAGCAGAACTGAAAAGAAGGGATATACTGGGAGGCTGACAGATGGGTGGTAGATGTGGTGGTAGTGGAAGGGGCATTAATAAAAGCAGTAAGTGATAATGACTGTCAAGGACAAAGAAAGATACAACTCAAAAAGCTATTTTAGAAGACTATTTAGCATCACTACTATGTGGAGGTATATTGGAGCCTGGGGTTAAAGAAAAATCAGTATTACTGACCCTGTTTTTTTAAAAAATTTTGATATTTTGTTCTTTCTGGTTTTTTTGGCATTCATTTTGATTTTTTAAAAAAAGTATTAAAATATTATTTATTTTGACTACTGAGTTTTTTGGTTCTCTCTTAAATTATGTGACTAAGGCTGGGGCCTTACTTTTTCACATAAAAGTGAAAAAGTCCTAGACCTCTCAGATGTTCCTAGGGTCTACTGTACAGTAATTATTGACCTTAAGTCATGAAAAAATTGTTTTAAAAAATTTCTGTTAATGTTTAAAAGCAAAGGGAAGCACTTTATTTTAAAAAGATTTCCCTTATAATGTTATTAAAATAATAACTTTCAGCTTGTATGGAACGAAAGAGCTTAAGTTATCTAAAACACTCATTTATATGGAAAACAGTGACAATGTCAGATAATAAAGCATTCCAGTATCTCTGCAGAATCTAAGTGGTTTTAGTCAAAGCTCTAGCCAAGAGTCAGGTATTCAGTGAGCTCTTCAATGAAATACAGTCTATTTGCATGTAAAACTTTCAGTGTTCTTTGAATGCTATCTCTTTCCCAAGGTTATCCAGAGAAGAATTAAGTTCTTTCCAAGCTCACTGTTCCACTTTTCCCCAACCTTCTCAGTGCTAATTTTTACCTCTCTTTGGTGGTCGGACATGATACGTTAAGTCATTAATGACCAGCTTAAAGTCATCGAGGAGGAGCAGGTCTATCCCTGTTGAGGCAGCAACTCGAACACCATCTGTGAAAAATTTAAATGAAGCTTGTCACATGTTCATAATTATTCAAGAATGGTCAGGAAAAAGCAATCTTTAAAATAAACTTAAAACATAAACATTTGCCTTTTAAATTTGAGTTAATTTTTTTGCCGCATCCTCCAGTTCTATGCTCAACAAACTTTAGAACTTCTGAGGCTCTTTGTTCTTAGGGCCTCAAGTCTGAAGATTTAAAAACATGCTTTCCATGTTCACTTTATGAACAAGGGAAATAAGCATTGGTCATATGGCTATAGGTGTCAGGTGGAAATTTAGGGTCACTGGGAGAATGGCATGGACTTCTTAGCTTTGTCCGTTATATATAAGTTGATTGAATGAAAAAACATTATTTTCTAATATATGGTACTTTTCTATATGGTCACTGATTAGTTGCCAGTAGTTCTGTAGATGCTAGAGTTAGCAAAACACTACGATGTTCTACTAATTATATCACTAGATGAGTTGAGAGTTAACTGTACTCAAAATAAAAACTTAAAAGCACAGAAATGTTGTAAATTGTTAAAAATGAATCCAGGTAAAGCAGACTTACTATATTATTTTTTCAAGTTTTCTGTAGGTTTGAAATTTTTCAAAGTAAAAGATGGGAAAAGATTTAAGGTGTTTAAAAAACGAAGTAAAAGAAATGGATGTCATGTTGAAAAGGAATTCTCAGTGCCTGATTTTATATTCTTTTCAAATCATTTATTTCTTTATTTTGATAAACTTTTATGTCAAAGACATAAAAAGATATAAAGAGAGGTCATAATAATTAATATTTCCAGAGATGGAGGCTCAATTACTGGAAAAATTTATTCTGCATCTAAAGCTAATGATAAAAATTCTCAATATCATAAAATGTGACTGACTGCTCATCTTCGCCCATGGCATTATATGTGTGTTGCTTCTGAATGCGATTCACCATGTACATACGTTTGTGAAGCCTGAACATTTATATTCTGAGAACCACTGGGAGAGAAATCACTCTCCTGGCATTTGCTAAGTGAAAAAAAAATGTTTTCTAAAGTTAAGAATATGGGATTCTTTTGTAGCAGTGTGTGTGGGGGGTGGGGAGGGGGGGCAGGGTTGTGGTTTGGGAGAGAGGAGGGGTAAGTGGGAATAATGGTGACTTTTTACCTGGCGAATAGATTGCGACTCTGTCAATTCCTCGATCCTCTTCTTGGAGTTGTCGTAAAAAGACACCAACAGAGTCTGAGATAGGTTTGAGTGTGAACTGGCAGCGTTCACGCCGGGATGGTAACCTCACAGATATCACAGGTAAGCCGTTTTGATAAACCACTGTCACATCTGAGGAAAAAGACCCACAAATATATGATAATTAGATTTCATTATAAGTTAAACCACATTATTACTATCATTAGATGTGATTTATTATTATAAGTGTGGTTTAAAATGTTTTCAAAGAAGGTTGAATATGCCCTTTAGTTTCAGATGAAAGCTATTCTGGGAACCGAAAGATCTTATGGGTCAATTCACTCATCAGAAAAAGGAAAACATGCAAAGGTTTGTGTTCTAGGCAGGTCAAGGAGAGGCTTTCCCAAGAACATGAGTAAAGTTCTTGGTATTGGTGAATAGAAGCACTGGTTCCATTTAGTAAGATTTTATTAAAATAGCCAGATTGCTAGGCTAGACTCCACAGCTTAGCAGGAGGTGGTTCTTGGGAGCTACAATTTCAAGAAACCATGGGTAATGACATGTTCCTAAAGCAGACTAATAAATGAGACTCTTTCTCTAAGACATCAACTTGTATTTACAGTACTATATTATATCCAAGATGTTTGATAAGAAAGCATTCTCTCATATAATATGGACATTGTATGATACTACCCAAAACAACTCCTTTAATCTTCTCTTAAACATCTTCTTGAGTTTATATAATCCCTAGAAGCCAAAGTTCAACTATTTGGAGTTTTCTAACAAAAAATTATTAAGGGGAACATTATTATAAGCTATGCAACTAAATGGATCTTCTACAACAATTACAACAAACAGGTCTTTCAGTTTGCCACAGATTCCCTTATTTCCTTACCTTTTCCCTCAACAGTCTTGATTTACAGAGACTTAGTTACTAAAACAAGTGTCTCAATAATCTTTTTTGAGCATAATCTTCAAATGAATTTTTTGAATAAATAAATTTTTTAACTCAGAATTTTTTTAGATAAGCAACTAAACATTTAAAGATGGTAAGTCAGCACTGAGGAATGAAAACAGGCTTTGGAATCAAATCTGAGATCAAATCCTGGCTCTGTAACTTTGGGGAAGTCACAAAACTTCTCTGAGCCTGACTTTTCTCAGGTGTAAAGTGGGTTTCACCCCCAACTCATAGAGCTGTTATGAGGAATAAATGAAATAAATCATTTAAAGCACTTAATATACTGCCTGATACATAAATGATAATGTTTTTTATTAGCTTTTATTAAGAATGAAAGGTACATTCTATTGTATTTCTAAGGATTCATATCCTACTCAAAATTGATGAGTTTAGAGGAAATTAGTGTAGATTAATGTTCTGGAGATTACAAATGCATGAAAATCTCCATAGTTGTAGTTATCTACATTTCATTCCCTCGCTTATTTTAGCAACTTAAAAGGCCTACAGTATATGCACAAACCTCATAGCAAATTTTTTCATGATTTGCATTTTTAAAAAAATAACCTTCATTGAGAAATAATTTATAAATAAAATACACTTTTATTTTAAATAGACATTTTGATGAGTTTTGACACATCCTTTTCTACCCACAGTTTCAGACAACCATTGGTCTGATTTTTGTCACTGTAGATTATATTTGATTTTTCTAGAGTTTTATACTAATGGAATCAAACAGTACATATTCTTTCTGTGCCTGGTTTCAACATAATGATTCTGAGTTCATCCTTATTGTTGCTTGTATTAGTTCACTCATTTTTATTGTTGAATAGTGTTCCATTATATGGAAACACCACAATTTGTTTATCCATTCACTTGCTGATGGACATTTGGGTTGTTGCCAGTTTTAGGCTGCTATGAATAAAGCATTTATGATTATTCCCTTATGTGTCTTTGTGTGGACATATATTTTCCTGGTGTGCCTTTTCCCATCCTTTTACCTTTTTTTTTTCCCCAGACATAGAAGCAGCTTTTTATTTGTATCTTTTAAGTTTAAAAATTAAAATAAGTAAGGTACAGCATTCCTCAGGGAATTAGAAAATAGAAAGTACGTGAATAGGCAAATATTAGAAATATTCTTCATGCCTTGTAAATAAAAATGCACAATATTTGAGGACTGAAAGAAAGAGAAACTGGGAGAGCAAACAGGAACTGAGCTGAGATTTACTAAGAGAGGAACAAGGCTAACTGTGGTCATACATGTTTTTCAGCATTAGGATCTATTAAAATCTCCTTTTATTTTTAACCTTTCCGTGTCTTCATATTTAAAATGGGTTTCCTGTAGACAGGATATAGTTGGGTCTTGCTATTTTATTCAATCTGACAATTTCTGTCCTTAAATTAAAGTGTTTATATCATTATATTTAATGTAATTATCAATATTATTGGTTGACTTCTTGTCTATTTAGCTCAACTGTTCTTTCTTCCCCTTTTCCTTTATTCTTGCCCTCTTTTCAATTAACTGAGCACTTTCAATAATTCCATTCCTACCTCCCCTAACCTACTCCCAGGAATCTGAAGCTTTATAAGTTAGGTACTTTTCATCATTAAAAAAAAATTTTATTAGAGAAGTATAGGTTTACCAAAAAAATCATGCAAAAAATACAGCTTCCATATACCACTCTATTATTAACAACTTACATTAGTGTGGTACATTTGCTGCAAATGATGAAAAAAAAATTTTTAACTATACTATTACTACAGTCTATGGTTCACTTTAGGGTTTGTGTATTACACAGTCCAGTGGATTTAAAAAAGAAAATTTTATTCAAGTAATATATATACAACACCAAATTTGCCCTTTTAACACATTCAAATTTTATTTCAGTGCTGTTAATTACGTTCACAATGTTCTGCCAACATTGCCACCATCCATTACTAAAACATTTCCATTATTCCAAATGGGAAGTCTGCATGTTTTAAGCCTTAACTTCCTATTCCCTATTCCCACCCATCCCGTGGTAATCTTTTTTCTAGATTCTGACTCTGTAAGTTTGCTTATTCTAATTATTTCTTATCAGTGAGATCATACAGTATTTGGCCTTTCTCTCTGACTTATTTCACTCAACTGATGTCTTCAAGGTTCATCCACATTGTCGCATGTATCAGAACTTCATTCCTTTTTATAGCTGAGTAATATTCCATTGTGTGTATATACCACATTTTGTTTATCTATTTATCAGCTAATAAATACTTGTATTGCTTCCATCCTTTAGCAATTGTGAATAATGCTGCTATGAACATCAGTGTGTAAATATCTGTTAGAGTCACTGCTTCCAATTATTTTGGATAAATACCTAGGGGTGGGATTGCGGGGTCATACGGTAATTCTATACTCAACTTTCTGAAGACCCACCGAACTGTCTTCTATAGCAGCTGCACCAATTTACATTGCCACCAGCAATGAATGAGTATTCCTATCTCTTTGAAATCTCTACAACACTTTAAATTTTCCATTTAAAAAAAATAGTCATTCTAGTGGGTGTGAAATGGTATTTCACTGTGCTTTTGATTTGCATTCTTCTGATGTCTAATCATGTTGAGCATCTTTTCATATGTTTTGTGACCACTTGTATATCTTCTTTAGAGAGATGTCTATTCAAGTCTTTTGCCCATTTTTAAATTGTTTTTTGGTCTTTTTATTATTGAGTTGTAAGTGTTCTTTATCTATTCTGATCCTTTCTTCTGCCTGTTCAAATCTGCTGTTGTATGCCTCTACTGTATTTTTAATCTCATCTATTGTGCCTTTCATTCCCATAATACGTAATTTTTCTTTGTATGCTTTCAAATTCTTCCTTATGCTCACCCAGTGTCCTCCTTAATATTCTTTATCTCTTGAGCCATATTTCCCTTCATCTCCTTGAATTGATTTAGGAGATTTGTTGGAACATCTTTGATTAGTTGTTCCAAATTCTGTATCTCCTCTGACTTTTTAATCTTTTCCTTTAGCTGAGCCATATCCTCCTGTTTCTTAGTATGGCTTATAATTTTTTGCTGATGTCTTGGCATCTGATTTATCTTGATGAGTTCACTCTGATGATCAGTTTCTCTCTCTTGCCTAGGATTTGTGTTAAGGCTCTTCTTTGACTCTCGGATCAACTTATTCTAGGCCTTTAGAATTGCCTGTGTAAACTGATCAAAACAGGGACAGGGACCCACGAATGGGACACAGACCAGTTCCAAAGGTCCCTAGGGAGAGGGGCATGAAAGACGCCAAAAAGCCTTTTCTCTCCTTTGGCTCCCCAAAGGTGTACACTTTCCTAGTCTGCCCAGCAGATGGTGATCTTCAGCAAACCTTTCCCTATAGCCCTAGGAGGGGATGTAATTTTTTTTCAGTCTCTACCTGGTGGTGTTGAAACAATGGTTGCAAAGATTCTTGCTCTGGGCAGGCTAGAAACGCAATTCAGAGCCAGGACCAACAGTCCAAACTCACTGATCAGAAGCCACACTTGGTCCTCAGCTATGCTCCCCCGTTTCCCAGGGAGGGAGGCCTCCACACTCCCCCTCTGTCCATGTCAGCCATTCATGGTCCTTACCTGAGGCTGCTGCCTTGAGGGTGGGGGACAGGCACCAGCTCCTGTTAGGGAGCAATTCACTTACAGTTTTTGCTGCAGTCTCTCCATCTTCTGTCTTACTCTTTCCTGGATGCTACACAGTACTCCCCTGGTTTCCGGAGCCCCAGGACAGTAGCTTTGGACAGTTTCTGTGTGACCACTTGCTGTATTTGGAAGAGGAGTGGGTCCTGCCACTCCCTACTCCTCCATCTTCTTGGAAGTCTCCCTTAAAGTATTCTGGAGATTAAACCCTTCTCAGATATGTGGTTTCCAAATACTTTTTCTGATTGTGTGAGCTGTCATTTTATTTTCATGATAAAGTCCTTTGATGTCTTTAATTCTGATGGGGTCCCATTTATCTATTCTTTCTTTTGTTGCTTGTGCCTTGGGTGTAAAATCTAAGAAATAATTGCCTAATACAAGGTCCTAAAGATGCTTCCCTATGTTTTCTTCTAGGAGTTTTATAGTTTTGTTTTGTTTTGTTTTTAGTTTTATAGTTTTTGTTCTTTTATTTAGGTCTTAGATCCATTGTGAGTTGGTTGTTGTATACGGTGTGAGGTAGGGGTCCACCTCCATTCTTTTGCATATGGACATCCAGTTCTTCCAGTACCATCTGTTGAAGAGACTATTCTTTCCCAATTGACTGAACTTGGCACCCTTGTCAACGATTGACTGGCCATAAATGTAAGGGCTGATTTCTGAATTCTTAACTTCCATTGGTCTGTATGTCTGTCCTTGTGTCAGTACCATGCTGTTTTGATTACTGTGGCTCTGTAATAAGTTTTAAAATCAGGAAGTGTGAGTCCACCAGTCTTGTTCTTTTTCAAGATGGCTTTGGTTATTCAGGGCTTCTTAACCTTCCGTATAATTTTTTATTTTATTTTATTTATTTATTTTTATTGTGAACTTTAACATGTATACATAATAGTGATAACTTTCAAAGCACGATTTCACAAGTTGTTAGAGAGCAAATTTCAAAGCATGTCATGGGTCACAGTTCCACAACTTCAGCCATTTCCATTATTGTAAAATATAACATACATACAGAAAGGTGTCATCTCTCAATGTACAGCTCAACAAGCAGTCATATAGGTAATTTCAAAAATTGCTATGGGTTACAGTTCCACAGTTCTTTCCTTATTATACAATACAAGGTATATACAGAAAGCTGAAGACTTTCAAGACACAATTCAATGAGCAGTTATAGAGCAAATCCCAAAGGATGCTATAGACTACAGTTCCACCATGTCATTTACCTCCTTCCAGCCATTCCAACACCCCAGCATCCAAAAAAACAAAAAAAACAAAAAATCTACAATTATATAAATATATTTCAGTATTCATAGACCTTCGTTCAATCTTATCTTGTTTGTTGCTAACCCTTCCTCTCACTTAATCTCCTTCTCCAACTTTAGGGGTGTCTAGATAGTGAACACCCTAACTTTTTCATGTTGAAAGGGAGTGTTGACAGTATGGGGAAGGGGGCCGCATCTGATAGTTGATATTCTAGTTTGCTAATGCTGCCAGGATGTGAAACACCAGAGATGGATTGGCTTTTATAAAAGGGGGTTTATTTGGTTACACAGTTACAGTCTTAAGGCCATAAAGTGTCCAAAGATAACACATCAGTAATCAGGTACCTTCACTAGAGGATGGCCAATGGTGGCTGGAAAACATCTGTCAGCTGGGAAGGCACGTGGCTGGTGTCTGCTCTAAAGTTCTGGTTTCAAAATGGCTTTCTCCCAGGACGTTCCTCTCTAGCCTGCAGTTCCTCAAAAATGTCACTCTTAGTTTCTCTTAGGTTCTCCGGAGCAAGAGTCTACTTTCAACGGCCGTCTTCAAACTGTCTCTCATCTGCGGCTACTCTCTCAGCTTCTGTGCATTCTTCAAAGTGTCCCTCTTGCTGTGGCTCCTCTTCAAAATGTCACTCACAGCTGCACTGAGTTCCTTCTATTTGTCAGCTCATTTATATGGCTCCAGTGATTTAATTTAGACCCACCTGAACAGGTGGGGTAACACCTCCATGGAAATTATCCAATCAGAGTCATCACCCACAGTTGGGTGGGGCGCATCTCCATGGAAACATTCAAAGAATCACAATCTAATCAACACTGATACGTCTGCCCATACAAGATTACATCAAAGAAAATGGCATTTTGGGGGACATAATACATTCAAACCAGCACAGCTGATCTTAAAGCAGCTGTTACCTCTGGGTTTTAGGACTTGTCAGGTATAGGAACACTCTAGTGGATTTCAATTTATAAAAGATAAAACTTAGTGAGTGCATCTTTCATAGAATCTCAGGTAGGGACTTAGGTACCTGGGGACTACTTTTGTTAAGGGCATGGCACACCATGGTCATTTGGGATGTCTAGCTGGAGCTTGCATCAGAGAAACCTTCAGGATAGCCTCTTGACTCTATTTGGGATCTCTCAGCCACTGTGACCTCAGCTTGTTACCTTTCTTTTTTTCCCCACTTTTGGTCAAGTAGGCATTTTCAATCCCTTGCTACCAGGGCCAGGCTCATTCCTGGGAATCATGTGCCACATTGCCAGGGAGATTCATTCCCCTGGGAGTCATGACCCTCGTGGCAGGGGGTGGAGGGGGGTGGTTAATGAATTTATTTGCTGAGTTGGGCTCAGAGAGAGAGAAAGCCCACATCAGAGTAACTAAAGAGGTTCCCTGGAGGTGCCTCTTAGAAATAGTTATAGGAGGGCATAGCCTTCTATTTACACCCCTAAATTTCACAAGCGCAAGCTTCAAGTCGAGGGCTTGATTTATTAAATAGTAGGTTGCTAACTTCAATTAATATGTATTCTATCCCAAGATAAATGTTCAGTTTCTTACATTATCTTCACTTAGCTGTGCAATCATCATCACTCTCAACTTTAAACAATTATCGTAACATTAATCTATCCCAGAGCCCTTATTAGCTGCTAATTATTCATCCCTAGTATTAGTGTAGAGTTGGTAAGATATTCCTACTAAGTATAGTCATTAATAAATAATGGGTAGTTTTTCCATACTACTCTGTTGTTAACCCTCTGCACCAATGTCATACCTTATGAGTTTATTTAGGTTTGTGGGGCTACTTTGTGGGTTACATGCCTTTAAACAACCATTTACGAACTTGTTCGCATTCAATGCATCACTGATACTTATAATCCCATTAATGAGCCATAGTCACAAGTGACCATTCCCAAACCGTTAAGATCACCCTCATTATCATATCTGTACATATTAGATTATTGTTTTCCCTTCACTAGCTTCTATCTCTAGGTCCCCTATATTCTACAATGTAAGACACTTATTTTACATTTTTCACAGAGTTCACGTTAGTGGTAACATATAATCTCATTTTTTTGTCTGGCTTATTTCACTCAGCATTATGTCTTCAAGGTTCATCCATGTTGTCAAATGTTTCATGGCCTCATTCCTTCTTACTGCTGCCTAGTATTCCATAGGGTGTATATACCACATTTTGTTTATCCACTCATCTGTTGAAGGACATTTGGACTGTTTCCATATCTTGGCAATGATGAACAATGCTGCTATGAACATTGGTGTGCTAATATCTGTTCGTGTCACTGCTTTCAGATCTTCTGGGTAAATACTGAGAAGTGAAATTGCTGGATCATAGGGTAACTCAATATTTAGTTTTCTGAGGAACTGCCAAACTATCATCCAGAGTGGCTGTACCATTATACAGTCCCACCAGCAAAGAATAAGAGTTCCAATTTCTCCACATTTTCTCCAGCATTTGTAGTTTCCTATTTGTTTAATGGCAGCCATTCTTACTGGTGTGAGATGATACCTCATTGTGGTCTTGATTTGCATTTCCCTAACAGCTACTGAAGGTGAACATTTTTTCGTGTTTTTTAGTCATTTGTATTTCTTCTTCAGAGAAATGTTTTTCATATCTTTGGCCCATTTTATAATTGGACTGTTTGTAGCACTGTTGAGTTGAAGGATTTCTTTACAAATGTAAGATATCAGTTGCTTATCAGATACATCGTTTCCAAATAATCTCTCCCATTGAGTTGGCTGCCTCTTTACCTTTTTGACAAATTCCTTGGAGGTACAGAAGCTTTTAATTTTAAGGAGTTCCCATTTATCTATTTTTTCTTTCATTGCTTGTGCTTTGGGTGTAAGATCTAAGAAGCGACCTTCTAATACTAGGTCTTGAAGATGTTTCCCCACATTATTTTCTAGGAGTTTTATGGTACTGTCTCTTACATTGAGGTCTTTGATCTACTTTAATTTTTGTATAGGGTGTGAAATAGGGTACTCTTTCATTCTTTTGGATATGGATATCCAGTTTTCCCAGCCTCATTTATTGAAAAGACTGTTTTGTCTCAGTAGAGTGAATTTGGGGGCCTTATCAACAAGTCGACTGTAGATCTGGGGGTCTATTTCTGAATTCTCAATTCGATTCCATTGATCAATATGTCTATCTTTGTGCCAATATCATGCTGTTTTGATGACTGTGGCTTTATAGTAAGCTTTAAATTCAGGAACTGAAGTCCTCCCACTTCATTTTCTTTTTTATGATGTTTTTAGCAATTTGAGGCATCTTTCCCTTCCAAATAAATTTGATAACTACCTTTTCCAAGTCTGCAAAGTAGGTTGTTGGAATTTTTATTGGAATTGCATTGAATCTGTAGATCAGTTTGGGTTGGATTGACATCTTAATGAAGTTTAGTCTTCCTATCCATGAACATGGAATATGTGTCCATCTCTTTAGGTCCCTTTTATTTCTTTCAGTAAAGTAATGTAATTTTCTGTGTAGAGGTCTTTTACATCTTTGGTTAAGTTTATTCCTAGGTACTTGATTTTTTTTTAGTTGCTACTGAGAATGGAATCTTTTTTGGGGGTGTCTCTTCAGTTAGGTCATTTCTAGTGTATAGGAACATGTTGGAAGCAATGTAGTTATTTTAGGTTAAAAAAATAAAATATTGGAGTATAGCAATTCTGGAACAAATAACATCACGTGAAATTTGACATAAATTTGCATCTACTCCAAATCCAACCAATTCATACACTGTCAGCACACAAAGCTTAAAGGTCATTTCTATCTCATGTAGCTGTTTTTCTTGAAGTCAATCTTACACCCAGGCTGTATCTAATAATGGAGAAGAAAATGCCCAAAAGGACATTATTGGGACATATGAAAAACTGGAATACAGACTGTAGGATTTACGTCAATGTAAAATTCCTCAAACTTGTAATTGTAACTTAGATGGTTATGTAAGTGAATATACTTATTCTTAGGAAATACAAATGCAAGTATTAAGTGTTCAAGAAACATGATGTATACAACCTACATTTTCACGTTTAGAAAACAGATAAATAGGCATATGAATGGACAGACAGAAGGATAGATGGAAAGATAGAATGATACAGCAAATACAGCAAAATTTCAAAAGTTGGTGCGTCTGGATATCTGAGTATGTTGGGTTGTGTATTATTTTTGCAACAGTCCTGTAAATTTGAAATTATTTCAAAATAAAAAGTTTTTAAAGAAGTAAATCTTATAGGATGCTTCAAGATAAGGCTATTGTTTATCCACATTTTGGCTTAAGTTTTCAAACTGAAACCTTTACTTACAAAAAAAAATACGAACTGTCTGATATATATTAAAAGTGAAAAAATATATGGCATTATCCTTCAGCGTTCTCAATGTAATATCTAGGTTGGTGAGAAGTCTGCAACATAAAAACACTGAGGCTTTGAGTCCTATCATCTTTGGTGACTAAACAGCTTCAATACTTTTCTTTCTTTTTTATTGCCAAGACTTTCTTAAGTTGGAATAAAGATATAGCAGTGGATTATGTTTTCTTTAACAAGGGGAAAATATTTTTTGGTGTCCTTAGCATGTTGGTGACAATAATTTATAGAATTTTCAACTGTGTATAACAGTGGCCATTAAAAACACAACTTGATTCAAAAAAATCTTCTCTCCATTCTCCCAACACTATTTTTAAAGTAACAGGGCAAACATAGGCTATATAAAGAACTTTTACAACTCAACAATAAGATAGTCAATTCTTTTAAAATGAGTAACAGATTTGAACAGACACTTCACCAAAGAAAATATTCAAATTGTTAATAAGCATAGGAAAAGAGGCTCGACATCATTAGTCACCAGTGAAATGCAAATTAAAACCACAATGAAATACTACTACATATCCACTAGAAGGTCTATAACAAACAAGATTAATCATACCAAGTGTTGGGGAGGATGTGGAGAAACTGGAACCATACGTTGCTGGTGGGAATGCAACTTTGGAAAACACAGCCACTTTGGAAAACAATTTAGTTAAACATACAATTATATGACCCAGCCATTCCACTCTTAGGTATCTAGTCAAGAGAAATGAAAACATATGTTCACCTAAAGACTTATGAGAAAATGTTGATAGCAGCATTATCCATAATAGTCAAAAATAGAAAACAATCCAAATGTCCCCCAATTGGTGAAATAAATAAACAAAACGTGGTATTTCCATACACTGGAATACTAACCCAAGAATAGAAATAAAGTATGTTCTACAACATACTTAACCCCCCAAAGCAATTATTCTATCTAAAAGAAGCTAGAAGTAAAAGACTACATATGTATAAGTTCATTTTTATACTTTTAGAAAAGATTTAATATAAAGAAATAAAGCAGAACAGTGATTGCTTGGGACTGCAGGTAGGTGTGGGAATCGACTGCAAAGAGGAAGAATGGAACTTTCAGGTGAATTCGAAGATAAAAAGGAAGCATTCTAAATATGGATTTTTGTGACACACAACAAGGGGTGATTTCTATGATATGTAAATTATATTGTAATAAAGCCCTTTAAAAAAAGTAACAGGAAAGAAAGAAAAAAAAGGGGGAGGAGCATATATTTGGTTCCCCAAAACATTCATGGACCTTAGTTTAGGAATTTATATATGATCTGTACTTGAGTTGACTCAACAGATGATTGTTTATTAAATAGGAATTTTCAGTAACCTGTCATTATCTGCCTTAAAGCAATTTTTGCAAGAAACCCTGTATCTTTTATCAAATGTGAAATAAATACACCACCACCTCTAGCACAATTCTCAATATAGGGTTAAGTGAGTGGGATTATATTTCTGGATATATGGCTATTTTCCTTGCTCCTATTTTAGCTCACCTTCAGTACTTTCCCTACAGCTAGGATGAAGATATGTCCTGATTTATACTGGTTGTCCTGACAATTTTTAATGTATCTTCTTTCACTCTCAAAAGTGTTCTGGGTGGGATGATAATCAACCCATCTATAGCAGAATAAAATCACTCCCATCTTTAACTTTCATTAACTTGAAAGGGAAACCCCTGAGGGCTTTGAAGGTTTTAAGAAGGTATAAATCACACAATTATAAAAATTTCACTGTTAATTATTTTACATTTTAGGATCTGGGGCATAGAGAAATTAAAATGAGGTGTGCTAGACCACATGTTTTAGATTAGGTGGCCTTTAGTATTACCAAAACCAGTCTTTATAGAATAATAAGAGTTTCTAGTAAATAAGTACCCTTTTCTTTTGGAGGTGGTAACTGTTACCATCTCTATTTTACAGATGGGGAAACTGAGGCTTTGAGAAATGAATTACCTTGCCTAAGATTATAAAGCTGTCTTAACTGGGGTAACATACCTACCTGTCTCCTGGTTGCAAAGTGCTGAGTGGCACTTTTTCTTTTAAATTCAGTTTTATTGAGATATAGTCACATACCATACAATCATCCATGGTGTACAATCAACTGTTCACAGTACCATCATATAGTTGTGCATTCATCACCTCAATCTATTTTTGAACATTTTCCGTATAACAGAAAGACTCAGAATAAGAATAAAAAATAAAGATAAAAGAGAACACCCAAATCATACCCCCATCACACCCTATTTTTCATTCAGTTTTTGTCCTCATTTATCTACTCATCCATCCATACACTGGATAAAGGGAGTGCGATTCACAAGGTTTTCACAATCACACTGTCACCCCTTGTAATCTACATTGTTATACAATTGTTTTCAAGCATTAAGGCTACTGGGTTAGAGTTTGGTAGTTTCAGGTATTTATTTCTAGTTATTCCAATGCATTAAAACCTAAAAAGTATTATCTATATAGTGCGTAAGAATGTCGACCAGAGTGACCTCTCGACTCCATTTGAAATCTCTCAGCCACTGAAGCTTTATTTTGTTTCTTTTTGCTACCCCTTTTGGTCAAGAAGATTTTCTCAATCCTACGATGCTGGGTCCAGATTCATCTCCGGGAGTCATATCCTGTGTTGCCAGGGAGATTTACACATAGCGGGGAGGACAGTGAGATCACTTGCCAAAGTGGCTTAGTTAGAGACAGAGGGTCACATCTGAGCAACAAAGAGGCACTCAAGGCAAGAATCTTAGGCAGATTTAGTCTCTCCTTTGTAGTAACAAGCGTCATAGGGGCAAGCCCCAAGACGGCTCAGCATGTCAAGCTGTCAGTCTCCAGTGTTTGTGAGAACATCAGCAACAATCCAGATGAGGAAGTCCAACACCTCTGCATCCTCCTCCAGCTCCTTAGGGGGGCCCGAATATATATTTTTATTCTCTGCCCAAATTACTTTGGAATGTGTTGCTATTTCACTCTAACTTATACAGACCTGCCATATCTTACTTCCTATTCAAAATTCCATGTAATTGTGGTGTTTGAACAAACTGACTGTAGAAGTTATGTTGTTCAGAAAATATAGATCCTACACCAAATAAACATTTCTTCCCTTGGTCCCACATGGAAGTTGAAGTTTTAATACACAGTCAGTTTCAATCTTTACCCTTTTTGAGTGCCACTTTTTAATTGTTGATTTATATATTAATTGACATTCCTTTACCAGTTCTTTATGTCTCTAGAGATAGGAGAAAAAAAAAAAGCTAGCGACTATTCTCCCTGTTTTGATTCTGGCCTATTTTCTCTTTTAATCTTTTTCATCCTACAAATCAGCAACCACAAATGGACATTTTCTCCAAGGTTAGAGGATTTAGTATAAATGAATATACTCTCTACATAACTAAACTGCTTGGGGAAGGGGTTCAGATAACTCGGTAAATATCTGTACTGATTAAATATGGGAGATTCTTGGCCTTTCATGATTCATCATTTAGAGTTTCTTCAGTTTTAGGAGTCCTTATGAATTTTCAGGCTGCTATTCCCATGGCTGCTATGCCAATGAATTAATGTTTATAAGGTTGCAACTAGAGCTCTATGAAAGTAAACTTTATACAGAGGAAATATATTTAAGCCAAACCTAAGCCAAGCAATCTAAACTGTTAATGTGTAATACTGGGTAAGAGAAATGAAAAAGAGAGTTGTAAACAAGTCTACGTCCTATTGAAAAACAACCGAACCTTAGATCCTGTTGTCAGTTTGGAGCATGGTGGACATTTAAATCTATCCTAGTTTCAAAATGGCTTTCTCCTAGGACATTCCTCTCTAGGCTGCATGTAATCCCCAAGCATCTGTTCATCCCTTCCCATATTAAAGAAGAATATTACAGCCCTGAACATAAGGGAAGAAAAAGACAACTAGAGTAGGAGGTCCTAGGCTTTGAATTGTTTCCGTCCCAGCTCTGATGCTGCCAAAGGGCTGGAGTGTTTGGACATTATCTATATGTGGAGACTTAATGGTTAGGAAATACCAAACATGGTGCTTCTGTGATCTTCACATTAACTATGTCCCCAGTTCTAAAACATAAATGAAAAGACTACAGCATAACATTCCATGACCTAGAAGACTTGGTGGGTCTGTTAGTTTTTCTCTCTGGTTTCTCCTCTAAATTCACTAGTGTATACTTAATCCCCACCCAACTTGTATTTCTCTTCTTTAGTTCTTCCTTCTCTCTCTGACTCCCAAGCCCACCTTAAGTAAAAGGGTATGGTTTATAAATTTATATGTTGGTTAGAGAGTAGAAACACTGGGCTAAAGAATAAAGAGCACTAGACATAAAAAACGGGTTTGCTAAAACTCACCATCAGAGGGCACAACAGTACTGCAATAAACAACTCCCAAATTCTGCCACGAAGAGAGCCTCTGATGCACCTAAAATTCAAAAAGATACATCCGTCAGGACAGAATAATAAACAATATATACATATGCATGTGCATATAATAAATAATAGCTTTCTGATTAGTTAAGTAATGCATATTCTTTGAAGAAAAGTTTAAAAATACAGATGAAAGAAGTCTTGCAAAGTCTTAGGTGTGTTTTCAAGATGATATAAAAGCACATTTACATATGCACACACACACACATATACAAATGTTATACTAAACAGAATTATAGTGTAGTTTTTCCAACTACTTTTTAAAATACTTAATATTGGTTTTAAATGCTACAGAGTCTAAACTTTTTTGCTGCTTCTTCTTGTTTAGCTTTTATAACAGCATTTCTTTCCTTTCTTTTACCAGGTATAAGACAGTTATTAAGTAGCTATATCCCAAATTCCACTGTTATCGGGTAAAGACATTTGGTCAGTTCACTCTCCCTTTTGTTAATTTTGGATGGGGAACCTCACTCCTTGAGTCTCCAATCACAACGTTACCCTGAGTGTTTGAAGGAAATCACTCACACGGCTGGCTGCTTCCTCAAGAATAAAGTAACGTGGAGTCAGGTTTGAAATTGAGGTTCTCATAATTAAACTTAGTTTTCAGAATGTTGAGAACATTGAATATATTTTTTACTTGCCAAATGTTTAATTCATTCCTTTGTAGCTTTTATTTTCCCATCCCCCCAAAAAGGATCAAAGTAGGAGGAAGAAAGGAAGGCATTAAACCAATGAGCCTGTCGTCTTATTCCAATTCATCAGCCTAAAGAAAAATCATTTAGGATGCCCTGACGTCACATGCCTTATCACAACTATGACACAACACAGACTTTCATCCTTCATGTGAATATTAGTAATCCCTACCTCCTTCTAATCACAGGACATGCAGGACTGTGAGTAAGGCTGACATTTATAAAAACATAAATGTATCATTTAAAATTGGTCATGACACACTAATGTGCTTGATGCCGTCGTTGAGAATCTCTCAGTTAATATACACAGACTACTATGGGCTGTGATTTTCAGACATATTTTTAAGCCACAAAACATTTAGTTAAACAATCTTACTCAGAAATCCAGGGATGCTCTGATTAAAGATGGATATAGTGGGAAGCCTTAGAATTCCAATTCTCTGCTAGAGCTCCTTAAGAAGATCCAAAGAATCCTTGGGCTTCATGAAATAATGGGAAGACGGCTGCAAATCCTATCCCTTAATCTACAAATGAGAAAACTGAGAACCAAAGAGGGAAAATGACTTACTAAAGGTGACATACTAGTTAGAATCAGGATTAGAATCCAGGCCTCGATGCTGCTATGGTCATCTTCCACAGAAAACACACAGCTTCAGTATTGCCCTTTATAGGTTTCAGTTTGCTCAACTATAGAACTAGGGACTGGGACACTTAGGTATCTTCAGCAAAGTGATTTTATTTTAAATGTTTAAGTTATTTTATTTCTTTTAAATAGATTAAACAAGCATTTGCTATAAAATTTAAAAGTACAAAAAAAAAGTAAAAAATTAGTCTTTTATACTTAACATTGGTCTTCCTCCAATTTCTAAGGCCCAGCTACTCAGTTCTTCCCAGAGGTAACCATGGTTATATTTGGGTATCCTTCCTGAGACAGTGTAATGCATGTATAGCGTGTATGTGTGCAGATCTTTAAAAACACAAATGGTAGCATGCTTCAGTCCCGTTATGCATCTTTTTTTTTTTTTAATTTAACTCATTGTTTATAGTGGCTGAATGGAATTACATTGGATAAACAGATTTTTTTTTTTTTTAACTTTTAAAAACTTTTTATTTGGAAATACTTTCATACTTACAGGAAAGACATTTATAAAAGCAATACAAACCACATACAGAGAACCCCAACATATGCTTATACTCCAAGATACACTGACTGGATAAACAGATTCTATGGTACATCTTTACAATCACCTATTGATAGATAATCTTTTATTATTATACATGATGCTAGAGAGTGAATGTTCTTGCATGTGTGCACAGATGTCAGCAGGATATCTTCAAGGCAAGTGCTAGGCCAAAGGTATGTGCACTTCAGATTTTGAGACCTATTGCCAAACTGCTTTCCATAGAGGTAAAACCAATTCAAATGGCCACTGAATATACTGTCATTCACTATATGAGTGCCTGGTTCCCTGACCCTCCTAAACAATGTTATCGAATATTCTGATTTTGCCAGTGTGTATTAAGACTGAGAATACACATAGTTTTATGTCTAGAGTTAGTTGCATTTGCTTTTTTATGAAGTAAGCATTCTTTGCCATTTTTTCCAATTGGGTTTTTGGTCTTTTAATATTGTTTTGTAGAGGTTCTTTAAATATTAAGAAAATTAGCCCTTTGTCAACAAAATAGGTTGTAAATTTTTTTCTTTTTTAAAACTTTGTTAATGGTGTTTTTGTATGCACACAGTTTTCATGTTTTACAGTCAAACTTACCATTTTTTGTGGTTTGAGGGGCCTGTATTATATATCTGAGTCTCCTCCTACTTTGAGAATATTATAAAATTCTCCCATGGCTGCTGATTTTAGCTTAATTTTTCAGATTTATATCCTGCTACATTAGGAATTTTAGTCAAAGGTGAGGAGAAATCCAACTAATTTTTCTCTAATGACCACCAAACTGTCTCAATATCCATGTATTGAATAACCCTTCTTTTCTTCACTTATTTGAAATGATGCCTTTATAATTTTCTAAATACTTACATGTGTTTGGATCTATCTCTGCAATTCTATTCTGTCTAATGATCTGTTTGTTCATGCCCTAATAACCACATTATTTTAATAGTCTACAGTATATTTTACTGTCTGATAAAGTTAGTTTCCCCTTATTACTCTTCCTGAAGAATTTTCCTGGCTATTCTTGCTTATTTATTTCTCCATATGAACTTCATAGACTGTTTATATATTTCTACAATTAAAAAGACCTATTAAGTTCAAAAAGTAGTATAGTGTAGTGGTTAAAAACAGAATGTAATCAACCTGTCTAAATTCTGATTCTGGTTCAGTCATTTACTCTACTTGCAACCTTGGGAAAATTCCTTAACCTCTTTGTGCCTTGGTTTCTTCACTGAAAAATGGGCAAAGAGTAATAGTAACACCCACAAAGCATTTAGAACAGTGTCTGGCACAGAGTAAGTGCTCAGTAAATGTTAGCTAGTTTTGTGTTTGTTTTGTTTTGAAGTTGAGACCATATTAACTCCATATTAAGATGGGGGAAATTGAAGTTTATACAATTTTGAATCTTCTTGTCCAAGAACCTGGTAAGCCTTTCCATTCATTTAAGTCTTTATTTGTGTCCCTTAGAAGCATCTTAAAGTTTTCTTGAGGCAGGTCTTGTATATCATTTTTCACTCATGTAATGCTTTTTGTACTAAGCATTGTTCAATATTAAGATGATCACCCCTGCGTTTTTTTTTGGCATATGTCTATTATGTCTGCCTGTTCTTTAATTTTGTTGCCATTTCTGAATTCCTTTGTTTCAGGAATGACTCTAAATAGTTTCCTTTGTGATCTAATCTGAGAATCTTTTACTTTTAATAGGGAAGTTTAGCCTATTACATTTATTGATATAACTCAAATGTTTAGACTTCTCTTAGTCATCAAATTTTATACTTTAATTGCCACCCTTTCTTCTTAAAAATAGTTTACTAAATGGTCTGTGCTTGTTTTGTTTTGGTTATGCATGTATTCCTTCTGATAATATGGAATGCTCACTTTTTTTGTTTTACGTTATTTTAGAATAAAAGTTGAAGTTCTTTTAAGGACCGTTAAGGCCCAACATTATCTGATACCCTATTGTCTCTCTGATTTCATCTGCTACCACTTTTCTTGCTCACTGAACTCTCATGTACTCACTCCTCATTATTTAGAAAATTTTTGTCAAACTTGGTTCATCTGTATCCAATGAGTTTCGCCCCCACTCCAGAGTATGTTAAAGGAAGTTCCAACCATTGTATCATTTCACCTGAAAATAGTTCAGTATGCACCCAGTGGGACACTTTAAAACAGGAAGTCCCCTGTCCTCTATTATTTTACAAATTATCCTCAAGAATTTTAAAGCATGTTTTTGTGGGGCAGAGAACTGCACCAATGCATGGCTGCTTGTGAAAAATATTTATTAATTAGATGCTACACAACAGGGGTCAACAGGCTGGTGGCTTGATTTTATAAACAAAGTTTTATTGGAATACAGCCAAGCCCACTCATTTACTTACTACCTATGGTTGCTTTTTGCACTACAAGGGCAGAATAAAGAAGTTGCAAGAGAGGTGGGCAGTTGTGACAGAGACCTCATGGCCTGCAAAGCCTAAAATATTTATTATCTGACCCTTAAAGCAAACATTTGCCGAACCTTGCTGTAGAACACTGACTCCATAGTTTTGGGATAATCCCCAAAGTCCTACCCAGACCACTTCTCTAATGCCACTAACAAAACAAAATATTATTAGGTACTTATAAACACACATACAGTTCTTTTCTTTCTTTAAATCTTCTAGTAACTTTTAGACTAATAAAGCCAACAGAAACAAAAATGATTCTGCTCTTGCCTTTTTTCCTTGAAACATGGCAATAAAAACAATGAAAACAAATAAAAACTAAGCAAAACAAAAAACATATAGGGGAATGTAAGTGCTCAGGATCAGAAAGGCATTGTTATTCTAAACTGTATTCCATGACTCCTCAAGACTGACTATATTTGGTGTTTAAATTTTGTAATCTTACTATGTCACAAGAAAAGAGTAAACTTTTAATAAATACTTGACTATCACTGACAATTTAAAAAAATATGTCAAGAAGTTACAATAAACAAAAAAATATATTCAGGCAAATGATATGTATTATTCACAAATTTAAATTTCACAGGCAGAGACCAAGATTAAAGCTAAGAAAATAAATACTCAGGATGTTGAGAAATCATCAGAGAGAGGGTAGGTCAGCATCTAGCCAATATTAATTCCAAATGAACAAGGTAATTGTTGTCACCTCTGCCTCTAGAGAAGAAAATGCAAATTTATACCTTGTTACAAGGGAGTCCACAATTAAATAACTTGAGAACCTCTAGGAAAAGCAGGGGTTTATAGTTAAAGTAAAGGAAAGTATAATGTTTGCCTTGGTATGACAAACATTTCCTTTTAATCTTAATCCCAGGAGAAGAAAAATGTTAGTAGTATCAGTTTAGAGTTAGACTACAAAATACTGTAACTTTATTTCCCAAAGTTGTAAGATTCAAGTCAATTGAAAATCAAAATCAGGATTATAAAAAGACATTTCATGCCCTCAGAGGAAAGTATTAAATTCAAGTCAAAACTTACTTTGCAATCCTTTACTATATATCATAAATTATGCAATTTTCCATATATTCACCTTTCATCATGCAGAAGAGCAAACTCAGCAGTAACTCCTGCCAGCACTTTGGGAAGACTGTCAAATCTAAATAGTCTGTCAATACCTCCAAAATATTCATAGCCAATTAGACAGTAGAGGGAGGGAGAGAGGGAGAGAGGAAGGAAGGAAGGAAAGGAGAGAAGAGAAGTGAAAAAGAATTAAAAAGCAAAAGCTAATTCCTTATAAATCGAGTTCCCTTTATATAAGAAACTCTTGGCTAATTTCATTAGGAAATACCTATTAACTATATTAAAGTATACCAAGTATACTGTATTAAGTATACCAAACCATACTAATTTAACTATATCAAACTATGCTATATTAACTATATATCAAAGAGCTTTAAATGGAATTATAATATTTATATATTTGTCCATGGCAAAAATTTTGTTATAAAGAAGCTTGCCATGCCACAAATTTAGATATGTTGAATTATATCCCCTTGTTACATTTGCCTTGGTATAACACGGAATGCTTAAAAAATGGATCTTTTTAGCACATGCTCCAAAAGTTTCTTTAACACCAGAGTACCCATTTTCAACAATTCTGCATACCCATCTCCAGAATCCAGTGTTTATGAACTTACTAGGATTAGCAGTGTAAATAAACTCTTTCAATTGGCCTAAAGCAAGATATACTTATAAGAGCTTCTACAATTTGGAATCAGTTTTTTCCCATATACTTAGTATAATAAAATTGTTGAAGTATAATATCAGCAATAATTCTCACTACTTCTAATCTACTGAAATACTAAAATAAGCACTGTGGCTTCAAACCCTGGAGATCTCATTCAGGGGTTGGAAAACATGTGAGTTAGAAGATTTGAGCAAAATTCTACAACTTACCATCTTGAGTTTCAACAACTAAGTCTTAGTTTCCACATTTGTGAAGTTAAAAACAATAAAAATAACAACAAAAAAAACAAAAACTACTTCACAAGCCTGATTAGATTTAAGGATAAGCGACAAAATGAATGTGCAACATCTGAATGACTGAAGTTGTATCAAAATTTAAGATTTCAGAAATACAAACTGCTCAAAACAAACTTTCAATCTCCTTAAGGGATCAATTCATACTGCAAAAAATTTCATCAACTCTTACTGTGGCTTTCCAAAAGCCACAATTATTCCTAAACAAAGAAATATTATACAACATAAACACCTAATAATATGAGGTGGAAACTTGAGATTTTAAAAGAGAATCTCTTCAGATAGCAATATAAAAAAACATTAAAAGTGTTAGACCAAATATGAGGCATATTTTATTCTTTCAATAATTCACCAAGTAAACAAAGTTTCTGATTCAGTTTAAATGAAGGGAATACTTATATTTTGTGAGTTAAAATATACATTTCAAATTTTTTTCATTAGAGAAGTTGTGGGTTTACAAAAAAATCATGCATAAAATACAGGGTTCCCTTTTATCCCACCCTATTATTACCTTGCATTGGTGTGGTACATTTGATACAATCAATGAAAGTACATTTTTATAATTGTACTATTTATAGTTTGTGGTATAACTTAGGGGTCACTTTTTGTGTTATATAGTTCCATGGATGTTTTTAAAAAATTTTTATTCTAGTAACATAAATACAACCTAAAATTTCCCCTTTAACCACATTCAAATATATAATTCAGTGCTGATAATTACTCACAATGTTGTGCTACCATTACCACCATCCAGTACCAAAACTTTTCATCATCTCAAATACAAACTGTAAATTTTGAACATTAACTCCCTATTCTCTACCCCTACCCCATCCCCTGGTAACCTATATTCAAAATTCTGACTCCATAAGTTTGCTTATTCTAATTACTTCATATCAGTGAGATAACGCAATATTTGTCCTTCATTGTCTGTTTTATTTTACTCAACATGATACCTTCAAGATTCATCTATGTTGTCGCTTGTATCAGACCTTCATTCCTTTTCACGGCTGAATAAAATCCCATTGTGTCATACATTCCATATTGTGTTTATCCACCATCAGTTAATGGGCAGTTGAGTTACCTTCATCTTTGTCAATTATGAATCATGCTGCTAGGAAGACTGGTATGCAAATATCTGCTCGAGTCCCCGCTTTCAATTCTTTTGGGCATATACCTAGAAGTGGGATTGCAGGGTCATATGGTAATTCTATACTTAACTTTCTGAGGAACTGCCAAACTGTATTCCACAGTGGCTGCACCATTTTACATTCCAACCAGCAATAAATGACTGCTCCAATTTCTCCACACCTCTCCAACACTTGTAATATTCCACTTTTAAAATAGTAGCCATTCTAGTGGGTGTGAAATGGTATCTCATTGTGGTTTTGATTTGCATTTTCTTAATGGCTAATGGTGTTGAGTATCTTTTCATGTGCTTTACGGCCATTTTTATCTTTGGAGAAAATGGCTATTCAAGTGTGTTGTCCGTTTTTTAACTGGGTTGTTTGTCTTTCTGTTGTTGAGTCGAAGGATTTCTTTATATATTCCAGATATCAAATCCTTTTTGGATCTGTGGTTTCCAAATATTTTCCTCCACTGTGTAGGCTGTTGTTTTACTTTCATGATGAAACCCTGTGATGACCACAGTCTTTAAGATGGATGAGGTCCCATTTATTTATTCTTTCTTTTAGAAACCATGGTCTAACACAAGGCCCTGAAGATGCTTTCCTGTTTTCTGATAGGAGTATTACAGTTCTGGCTCTTGTATTTAGGTCTTAGATCCATTTTGAGTTGATTTTTTTATATGGGGTGATATAGGGGTCCACCTTCATTCTTTTGCATATGGGGATCCAGTTTTCCCAGCACCACTTGTTGAAGAGACTGTTCTGCCCCAATTGAGTGGTCTCTGCCCCCCTGTAAAAGTAAGCTGGCAATAAATGTGAGGGTTGATTTCTGAACTCTCAATTCAAATCAACTGGTTTGCCTTTCCTTGTGCCAGTACATGCTGTTTTGATTACTGTGGCTTTTTAATAAGTGTTAAGATTGGGAGCTGTGAAAATCTTCCAACTTCATTCTTTTTCAAGACAGCTTTTCTATTCAGAGCTCCTTACCCTTCCATATGAATTTGATGATTGGCTTTTCCATTTCTGCAAAGGGTGTTGGAATTTTGAATGGGATCGTGTTGAATCTGTAAGTCACTTTGGGTAGAAGTCACACCTTAATATTTAGTCTTCTAATCTACAAACATGGAATGTCTTTCCATTTATTTAGGTCTTCTACGATTTCTTCTAGTGATGTTTTGTGTTTCTCTGTATACAAGTCCTTTACAAACTTGGTTAAATTTATTCCTAGCCATTTGATTCTTTTAGCTGCTATTGCAAATGGAGTTATTTTCTTGATTTCCTCTTCAGATTTTTACTACTAGTGTATAGAAATACTACTGTCTTTAAGTGTTGATCTTGTATCCTGCCATTCTGTTGAATTTGTTTATTAGCTCTAATAACTTTATTTTGTACTTTTCAGGATTTTCTGTAGTTAGGATCATGTCATCTGCAATAGAGAAAGTTTTATTTCTTCCTTTCCAATTTGGATTCCTCATTACTTTTTCTTGCCTAATTGCTCTGGCTAGAACTTTCAGTACAATCTTGAATAACAGTGGTGACAGTGGGCATCAATGTCTTGTTCTTAGAGGGAAAGCTTTCAGTCTTTCACTGTTAAGTAGGATGTTAGCTGTGGATTTTTCAAATTTTTCATGTTGAGGAAGTTTCCTTTGATTCCTAGTTTTCTACGTGCTTATCAAGAAGGGGTGTTGGATTTTGTAAAATGCTTTTTCTACATCAATTGAGATGATCATGTGGTTTTTTATCCCCCTTCATTCTGTTAATGTGGTGTATTACTGTTGAATCACTCTTGCATACCCAGGATAAATAGCACTTGGTCATGGTATATAATTCTTTCAATGTGCTGTTGGATTTTTGCATACATATTCTTAAAGAACATTTGTCTGCAATTTTCTTTTCTTGTGGTATCTTTACCTGGCTTTTCTATGAGGGTGATGTTGGCCTTCTAGAATAAATTAGGGTGTGTTCCCTCCTCTTCAATGTTTTGGAAATATCTGAGCAAGATTGGTTTAATTCTTCTTGGACTGTTTGATAAAACACACCTGTGAAACCACCTGGTCCTGGGCTTTTTTGTGTTGGGAGGTTTTTGATTACTGATTCCATCTCTTTACCTATCACTGGTTTGTTGATGTCTTCTATTTCTTCTCAAGTCAGTGTAAGCAGTTTGTGTGTTTCTAAGAATGTGTTATCTAATCTGTTGGTATACAGTTATTCATACTATATTCATACTATCCTCTTATAGTCCTTTTTATTTCAGTGGGTCAGTAGTAACATTCCCCTTTTCATATTTAACTTTAGTCATTTGTATCCTCTCTCTTTTTTTCTTTGTCAGTCTAGCTAAAGGTTTGTCAGTTTTATTGATTTTTTCAAAGAAACAACTTTTGGTTTTGTTGATTCTATTTTTTTTTAAAGATCTATTTCACTTATCTCTGCTCTAATCTTCGTTATTTCTTTCCTTTCTCTTGCTTTGAGTTTAGTTTTCCATCTTTTTCTAATTCTTCCACTTTAGAAGAAATAAACATTAGAGCTATAAATTTCCCTCTCAGCAACTGCCTTTGCTGTATCCCATGGTTTCGATATGTTGGGTTTTCATTTTCATTCACCTTAAGATAGTTCCTAATTTTGCTTCTGTTTTCTTCTTTAACCTATTGGTTGTTTAAGAGTACATTGTTTAATTTCCATATATTTGATAGTTTTCCCTTTCCCCCTCTTTTGATTTCTAGCTCCTTTCTGTTGTGGGTGGAGAAGATACACTGTATGATTCCAATAATTTTGAATTTATTGAAACTTATTTTGTAACCTAAAATATGGTCTGTAACAGAGAATGATCCCTGTGCACTGGAGAAGAATGTGTTTTCTGTTGAGTGAAGAGTTCTATATATTTCTGTTTGATCTAGTTGGTTTAGAGTATTGTTCAAGTCTTCTATTTTCATATTGATTGTCTGTCTAGACGATCTATCCATTATTTAAAGTGGTGTGTTAAAGCCTCCTACAATTAATGTACAACTGCCTATTTTTCCCTTGAAACCTGTCAGTATTTGCTTCCTATATTTGGGGCTCTGCTGTTAGGTACATTTATATTTATAATTGTTATGTCTACTTGTTGAACTGACCTCTTTATCAGTTTATAATGACCGTTTTTGTCCCTTGTAACAGTTTTTTACTTCAAGTTGATTTTATCTGATATTAGTGTAGCTATCCCAACTCTTTTGGTTACTACTTTCATGGTATATTTTTTCCATATTTTCAGTCAACCTACTTATGTCTTTAAATTTCAGGTGAATCCCTCGTAAACAACATATAGTTGGATCATTCTTTTTTTATACAGCCTGACAGTCTCTGCCTTTTGACTGGAGAGTTTAATCTATTTGAACTTAAAGTCATTACTGATAATTTAGGTCTTTCTTCTGTCATTTTGCTATTTAGTCTTTGCAAGTCTTATAACTTTTCTGTCCCTCAATTCTTCCATTAATGCCTACTTTTGCATTTATTTGATTTTTTGTATTGTACCCTATCAAATCCCTTCTCATTTATTTCTGCATATAATTTTCATGCATTTTCTTTGTGGTTACCATGGGGTTAAAATTTAACATCATAAATATATAACAATCATATCTTATTTGATGCCAACTTGACTTCAATAGCATACATGTAAATAGTTCCTATACCCCTCCATCCTCCCACCTTTTTAAAATACTTGCTACAGGGAGAACCTAAGACGGCCGCTAGGTGAGACATGGCAAAAAAACACCTCTGTGAAAAATACTAGATAAAAACCAGAAAGTGACCCAGAACACCAGTTCCAGCGATGCACCAGCCAGACAAGATCTGCTAAATCCACAGGGACCATGCATTTGGTGAAACTGGAAGTCTGCATTCTGAAATGAGTGAGTGAGCCGGCTGAAAGTCTGGCAGCCGCGCTGCGGTGTGGGGAAACGGTGGGTTGGCGTTTGGAGACGGACTAGTTCTTTTAAAAAAGGACAAAAAAAAAAACAAACCCGGGAGTGGCTACAGATACGACAGGGAGAACCACACAGTGAAGCACGGCAGGAGTGGGCTGGGCCAACACCTCGGTGTCTGGCATGGAGGATAGCCCTTCCCACACCCGCTGCTGACTGTCTTGGGGCCAGGGGAGCAGAGGGGAATGAAAAGGAGAAAGAAACCGCGCCCCTTGCAGCCATCTCCCCGGTGGGCTGGGGACATTCCTGCCCGGGGCCGGACCCACAGCCCAGAGCCGCGCCAAGAAACCCAGTGTGACAGGGAGTCTTTCCTGCAGCACCGCGCATACGCCACAATATCTGGCATGGACGGTGGCCTTTAGTACACCCACAGCTAACTGTCCTGGAGCTGGGAAGGCAGAGCTGTGCAAAAAGGTGGAAATTAACACGTCCCATTCAACCATCTTTACAGCAGGCTGGGAACGCCCCTGCACGGCCTGGCGGCCCAGGGCTTCCCTGGAGGGCCGGCGTACACTTGTGACGTGGTACAGTCTTCCCTCAGCAGAGGTGCTGGAAGAGCACAGCTGAGAAGGGGGACCCGCTCAGAAATCCCAGGGACCCTACGCCAATACCAAGGACTTGTGGGTAGGTGGCAGAGACAATTTGTGGCAAGATTGAAATGAAGGCTTAGGCTCTTGCAACAGCCTTAAATCTCCAGGAATACCTGGGAGGTTTGATTATTTAAGCTGCCCTGCCTCCGTAACCACCCAGACACACGCCCCACATTCAGGGTGGACAGCACCAACTACACAATCAAATTTAGTGCACCAATTGAACCCCACAAGAATCAGATCGCCACACACCACAAAGTCAAAGTTGGAAAGAACTGACTTGAGGGGAATAGGTGACTCACAGACGCCATGTGCTGGTTAGTTAGAGAAATTGTACGCCACCAAGCTGTAGTGCTGACAAAATAGAGATCAAGTAAAGCAAATGGCAAGAGGCCAAAAACAACAGAAAATCTTAAAGCATACGATAAAACCAGATGATATGGAGAACCCAAACCCAAACACCCAAATCAAAAGATCAGAAGAGACATAGTACTTGGCGCAATTAATCAAAGAACTAAAGACAGACAACAAGAGCATGGCACAGGATATAAAAGACATGAAGAAGAGCATGGCACAGGATATAAAGGACATAAAGAACACCCTAGAAGAGCATAAAGAAGAAATTGCAAGATTAAATTAAAAAATAGAAGATCTTATGGAAATAAAAGAAACTGTTGGCCAAATTAAAAAGACCCTGAATACTCACAACACAAGATTAGAGGAAATTAACAATGACTCAGCTTCCTCGAGGACCACAGAACGGAAAGTGAAAGAACAAAAGAAACAATGGGGAAAAAAGTCGAAAAAATTGAAACGGATCTCAGGGATACGACAGATAAAATAAAACGTCCAAAGTTAAGAATCATTCATGTCCCAGAAAGGGAAGAGAAGGATAAAGGTTTAGAAAGAGTATTTAAAGAAATTGTTGGGGAAAACTTCCCAAACCTTCTACACAATATAAATACAAAGCATAAATGCCCAGTGAACTCCAAATAGAATAAATCCAAATAAATCCACTCCAAGGCATATTCTGATCAGACTGTCAAATACTGAAGAGAAGGAGCAAGTTCTGAAAGCAGGAAGAGAAAAGCAATTCACCACATACAAAGGAAACAACATAAGACTAAGTAGTGACTACTCAGCAGCCACCATGGAGGCGAGAAGGCAGTGGCATGACATATTTAAAATTCTGAGAAAAATTTCCAACCAACAATACTTTAACCAGCAACACTCTCCTCCAAATTTGAGGGAGAGCTCAAATTTTTCACAGACAAAAAAATGCTGAGAGATTTTGCTAATGAAAGACCTGCCCTACTTCAGATACTAAAGGGAGCCCTGCTGACAGAGAAACAAAGAAAGGAGAGAGAGATACAGAGAATTTTAACAGACATATATGGAACATTACATCCCAGGTCACTGGGACACACATTCTTCTCTAGTGATCACGGATCTTTCTCCAGAATGGACCGTCTGCTAGGACATAAAACAAGCCTCAATAAATTAAAAAAAAAAACAAAAAACAAAACTGAATTTATTCAAAGCACATTCTCTGACCACAATGGAATACAAATAGAAATCAATAACCATCAGAGACTTGGAGAATTCACAAACACCTGGAGGGTAAAAATGAAGGGGAGATGAAAACATTCCCGGATAATCAAAAGCTGAGGGACTTCATCACCAGTAGATCAGTCCTGTAAGAAATGTTAAAGGGAGCTGAGCAGGCTGAAAGGAAGGAACACTAAACAAATGACTGAAACTACATGAAGAAATACAGATTTCCAGTAAAGATCACATGGTAAATCTAAATATCAACACTACTGTATTTTTGATTTGTAACTCCACTATTTACTTCCTACAGGATCTAAAATAGATAAACAGTAATGATAAATCAGTGGTTTTGGACTCAATGTAAAATATGTAATTTTTGACAAGAACTACATAAAGGCAGGGGAATGGAGGAGTATAGGAACGTAGTTTATGTGTCCTACTGAAGTTAAGTTGGTATCAAAGAAAAACAAGATTGTTATAGATTTAAGAGGTTAAATTTAAGCCCCACAGTAAACACAGAGAAAGTATCAGAGAATATGACCATAGAGATGAATAGTAGAGAATGGGTTCCAAGAAGTGGGGGAAGGGGCAATGGGGAGTTAAGAAATGAGTGTAGGGTTTCTGTTTGGGATGAAGGGAAATTTCTAGTAATGGATGGTGGGAAGGTGATAGCATTACAACATGCTAAATGTGATTAATCCCACTAATGGAATGCTAGGGAGGGGTTGGAATGGGAAGATTTAGGCTGTATGTATGTTTCCACAATTGAAAAAAAAAAAAGTCTAAATAGATGTCAATTTAATGCTAAGGATGATCCCGGATGGGATCTGAGGATGGAGGAGAGGAGGCTCAAAGGGACACAGATGGGACATAAGAAAAAAAAAAGGAAATATAGAATGTAAGCTTTGTATCAATGCTGAATTTCTTGAACTTCTTAGCTGCGCTGAATGGGACTGCATAAAAGAATGTTCTTATTCATGGGAAAGATATATGTGAATTATATTGTTTGTTCACAGATGTGTGCAGCTTGCTCTCATATGTTCAGAGGACAGAGCAATAGATGATGGATGATAGACAGGGAGGGAGGGAGGGAGGGAGAGAGGGAGGGAGAGAAAGAAATGGTGGTGTGACAGGATGTTAAGGTTGGTGGATTGGGGTATCGGGGGAGGGGGATCGGAGTATGCTGGAGTTCTGTGTATGGGGTTAGTATTGTTTTTGCAACTGTTTCTGTAAGTCTGAATTTATTTCAAAATAAAATAAAAAAACTACTTGCTACAAATTCTACCTTTGTACAGTATTTGTCCAAAACCAGATTTATCATTACTTTTATGCATTTGCATTTTAGCATCTGTAGGAAAAAAGAAGTGGAGTTATATACCATAAAATAGAATACAATAGTATTGGCATTTATAATTACTCATATGGTTACCTTTACTGGTGGTCTTTATTTCTTTATGCCTCTTTGAACCACTGCTAATGTCCTTTCCTTTCAGTCTGAAGAACTCCCTTTAGCATTGTTTACAGGGTAGATCCAGTGGTCATGAATTCCCTCAGCTTTTGTTCATCTCGGGTCTTATTCTCTTCCTCGTTTTTGAAAGAAAGTCTCACTGTATATAAAATTCTCATTTGGGAACTGTTTTCTCTCAGCACTTTAAGTATTTCAACCTAGTACCTTCTTGCCTCTCATCAGTACCTTCTGATGAGAAAATGGCACTAAATCTTATTTGGACTCCCTTGTACATGAAATATTGCTTTTCTCTTCCAGCTTTCAGAACCCTCTCCTGCTCCTTGGCATTCGACAGTTTGATTAGTATGTGATGGGGCATACTTCTCTTCAAGTTTATCCTGTTTAGTGTTCTCTGGGATTCTTGGATGTGTGTATTCATGTCTTTTGCTAAGTTTTGGAAGTTTTCTATCATTATTTCTTTGAATAATTCTTCTGTTCATTACTCTCTTTCTTCTCCTTCTGGGACTCCCATAATGCTTATATTGATAAGCTTGATGATGTCTCATAGGTCTCTTTTTGCTTTTAATGTTTCTTTTTTCTTTCTGCTCCTTAGACCTGACTCATTTCAATTTTCTTGTCTTCAGGTTCACTGATTCTTTCTTCTGCCAGTACCAATCTGCTGTTGAAACCCTCCAGGGGGAGGATGGGGCAAGATGGCGGACTGGTGAGCTGTATGTTTTAGTTATTCCTCCAGGAAAGTAGGTAGAAAGCCAGGAACTGCGTGGACTGGACACCACAGAGAAATCTGACTTTGGGCATACTTCATACAACACTCATGAAAATGTGGAACTGCTGAGATCAGCGAAATCTGTAAGTTTTTGCGGCCAGCGGACCCGTACCCCTCCCTGCCAGGCTCAGTCCCGTGGAAGGAGGGGCTGTCAGCTCCGGGAAGGAGAAGGGAGAACTGCAGTGGCAGCCCTTATCGGAAACTAATTCTACTGATCCAAACTCCAACCATAGATAGACTGAGACCAGACACCAGAGAATCTGAGAGCAGCCAGCCCAGCAGAGAGGAGACATAGAAAAAAACAGCATGAAAAGCTCCAAAATAAAAGCAGAGGATTTTTGGAGTTCTGGTGAACATAGAAAGGGGAAGGGCAGAGCTCAGGCCCTGAGGCTCATATGCAAATCCCGAAGAAAAGCTGATTTCTCTGCCCTGTGGAACTTTCCCTTAATGGCCCTAATTGCTTTGTCTCTTAACATTTCAATAACCCATTAGATCTGTGAGGAGGGCCCTTTTTTTAAAAAAAAAAAAATCCTTTTTTCTTTTTCTAAAACAATTACTCTAAGAAGCCCAATACAGAAAGCTTCAAAGACTTCCAATTTGGGCAGGTCAAGACAAGAGCAGAACTAAGAGAGCTATGAGACAAAAGGCAATAATCCAGTGGCTGGGAAAATTCACTAAACACCACAACTTCCCAAGAAAAGGGGGATGTCTGCTCACAGCCATCATCCTGGTGGACAGGAAACACTCCTGCCCATTGCCAGCCCCATAGCCCAGAGCTGCCCCACACAACCCAGTGTGACAGAAGTGCTTCAAATAACAGGCACACTCCACAAAACTGGACGTGGACATTAGCCTTCCCTGCAACCTCAGCTGATTGTTCCAGAGTTGGGAAGGTGGAGCAGTGTGAATTAACAAAGCCCCATTCAACCATCATTTCAGCAGACTGGGAGCCTCCCTGCACAGCCCAGCAGCCCAGAACTGCCCTGGGGGGATGGCATTCACCTGTGACATAGCACAGTCATCCCTCAACAGAGGACCAGGGGGTGCACGGCCTGGAAGAGGGACCCACTTGCAAGTCTCAGGAGCCATACGCCAATACCAAAGTCTTGTGGGTCAGTGGCAGAGACAAACTGTGGCAGGACTGAACTGAAGGATTAGACTATTGCAGCAGCTTTAAAACTCCAGGATCACCAGGGAGATTTGATTGTTAGAGCCACCCCCCCTCCCTGACTGCCCAGAAACACGCCCCAAATACAGGGAGGGCAACACCAACTACACATGCAAGCTTGGTACACCAATTGGACCCCACAAGACTCACTCCCCCACTCACCACAAAGGCAAAGCAGGGGAGAACTGGCTTGTGGAGAACAGGTGGCTCGTGGACGCCACCTGCTGGTTAGTTAGAGAAAGTGTACTCCACGAAGCTGTAGATCTGATAAATTAGAGATAAGGACTTCAATTGGTCTACAAATCCTAAAAGAACCCTATCAAGTTCAGCAAATGCCAAGAGGCCAAAAACAACAGAAAATTATAAAGCATATGAAAAAACCAGACGATATGGATAACCCAAGCCCAAGCACCCAAATCAAAAGATCGGAAGAGACACAGCACCTAGAGCAGCTACTCAAAGAACTAAAGATGAACAATGAGACCATAGTACGGGATACAAAGGATATCAAGAAGACCCTAGAGAGCATAAACAAGACATTGCAAGACTAAATAAAAAAATAGATGATCTTATGGAAATTAAAGAAACTGTTGACCAAATTAAAAAGATTCTGGACACTCATAGTACAAGACTAGAGGAAGTTGAACAATGAATCAGTGACCTGGAAGATGACAGAATGGAAAATGAAAGCATAAAAGAAAGAATGGGGAAAAAAATTGAAAAAATCGAAACGGACCTCAGGGATCTGATAGATAATATAAAACGTCCAAATATAAGACTCATTTGTGTTCCAGAAGGGGAAGAAAAGGGTAAAGGACTAGGAAGCGTATTCAAAGAAATTGCTGGGGAAAACTTCCCAAATCTTCTAAACAACATAAATACACAAATCATAAATGCTCAGTGAATTCCAAATAGAATAAATACAAATAAACCCACTCCGAGACATATTCTGATCAAACTGTCAAACACAGAAGAGAAGGAGCAAGTTCTGAAAGCAGCAAGAGAAAAGCAATTCACCACATACAAAGGAAACAGCATAAGACTAAGTAGTGACTACTCAGCAGCCACCATGGAGGCGAGAAGGCATTGGCACCATATATTTAAAATTCTGAGTGAGAAAAATTTCCAAACAAGAAGACTTTATCCAGCAAAACTCTCCTTCAAATTTGAGGGAGAGCTTAAATTTTTAACAAACAAATGCTGAGAGAATTTGCTAACAAGAGACCTGCCCTACTGGAGATACTAAAGGGAGCCCTACAGACAGAGAAACAAAGAAAGGACAGATAGACTTGGAGAAAGGTTCAGTACTAAAGAGATTCATTATGGGTACAATAAAGGATATTAATAGAGAGAGGGGAAAAATATATATGACAAACATAAAGCAAAGGATAAGATGGCTGATTCAAGAAATGCCTTCACGGTTATAACGTTGAATGTAAATGGATTAAACTTCCCAATTAAAAGATATAGTTTCGCAGAATGGATCAAAAAAAAAAAAAAGAACCATCAATATGTTGCATACAAGAGACTCATCTTAGACACAGGGACACAAAGAAATTGAAAGTGAAAGGATGGAAAAAAATATTTCATGCAAGCTACAGCCCAAAGAAAACAGATGTAGCAATATTAATCTCAGATAAAATAGACTTCAAATGCAGGGATGTTTTGAGAGACAAAGAAGGCCACTACATACTAATAAAAGGGGCAATTCAACAAGAAGAAATAACAATCATAAATGTCTATGCACCCAATCAAGGTGCCACAAAATACATGAGAGAAACACTGGCAAAACTAAAGGAAGCAATTGATGTTTCCACAATAATTGTGGGAGACTTCAACACATCACTCTCTCCTACAGATACATCAACCAGACAGAGGACCAATAAGGAAAATGAAAACCTAAACAATCTGATAAATGAATTAGATTTAACAGACATATACAGAACATTACATCCCAAATCACCAGGATACACATACTTTTCTAGTGCTCATGGAACTTTCTCCAGAATAGATCATATGCTGGGACATAAAACAAGCCTCAATAAATTTAAAAAGATTGAAATTATTCAAAGCACATTCTCTGACCACAATGGAATACAATTAGAAGTCAATAACCATCAGAGACTTAGAAAATTCACAAATACCTGGAGGTTAAACAACACACTCCTAAACAATCAGTGGGTTAAAGAAGAAATAGCAAGAGAAATTGCTAAATATATAGAGACGAATAAAAATGAGAACACAACATACCGAAACCTATGGGATGTAGCAAAAGCAGTGCTGAGGGGGAAATTTATAGCACTAAATGCATATATTAAAAAGGAAGAAAGAGCCAAAATCAAAGAACTAATGGATCAACTGAAGAAGCTAGAAAATGAACAGCAAACCAATCCTAAACCAAGTACAAGAAAAGAAATAACAAGGATTAAAGCAGAAATAAATGACATAGAGAACAAAAAAACAATAGAGAGGATAAATACCACCAAAAGTTGGTTCTTTGAGAAGATCAACAAGATTGACAAGCCCCTAGCTAGACTGACAAAATCAAAAAGAGAGAAGACCCATATAAACAAAATAATGAATGAAAAAGGTGACATAACTGCAGATCCTGAAGAAATTAAAAAAATTGTAAGAGGATACTATGAACAACTGTATGGCAACAAACTGGATAATGTAGAGGAAATGGACAATTTCCTGGAAACATATGAACAACCTAGACTGACCAGAGAAGAAATAGAAGACCTCAACCAACCCATCACAAGCAAAGAGATCCAATCAGTCATCAAAAATCTTCCCACAAATAAATGCCCAGGGCCAGATGGCTTCACAGGGGAATTCTACCAAACTTTCAAGAAAGAACTGACACCAATCTTACTCAAACTCTTTCAAAACATTGAAGAAAATGGAACACTACCTAACTCATTTTATGAAGCTAACATCAATCTAATACCAAAACCAGGCAAAGATTCTACAAAAAAGGGAAACTACCGGCCAAACTCCCTAATGAATATATATGCAAAAATCCTCAACAAAATACTTGCAAATCGAATCCAGAGACACATTAAAAACATCATACACCATGACCAAGTGGGGTTCATTCCAGGCATGCAAGGATGGGTCAACATAAGAAAAACAATCAATGTATTACAACACATTAACAAGTCAAAAGAGAAAAATCAATTGATCATCTCGATAGATGCTGAAAAAGCATTTGACAAAATCCAACATCCGTTTTTGATAAAAACACTTCAAAAGGTAGGAATTGAAGGAAACTTCCTCAACATGATAAAGAGCATATATGAAAAACCCACAGCCAGCATAGTACTCAATGGTGAGAGACTGAAAGCCTTCCCTCTAAGATCAGGAACGAGACAAGGATGCCCGCTGTCACCACTGTTATTCAACATTGTGCTGGAAGTGCTAGCCAGGGCAATCCGGCAAGACAAAGAAATAAAAGGCATCCAAATTGGAAAAGAAGAAGTAAAACTGTCATTGTTTGCAGATGATATGATCTTATATCTGGAAAACCCTCAGAAATCGACGATACAGCTACTAGAGCTAATAAATTTAGAAAAGTAGCGGGATACAAGATTAATGCACATAAGTCAGTAATGTTTCTATATGCTAGAAATGAACAAACTGAAGAGACACTCAAGAAAAACATACCGTTTTCAATAGCAACTAAAAAAATCAAGTACCTAGGAATAAACTTAACCAAAGATGTAAAAGACCTATACAAAGAAAACTACATAACTCTACTAAAAGAAATAGAAGGGGACCTTAAAAGATGGAAAAATATTCCATGTTCATGGATAGGAAGACTAGACGTCATTAAGATGTCAATTCTACCCAAACTCATCTACAGATTCAATGCAATCCCAATCAAAATTCCAACATCCTACTTTGCAGACTTGGAAAAGCTAGTTATCAAATTTATTTGGAAAGGGAAGATGCCTCGAATTGCTAAAGACACCCTAAAAAAGAAAAACGAAGTGGGAGGACTTACACTCCCTGACTTTGAAGCTTATTATAAAGCCACAGTTGCCAAAACAGCATGGTACTGGCACAAAGATAGACATATAGATCAATGGAATCGAATTGAGAATTCAGAGATAGACCCTCAGATCTATGGCCGACTGATCTTTGATAAGGCCCCCAAAGTCACTGAACTGAGCCATAATGGGCTTTTCAACAAATGGGGCTGGGAGAGTTGGATATCCATATCCAAAAGAATGAAAGAGGACCCCTACCTCACCCCCTACACAAAAATTAACTCAAAATGGACCAAAGATCTCAATATAAAAGAAAGTACCATAAAACTCCTAGAAGATAATGTAGGAAAACATCTTCAAGACCTTGTATTAGGCGGCCACTTCCTAGACTTTACACCCAAAGCACAAGCAACAAAAGAGAAAATAGATAAATGGGAACTCCTCAAGCTTAGAAGTTTCTGCACCTCAAAGGAATTTCTCAAAAAGGTAAAGAGGCAGCCAACTCAATGGGAAAAAATTTTTGGAAACCATGTATCTGACAAAAGACTGATATCTTGCATATATAAAGAAATCCTACAACTCAATGACAATAGTACAGACAGCCCAATTATAAAATGGGCAAAAGATATGAAAAGACAGTTCTCTGAAGAGGAAATACAAATGGCCAAGAAACACATGAAAAATTGTTCAGCTTCACTAGCTATTAGAGAGACGCAAATTAAAACCACAATGAGATACCATCTAACACCTATTAGAGTGGCTGCCATTAAACAAACAGGAAACTCCAAATGCTGGAGGGGATGTGGAGAAATTGGAACTCTTATTCATTGTTGGTGAGACTGTAGAATGGTTCAGCCACTCTGGAAGTCAGTCTGGCAGTTCCTTAGAAAACTATTGATATAGAGTTACCATTTGATCCAGCGATTGCACTTCTTGGTACATACCCGGAAGATCGGAAAGCAGTGACACAAACAGATATCTGCACGCCAATGTTCATAGCAGCATTATTCACAATTGCCAAGAGATGGAAACAACCCAAATGTCCTTCAACAGATGAGTGGATAAATAAAATGTGGTATATACACACGATGGAATACTACACGGCAGTAAGAAGGAACGACCTCGTGAAACGTATGACAACATGGATGAACCTTGAAGACATAATGCTGAGTGAAACAAGCAAGGCACAAAAAGAGAAATATTATATGCTACCACTAATGTGAACTTTGAAAAATGTAAAACAAATGGTTTGTAATGTAGAATGTAGGGGAACTAGCAATAGAGAGCAATTAAGGAAGGGGGAACAGTAATCCAAGAAGAGATATGCTATTTAACGTTCTGGGGATGCCCAGGAATGACTATGGTCTGTTAATTTCTGATGGATATAGTAGGAACAAGTTCACAGAAATGTTGCTATATTATGTAACTTTCTTGCGGTAAAGTAGGAACATGTTGGAAGTTAAGCAGTTATCTTAGGTGAGTTGTCTTTTTCTTACTCCCTTGTTATGGCCTCCTTGAAATGTTCTTTTATTGTATCTTTTTTTTTTTTTCTCCATACAGTTGATTCAAAAAGGAAAAAGAAGTTAGAAAAAAAAAAAGGAAAAAAATAGGTAGTGCCCCCTTGAGGAGCCTGTGGAGAATGCAGGGGTATTGGCCTACCCCACCTCAATGGTTGCTAACATGACCACAGACATAGGGGACTGGTGGTTTGATGGGTTGAGCCCTCTAGCATAGGTTTTACCCTTGGGAAGACGGTTGCTGCAAAGGAGAGGCTAGGCCTCCCTATAATTGTGCCTAAGAGCCTCCTCCCGAATGCCTCTTTGTTGCTCAGATGTGGCCCTCTCTCTCTAGCTAAGCCAACTTGAAAGGTGAAATCACTGCCCTCCCCCCCTACGTGGGATCAGACACCCAGGGGAGTGAATCTCCCTGGCAATGTGGAATATGACTCCCGGGGAGGAATGTATACCTGGCATCGTGGGACGGAGAACATCTTCTTGACCAAAAGGGGGATGTGAAAGGAAATGAAATAAGCTTCAGTGGCAGAGAGATTCCAAAAAGAGCCGAGAGGTCACTCTGGTGGGCACTCTTATGCACAATTTAGACAACCCTTTTTAGGTTCTAAAGAATTGGGGTAGCTGGTGGTGGATACCTGAAACTATCAAACTACAACCCAGAACCCATGAATCTTGGAGACGATTGTATAAAAATGTAGCTTATGAGGGGTGACCAATGTGATTGGGAAAGCCATAAGGACCACATTCCACTTTGTCTAGTTTATGGATGGATGAGTAGAAAAATAGGGGAAGGAAACAAACAAACAAACAGACAAAGGTACCCAGTGTTGTTTTTTACTTTAATTGCTGTTTTTCACTTTAATTATTATTCTTGTTATTTTTGTGTGTGTGCTAATGAAGGTGTCAGAGATTGATTTAGGTGATGAATGTACAACTACGTAATGGTACTGTGAAGAATCGAATGTACGATTTGTTTTGTATGACTGCCTGGTATGTGAGTATATCTCAATAAAATGAAGATAAAAAAAAAAAGAAAAAAAAAAAAAAAAAGAAACCCTCCAGGGGATTTTCCTTTCAGTTACTGTAGGCTTCAATTCTAGTATTTTTGTTTGGCTCTTTTTTAAATGTTTCTGTCTTTTTATTTAGATTCTCACACTGTTCATTCATTGTTTCCCAGATATTCTTTAGTTCTTTCTCTGTATTTTCCATTTCATTAAGCATATTGAAAATCACTTTTTTAAAGTCTTTGATATGTCCATAGTCTGGTCTTGTTTGTTGATTTTTTTTTTTTTTTTTTTTTACTTTTATCTTCTTCATTAGGGTCAGCCATTGTTGCTTGTTTCGTTGTCTTGTTATCTTGAGTTGCACACTGTATATTTAAAAATTTTTTAATGTTAACTAGGATTTATTCCCAGATGTGCCTGTTTCTGGAATTTGTATCCATCTAGTGACATGACAGAGATTTTCTTGACTGTCAGAAGCTAACAAAACCAAGCAAACAACACTTTTCACCTTCTTTGCAAATTGGTTTTGTGTTGGTTGGTGCTCTCTTCAGAGTTCAGCCATTCTATGAGGACAGTCAGTCCAAGGTGAATGCAAAGTATAAAGTCTTCCCTATCTTTTCTGGGCCTATGTCTTGTCCTAGGGCTTGTGCTTGTTAGGCCTTAGGATTGCCCCTGTTTACAGGAGTTTGAATGCTTCCTCTTCTTCCCAGGAAACAAACCTTTTCCCTCTCCTTGGTGTTTCACCGCAGGGCTTAAAGCAGGTAAGTCTTTGCCACAGTCCCCTTGCCTCAACTGTTTCTTACACTGCTTTTTCTACCTTAAGCTCCTTTTGTGTGGAGGACAAATTCTAGGAGGGTGGCCCAAGTCAATCTTTCCCAGCTAGAAGAAGGCCACCAGGAGTTTCTTCCATGGCTCCCCAAAGCTGTGCTTTTTTGACTCAGTACCTGCTCAGCAAATGCAACCCTTTCACTCTCCACAGCTCTGAGGAAGAGTACCATTTTTATGTTTCCTCTGCTGCCTTTTTTCCACGGCTAGTGGAACAATGGCCACCCTGAGAGCCAGGTCCCCAGCAATCCGAAGTTCACATGAAATTTACATACCGGTGCCCCCAAGTACACTAGGAGAAAGTAGATGCTTAATGAATATTTAATTGAGCTTGTCTTCTTCCTTATGCCTTAATCTCTTCGACAAGCTTTATAACGTTGCTTTGTGTTCTAGTTTTCTCCCGGTAAGAATTAGTGCTGATTTGTTATTTTACTGTTAAACTACTCTGAGAAATAAGGAAGGAATTATCATATCCATAAACATTTTGGAATATATATGTTCAGAGTGCAAACTTCTTCATATTTATATTTTATGACTATTTTATTTTAGGCTGCTGCATTCACGTTGTGTTGAGATGGCTACAAAATATAATGCTAATTATTATTTAAAAATAATAAAACACCCCCCAATGCAGTGAAAATAAAATAGCCTGAGTTTAATTTTAAAGGACTCAACTGTCCCATAAAACCCAGTATTTGCACCTTTCAACAATCATTTGTGCAATTCAAAGCATCACAAAGTTTAAGATATAGGGGAATGAATGTAAACGCCATCAGAGTGGGAACTCTTAAGTACTTGTTAAATGAATAAACATGGCTGGTTTGAAAGATGTCTTTATTGAGAGTAAAAAGGGAACTTTGTTTGGATGCTCTTTTTGGTCCACAGTTCAGTTTGGCTATGATTCTTTTCATCATTTGAATTCATATTTCTTTTCTAAGAGTAACATTAAAATCTGTGGAATCTCAAGATCTGTCATTATAACAGTATTAGGGAAATGTAAGTTAATGTATTGGGAGAAAACTCCCTTCTTTGAAGTGGCATAAAAATTAGGAAAATACAGAGAACTTTTCAAAATATTTTCTTTTGGCTGGATGCTGGATAAATAAGTTTTAGTTATTTTATTCCCTATACTTGATATAACTGAGGTACTTCATAGTTCTTTAAAGTTGTTTTTTTTTTCATTTTTTTTTTCCTGCTTTGCTGATGCCTGGCTGCTATGAGAATTCTGTGCTTGTTCTAGATACCTCTTCTTCAAATGTAGTCCAGGAACTAGCAGCATAAGCATCACTTGGGAACTTATTAGAAAGGCAATATCTCAGGTCCCACCTCAGACTTCCTGGATCAGAATCTGCATTTTAACAAGATCCCTAGGAAATTCACATTAAATTTTGAGAAGCACTGCTATAGTTCATCCAAGGGGCATACCAGTTAGTTAGGAGCAAGGTCATTTAGCAAGACCACAACATAAGCAAATAGCGCTCACAGGGAGTAATACGTATAACAGAAAGAACACTGCATCGAGAGTGTGAAAAGCTAGGTTCTAGTCTTATCTTTAGTTGCCTGACCTTGGATCTTAGTTCTCCTCATCTGCAAAATGAAAGGGTTACACAAAATACACTGTAAGCCCCTTCCAACTCTGAAATCGGTCTATGAATTTATGAAAATAAATATCAATACATTCTTTCCTAACACAGAGCATACACTACAAAGTAGTTTAGAGAAATGGTTCAATTATATGTGATAGTTCAAGAAATTGCCCTACTTAATATTACAGAGATCATGTCCATCAATTACTTTATATATTTTCAGGTTTGTACATCAACCTGTAATTCATTTTCACACTTGGGTTTCTGAAGATGAATAGGAAGTGGGTGGCTGCTATTAATAATTCCCCTCACTGCTTCCTTCTTTCCTGAATGCTTATAAAACAGGTAATAGACAGGATTCAGAAAAAAAGTAAAATCAAATTCTATATTTTGTAAAAGAGAGAATGTTCCTGTTCTTAGGAAATACATGGCTGAAGTATTTAGAGATGAAGGATTATGTCTGATACTGTCAAATGGATCATGAAATAATAATAAAACACATGTATATAGAGAGAAATAAAATAAATGTGGCAAAATATTAATAATTGATGAATTTAGGTGAAAGGCATAAGGTTGCACATTGTATTCTTTCTGCAATTTTTCTGTAGGTTTGAAATTTTTCTAAATAGAAAGTGAGGGAGAAAAATAATTAACATAAATAACATGCCTATTGAATCCAATATGGCCTGTTGTATTCCTCTTTTTTTAGAGTAAAATATATATTTATTTTTTTGTAACCTTTAAAAGACACTGGAAAAGCTAGGATAGAAGGGGAAAATAACAATGTGTAGAAGATTCCAGTAACTTACACTCCTATGTTGCTTCTTTATTTTTTTTCTTACAGACTTCAATAATTTTTTTTCTTAGCTAAGGCTAAATTAAAAGTGTGTGTGTGGCGGGGGGGGGTGGCAGTAAGGAGTTTTTCACATCTTCCTTATGTTAACGGAGTAAACAATTTCAAACCAAGGAGTAGCCTTGTGTGATTTTCACTTTTGCTCTAGCTCCAGCTAATAATGAAAAAGAATGTAGTTACTTCTCACAAATATAAATAACTACAGGCCTTTTTTTCCTCTCTCTCTGCAAGGAGAGGGACACAACAGCTGCTATAACAATCACTCTCCCCCCTCCCATGTGTTGTGTAAGTATAGTAAATTTATACCATGAGAAGAACAAAACATAAAAAGAGAAGGTTACAGCAAAATAGTCGGTTGTGTTTCAGAATTCCTTATCCATTTATTTTAAGTTATTTCACCTGATTAAAAACAAAATAAACATGCTGCTTGCATTTACAACATAATTGCCTTGCTTAGTTGGAAATGTCAAATTTGAATACGATTATTAGAATTGTGCAGTAGCTGACTCGGAACGTTTCTTCAGCCCTTCCAGACTTCATCCAACAGGAATATCATAACAAGCCTGTGTTTAATACTCAGGCCTCAGAGAAATGCATAGATTTTGACAACCTCTCTTTCTTCCTTCTAAAGGGTATTTGTTGTAATTATTTGCTTGATTTTTAAAAATACCCTTAACAAAACCATTCCAGGGTATAACTTCAGACAATGAATACATTATTTAAAATTAATACAAAAGAATAATAGTCATTAAAGGTCTTAATGCAGTATAAAGAGGAAGATCAAGTAAGACAGTTAAGGTTAATTTCATACATAATTCAAAACTGAAAACACTCAACCCAGAATGGTCCTCAGCCCTCCTTGCCTGACTCCTGCTGATCTCTCCAGTCTGTTCGGGGATCACATGGGGACCAGCCTCTTAGCAAGTATTTCTAATCTCAACGTTAGTCTGGGAGAATGGCAGATTCCTTATCTATCTAGAGAGAAAAATCCCTATTACCAGCATCACTAACACTCTTCATTTTTTATGCATGTACAGGGCCCATTGTATCCCTGGCATGTTCTACAAATAATCTAAGGCAACTATAACAAAATCATATTCCATAAAATAGTGGTAAATTTTATAAAATTCTGAAATAAAAATTAAAAAAATCAGGACCATGAAAAATAAAAATACAAATAGAAACAAAGATTGAAGAAAAGAATAAGTGGGCCATCAAGGCCTTCACCACTGCTATATTAATCTTCATATTTGGCGGTGAGCCTCTGTGGTAGGCAGAATAATGCCCTCACTGAAAGATGCCCATATCCTAGTCCCTGGTTCCTGTGAATATGGCAGGTTTCATATTTCCCTTAAAGGGGAATTAAGGTTGCAGACAGAATTAAGGTTTGAGGAATTTTCCAAATACAATACGCTGCCACCCTAACACTGTCAAGCAATAAAGCATGTTTGATTGTTTGTTGTTCCTTCTGATGGGAGACCAATTTCATTTTAAGACTCCAAGCATGCAAATTAATCTTATTAAGAGTGGAAGGGTTGTTTTAACTCTCTGGAGTTATATAAGCCAGTTGGTTTTTAAACTGGTTTTCTAGAAGGAACATACATTCTTCAAAAAGCTTCTCATATGTAATTCATAATATTTAATCATCAGATGAAGTTTAAAATTAGATGACACCTTCACCAGATTTTACATTTAGAGAACACTTGATTAGGAAAGCATCAATTCTTGTATTTCAAGCAGGCTCTGGGGCCCGAATGTTTCAGTTTTAAACAACTTTCAAAAACCCTTCAAACGTTTTGCTCTAGAATTTTCATCATTGATCTCTGTTGCCTTTCTAGTCAGTTTCCTGCAATATAGGAAACCTTCACTTCTATACAGAAGTAACGACTACGAGGAAGTTGGAAAGCTAACAAAAATGGAACAATGCTTTAGAGATAAGGCAAGAATTGATTTCAGCTGGCAGAACGGGCACTGGCTCTAGGAATAGAACTTGAGGTGCAAAGTTTAAATCCTGGTTTTAATACTGAGTTGTTAGAGACATGTTATTGTCGGGAAACTAGTATCATGTCACAAAAAAAGAAAAAGAAAAGAAAAGAAAAAAAGAAATAGGAAATGTATAGGATGTGGTAGCAAATAACTATTGATATAAACACTGTGAAACTTCATGTTACTATCCAATTAAAAAATTTTAGCCAAATGGATAAGTAAGGCCGAAAAGAGACATCTACTTGATTACTTGCTGGTGCTAGTAATTCCTTGGTATGCCTCTCTTTCAAAGGACAGCTGGAGCAATTGTGACAAATTAATCACCTAAACATTTGCCTCCAGCTACCAGAAGCATGAGGTCAAAAGTAAAACTCACAAAAATAAAATAAAATGAAATATATATAAAAATATAAACAACAAAAAGGTAAAACTCAGAAGCACCAAAAGTATGTATTTCTTTCCAGCAATTAAGTGGAACAGTTCATGAGTGCAGCCAGTCTAACAGGAGAATGAAAAATTAAGAATCAAATCTAATAGTTACTATGGCACAAGGCACATATACCTTATTTCTGACAGATACAAGGCACATATACCTTATTCGTTAATGACAAAATTCTCTACAAACGTTAGCAAGTAAAAGCAATAAAGATATGTACGTTATACACATGCACACACGTACTGTACAGCACAGATGAAATATTCTTTGAAGCTTAAAAGTTAAATAAATGGATCATATCTTTTGAAGAATTCTCATTGGTGAAACATACCTACTTCAGCAGGATTATTACTTCCTGTTCTGTAACATAAATACCATTCAACATCACAGAATAAATGTTGCACACTTTCACTTCAGACTTATCTCCAGAGGAAAAATGTATTTTTCTTTTAGGTGAGCAGAAAAACATGGAGCCCCATTCTGTACGATCTGAGCTGGTTCACCTTTTAGTCTGTTGCACGAGATTCCAGATGCCATCCCTAGACCGGGAGGGGGAACAGGCAGCCTCTACTCTGGCCAGGGGCAGGGTTTGGGGGGCTAACTCGGCCCCCGCCTCCTCCAGAGCACAAGAGCTGAGAAATAAATAAATAAATTAGACATCTCCCCTGGCAGCCGCAGCAGGTCCTGGGGGCTCTGGTTCCTTCCCTGGAAAACATTTTTCCTTGAGTCAAAACACTATGATTCTTTTCAATACATGCTACAATTGGCCATTAAAAGAAATGACATGTTAATTTCCTAACTGCTTAAAGGAAATCCTCAACATCTTCCTGTTTCATGTTGTAGTTTTACTATTTACTTTCAACTGTCTCTAAAATAAAAGATACGTATTTTTAAAAAGAATAAATATATTAGAGATAGGAGGGATAAAGCAGAAGGAAGAGACTCAAATTTTTCCCGCTTTTTGAAACATCAAGAAAATGAGTATACAAGCTGCTCTATCATTTATAAATTTATTCTTTAAATTCTGATTTAAAATCTCAAAACATATAACATTCCATCCATCAAGACAATTGTAATTGCAAGAAAAAGCCCTTTTAAACTATCCTAAGTATTTCATCAGCTAGACTCTACTATTTAAAACCTGAGTTTTGGAGTATCTATAGAACCTTTATCAGATCATTAAAAAGGATTTATTAGACATTCTACAAGATGTCTGGCCTAGACTTTTCAGAATATGGTAAAGTAATAGAAAAAAATTTTTAAATCTGGGGAACTGTTGTAGATAAGAGACTTAAAAATATGACAGCTAAAAAGAATATGTGATCACTGGCTGATTGGATTAAAAACAGGTAATAATATTACTGGGACAACTGGATAAATTTGACTATGGATTGTATATTGGTTAATAGTTTTGTGCCAAAGTTAAATTTCTTGAGTGTAATAGTTATATCATGGTTATATAGAAGAACGTCCTTGTTCTAGGAGATATATGTTGAACTTTTTATGGATGAAGTGTCAATGATGTCTTAAAAGGCTCAGTATATAAAAAAATTCTTCATTGATCTTCTTGACTTCTAGGATGATTTCCACTTTAGAACTCTGAAATTCCTTAACACACCCTAATTGTAGAACTGAACAGCTTTTACTTATTGCAATTTTATATAAGATTAATTATTCATTTATTTAGTAGTGTTGAATCCAAAGGGATAGAATATGATATTCTGGCCTTCCTCAAAGAGCTGGTGTTGTCAATACACATAAAGACAGTACTGATTCAGAGCATCATCTTGATGCTATTCAACAACATTAAACATATTGGCACTCAGTGTTATACAGAAGAAGTAAGAGTTACTTCTAATAATGTTTTTAATCCTGATTTTATAGAAACATTAATTCAATGTATAGACAGATGCCAGTTTTTTGACTCTGAGGAAGGTAGAAAAAGATTTAAGGTATTTTGTTGGAAAGAAAATAGTTCTCTTTAGCTTGACTAACTTTAGACAGGCTTCTCCCTGCCTCTGGGCCCCTGAACTGCCTCTAACCCCATCATTAAGTTATCCAGGGCCTGAGAGGCTCCTAACTAGGTTCCTTATCTTCCTCTCCTGTCTTTAAAAGCTCCAGGAGGGAGGGGGATCTAAGATGGCGGCATAGAGAGGATTGGAAGCTAAGTAGTCCCCCTGGAACAACTGAAAAAAAAAACCAGAAACAACTAGTAAATAATCTGTAATAACTGCAGGGGGACAAACGTGACCATCCACTCACCATATACTAACCTAAATTGGGAGGAATGCCCGAGATCACAGCATAAAATCTGTAAGTAAAAACTGCAGAGCCAAATCGGGAGACCCCTCCCCCACAGCCCGAGTTACAAAGCCTGGTGGTGCCAGAGAGAAGCTTTCTCCCAGCAAGTGAATATAGCTCAGCTGAGTTCCAAACGGGGTTTTAATTAGCAAGTGTGAACTGCTCACTATGAGGTGCGAGTCTCCAGCAGGTAGACGGAGGCTTTGGGTGGCAGCTGACCTTGGAGAGCCGGAGGGTCGCCTCGGACTAGGTCTGTTCCTTTTTCAACTCAGTGGAGAAAGCCTCGGCCATTTTCAGTTCCCAGTTCTGTGACCCAGACAGGGGTGTGGCACAGGCAGAGAGAGACCATTGATGTGCTAATGACCTCCCCCTAGGGCGTCTATCTTCTGTAAGAGGAAAGGGATGGGGCCCAGCTCTACTACCTGCCTTTCATTCAGAACTTACACCAGTCAAGAATTATAGGCTAATCTTTGCATCAGGCAGAGAGCACCCCTGCACAGCCCAGCAACCTGGGGCTTCCCTTGAAGGATGATGCGCACTAGTGATGTTGCACAGCCTTCCTCAGCAGAGGTCCTGGAAGATCACAGCTGAGAAGAGGGGCCTGCTCAGAAAACCCAGGGACACTACGTCAATGCCGGTGGTTTGTGGTCAGTGACAGAGAGGGTCTGGGGCAGAACTGAAATGAAGGCTTACACTCTTGCAGCGGCCTTGAATCTCCGGGAACACCTGGGAGGTTTGAATATTAAAGCGGCCCTGCCTCCCTGACCACCCAGACACATGCACCAAGTTCAGGGCAGACTGCTCCAACAACAAACCCAAACCGAGTTCACCAACTGAACCCCACAAAAATCATTTCCCCACACACCAGAGACAGAGTTGGGGAGAACTGACTTCAGGCGTACAGGTGACTCGCAGATGCCATCTGCTGGTTAGTTGGAGAAAGTGTACGCCACCAACTTGTATTTCTGAAAAATTAGACTGGTCTTTTTTTTTTTTTTTTTTTTTTTAAACAACTTGAAAGAACCCTATCAAGCAAACCAAATGCCAAGAGGACAAAAACAACAGAAAATCTTAATGCATACAATAAAACCAGATGATATGGAGAACCCGATCCCAAACACCCAAATCAAAATATCAGAAGAGACACAGTACTTGGCACAATTAATCAAACAATCAGAATCGAGGAATGAAAACATGGTACAGGATATAAAAGACATGAAGATGACCATGGAACAGGATATAAAGGACATAAAGAAAACCCTAGAAGAGAATAAAGAAGAAATTGCAAGAGTAAATAAAAAAATAGAAGATCTTATGGATATAAAAGAAATTATTGGCAAAATTAAAAAGACTCTGGATACTCATAATACAAGATTAGAGGAAGTTGAACAATGACTCAGTGTCCTAGAGGTCCACAGAACAGAAAATGAAAGAACAAAAGGAAGAATGGAGAAAAAAATCGAAAAGGATCTCAGGGATACGACAGATAAAATAAACTGTCCAAACTTAAGACTCATTGGTATCCCAGAAGGGGAAGAGAAGGGTAAAGGTCTAGAAAGAGTATTCAAAGAAATTGTTGGGGAAAACTTCCCAAACCTTCTACACAATATAAATACACAAATCATAAATGCCCAGCGAACTCCAAACAGAATAAATCCAAATAAACCCACTCCGAGACATATTCTGATCAGACTCTCAAATACTGAAGAGAAGGAGCAAATTCTGAAAGCAGCAAGAGAAAAGCAATTCACCACATACAAAGGAAACAACATAGAGATTAAGTTGTGACTACTCAGCGGCCACCATGGAGGCGACAAGGCAGTGGCATGGCATATTTAAAACTCTGAGAGAGAAAAATTTCCAACCAAGAATACTTTATCCAGCAAAACTCTCCTTCAAATTTGAGGGAGAGCTTAAATTTTTCACAGTCAAACAAATGCTGAGAGAGTTTGCCAATAAAAGACCTACCCTATTTCAGATACTAAAGGGAGCCCTACCGACAGAGAAACAAAGAAAGGAGAAAGACATATAGAGAATTTTAACAGACATATATAGAACCTTACATCCCAAATCACCAGGACACTCATTTTTCTCTAGTGATCACGGATCTTTCTCCAGAATGGACCATATGCTGGGACCCAAAACAAGCCTCAATAAATAAAAAACAAAAACAAAAACAAAAACAACTGAACATATTCAAAGCACAATCTCTGACCACAATGGAATACAAATATAGGTCAATAATTTTTGAATTGTAGCTCCACTATTTACTTCCTACAGGATATAAAATACACAAATTCTAACGACAAATCATGGTTTTGAACTCAATGTAAAATATGTAATTTTTTACAAGAACTATATAAAGGTGGGGAAATGGAGGAGTATAGGTACATAGTTTACGTGTCCTATTGAAATTAAGTTGGTATCAAAGAAAAACAAGATGGTTATGGATTTAAGAGTTTAATTTTAAGCCCCACAGTAAACACAAAGAAATTATCAGAGAATATGACCATAGAGATGAAAAGTAGAGTATGGGTTAAGAGAAATGGGGGAAGGGGCAATGGGGAGTTAAGAAATGAGTGTAGGGTTGCTGTTTGACGTGAAGGGAAATTTCTAGTAATGGATGGTGGGAAGGCAATAGCATCACAACATTCTAAATGTGATTAATCCCACTAATGGAATGCTAGGGAGGGGGTGGAATGGGAAGATTTAGGCTGTATACATGTTTCCACAATTGAGAAAAAAACAAAGACAGTCCAAATAGATGACACTTGAATGCCAAGGATGACCCTGGATGGGATCTGAGGATGGAGGACAGAAGGCTCAAAGGCACACAGTTGAGACATAAGGAAAAGGAAATATAAAATGTAAGCTTTGTATCATTGTTGAATCTCTTGTACTTCTTAGCTGTGCTTAATGGAATTGCATAAAAGAATGTTCTTGTTCATGGGAACTGTACATGTGAATTATAGTGTTTGTTCAAGAATGTGTGCAGCTAGCTCTCGTATGTTCAGAAGACAGAGCAATAGATGATGGGAGGGAGGAAGGGAGGGAAAGAAATAGCCGTCTGACAACATGTTAAAGTTAGTGGATAGGGGTATCAAGGGGGGGGGGTCAGGGAATGTTGAGTTCCGTGTATAGGGTTTGTATTGTTTTTGCAACTGTTCCTATAACTTTGAATTTATTTCAAAATAAAATGTTAAAAAAAAAAAAAAGCTGCAGGAGGCCTGATCACAGACACAGAAAACATTTCAAACCAAATGGCCCTAGTTGCAAGCTCAGTAAATCACTGGCCCATCCCAGGGATCAACCCTCTTTTATCATCCTTCAAGTACTTTTCCATTAGCCCTTAAAAGTCCTGTGGTCCTTTGTCTAAACAAGGTTGAGTTCTACTCTATCTCCCTATCCTGGTAGTTATAAATAAAATCATCCTTGCCTGCTTCACTGTGTCCTGTGCAATTTTTTCTTTGACACTGACTAGGACTAAAGGGTCCTACGACTATAATCTGTAAATGGTGTCAGGGTAGAAGGGTAAGAAACAAACGTGCCCGAGGAGAGTTTATCCTCTAAGGGAAAGCTTGGTCACTACAATTACTCTACTTGAGATATAGTACACAGAGTATTTGCTTTGCAATTGAGAGGCCTTACATTTGATTTGATGCCTTAGCAATTCTGGGAGGAGTAACAGAAGTTGAAGGGAGACAACCAACCAAAGACTGCTACCTTTAACTGGAAGTCTCTTCCCCACATATTATAACTTCAGATGTGCTAATCTTTAAAGCAACAAATTATAGTTTCGATAGGTTTTAATGCATCAGGGAATGAAAGACAAAAACCAGCATCAACAGTGTGAAAGAAATGCTTAGAAGAGGTTTGTGCCAGGAAAAACATTTATTTGAAGATCTGTTTGAGCAGCTGTGCCAAAATAGTTGTATCACTCGAATTAAAAGTAGTTGCAGTGCAGAATTTTTAATTAGGTGCATAGTTAATATTTGGAAATGGACAGAGGTAATGGTAGCATATTGTTGTTAGTGTAATTAACAGTGATGAATTATGTGTGTGAATGTGGTTGAGAAGGGGACGTTTTGGGTCATGTATGTTACTAGAAGGAAAGCTACAGGATAAAACATGGGGACTGTAGAACACAGTGGACCCTGTTGTGGATGATGACTGTGGTTAATAGTACAAATGTAAGAATGTTCTTTAAGGAACTATTAACAAAGGTCTGTCGCTATTACAAGGTGTTAATAATAGGGTGGTATATGGGAAAAATAAACCTAAAGCAAAACATGAACTATAGCTAATGGCAATATTTTAATATTCTTGCATCAATTGTTAACAAAGGTACCACACAATGCTAAGTGCCACAATAGGGGGTATATGGGAATGTTGTAATTTTTATTCTTAGAAAAATGTTACATGTCACAGAAACAACCAAATTTCCTTGACAGTTGAATTGTTTTACTCTGATGCTTCTCTGAAAGTGCACGTGGTCAGCTTCAGGTCAAAGCTTCATCTTTGGCAAAAAACAAAAACAAAAAACAACCAAAAAAAAAAAAAATCCAACTTTACATGAGAAACAAGGCAAGTATAAAATTACGTTCTACCTGTCAATTAACATACCCTGGTAAGAATGTAAAGGTGGGACAAGGTCAGGAGTCTTGATTGACAGGGTTCTTTTGTACATCTTAAACTTTATATAGCTACATACTTCTACGGGATATAAATGTGTCCTTGTTGTCATAAGCCTGTTTTCTAGATAGATAGAGGCTTTCCTTGTCACAAGACCCCTGCCCTTGTATTAGCTAAAAATCTATTAAACCCCCCCACCTGGGGAATTCATACCATTCTCACAATATGGCCAAAAGCTCTGGAATATTTAAGCCTTGCCTAATAAAATAAAATATGCTAATAAGCCAAGCCCTCTATCTTAAAGCTTGTACCTAGGCACCTTATTTGTGTAATAATGAAACTAAGCCTAATTATAATTAGAGCCTAAGAGTCACCCCCTGAAACCTCCCTGTTGCTCAAGTACAGCCTCTCTCTAAGCCAAACTGCAAATACACTCACTACCTTGTCTACTACGTGGGAGCTGACTTCCAGGGGTGAGCCTCCCTGACACTGAGGGAGTATTACCAAGTGTTAATCAGTGATGCATATGGAGAAAGACCTTGATCAAAAGGGGAAAATATTAAATAATATAGAGTTTTTATACCTAAGAGACTTTATTATAGAGTCAGGAGGTCATTCTGGAGGTTACTCTTATGCAGGTCTTAGCCAAATTTCACAAACTGCCACAGTATGCAAAGCCTCAAACTAAAGTGCTCTTGAGGGCCCTAGGGATATCCGGACACCACAGGCAAGCCACATGGCTACATGAAATCAACACTCCTTTGGCAGGCTCTACCTGGGAATCTTTGTAAAGCTATTTTCCCAACATAACATAGTCATATTCACTTATAAATCCCCTAATCATGATTCTTCTACTTCTTTTATTTGAACCTATAATTTTCAATTCACTTGTTACGTTTATTTCTCAGAGATGTAAAGCCTCTGGATTGTTCGTATACTGGTTGAGCCCTGAAACCTAGCAGGTATGCAGTCAACTCCCACTCTCTAGTTCTTCAGGCTTGCCACGGACAACTAACAAGATGATGATGACGGATCAGCCCCATCCTGAAAGCAAGGAGTATCTTCAACTGCAGGCAAAACAATTCCATTCCTCTGCTCCATGATTTCTATTTCCTTCCTCAGCCTGAAGCAGTCAGAATGGTCATCATCACAAATCCCTCAAGACTGAAGAATGAGCAAAAATGAGGGGGGATTTTAACTGCTAACTGCAGTGGATTTATTGTTATTGTAGTTATTACTTTGTGTTAATTGAGTAATTTGTAACATTGCTATCTAAAGAAAAAAGGGACATGACCTATGCAAACTATTCTTAAAAGGTTCAGGGGAAAAATAATGTGTACATGTTAAACACTGGGGAATTTGAGTAATGGGTATAAAGAGTTCTTTGTAATATCCTTGCAACTTCTCTGTATATTTGAAGTTATTTCAAAACAAAACATTTTTAAAAAAGTAGTTGCAGAATGCTGTACTATAAAAGACTTCTGTGGTTTAAAATTAGGTTTAGGATTAGGATTACCAGTGTCACCTACCATCACTAAATTTCCTTGTTGCATCCTTTCATTTGATTTGGCCGTCAGTTGTTGACATATAGGTATACAACAGCTTTTCCTTTTCCATCCCCTGCTACTCTGGTTGAAGTATCTCCTCCAATTTTAGGAGGCTATTTGAGGTGATTTTTTTAAGGTTTAAAATTCTTCGAGTCTCGGTATTAAAATATCATCCTGTTAGTTACAATATATATTATGCAGTATGAAACTAAATTATGTTTTTAAAATAGTTACATATAGACTAGAAGGATATAGCCAATGTGCTGGTTTGAATGCATTATGTTCCCCCAAACACCATTATCTTTGAGGTAATCTTGCGTGGGCAGAGGTATCAGTGTTGATTAGACTGCAATTCTTTGAGTATTTCTGTGCAGATGCACCCCACCCAACTGTGCGTGATGACTCTGATTGGATAATTTCCATGGCGGTGTAACCCCACCCATTCAGGGTGGGTCTAAATTAAATCACTGGAGCCATATAAATGAACTGACAAACAGAAGGAACTCAGTGCAGCTGTGAGTGACATTTTAAAGAGGAGCTACAGCGAAGAGGGACACTTTGAAGAATGCACAGTAGCTGAGAGAGGAACTGCAGTTTACAGAGACATTTTGGAGACAGCCTTTGAAAGTAGACTTTTGCTCTGGAGAAGCTAAGAGAGAACAAACGCCCCAAGAGCAACTGAGAGTGACATTTTGGTGAGAAGCTGAAGCCTAGAGAGGAACATCCTGGGAGAAAGCCATTTTGAAACAACTTTGGAGCAGATGCCAGCCACGTGCCTTCCCAGCTAACAGAGGTTTTCCGGACACCACTGGCCACCCTCCAGTGAAGGTACTGATTGTTGATGCATTACCTTGGACACTTCATGGCCTTAAGACTGTAACTGTGTAACCAAATAAACCCCCTTTTTAAAAGCCAATCCATTTCTGGTGTTTTGCATTCCAGCAGTATTAGCAAACTAGAACATCCAAATAGATTTGTATGTGATTATTTCTGTACAGTTTCCACATTGTTTACAGCAATCATATTTTCATATTCAGAAAAAAAAATTACAACATGCTCTTCATAGTGCAGATGTCAAGAGACATGGTATTCAAATTAACAGAATCTCTTATACTTCTTTCCCAGTTTTGCCTGACGTTTCATCTTTTATAATTAAAGGTTTGGACTTTAGTCTTCAGAGTTGTTTGTAGCTCTGGACTTTCCATCACATTGCTGGTTGAGGCCTTTGCTTATAAAGAGACACTGCCTCTAACTGGTAACTTCCTGGTAAGCTGGTCTGCTGCTGCTCACTAGCAGTCCGTGGCTGGCTCTATCATTTGAATCTGTGTTCCAGTGAGTTTTACCCGCCTTGCTAGAAGTTGTCTCATTTCAGCTTTCTATTAGGAATCTGTCTGGAATCCTGCCATGAGTCATTCTCAACATATAAAATACTCAGAATGTTGGGCTGGAATACTGGACTAGACACTGAACTGTGTTCCAAATGCTCACAGCAGTGAGCCCATCATGCTATTTAATACTTAGTACAGCTTAGAAATGACAATGATGAAAGTGATCCAGGAATCAGATGTGACAGTTAAAGCACATCTTGAGTCTCACAGCCACAGAGAGGACAAAATTGTCACACTGCAGATCTTGTGCTCCTATCCACCAACCTCCAACAGAACACTAATAGACAATATAAAACCTAAGCATTTAATAAAACTTTACATAAAGCAATAATGGGAAGAAAGACTACCTTTTCTTTATATTGCTTTGTACCAATTAGCTTCAAAATCCCATAAACTGCAACACTAGAAAGTCTGTATTGTCAGAAAACAGCCCTTCATTCCAAATGTTATTTTAAAGAATATCTGCAAAAATGAATACTAAAGATTACTCATTAGAGACCATCATGGAAGTTTCTTTGCCCTTTCGTAGCCTATATTCAGCCTCTAAATCTATACAATTCTGTTCTTTCTGGTCACTGGATCAGAGGTTTTGCTTCTTCCTTTTATTCTGTCTCTTGCTTCTGCCCACTGTCCCTACTTCATATTGATAATGAAGTATAAGGCATCTTGAAATTACAAATCAAAAGCATTCTGCTTTACATGCTAAAAAAAAAAAAAAAAAGCACGGAAATATCCAAAAGTGAATAGATTAAAAATATTGTTTCCTAAAATATGTTTTATATAGGAAATTGCCTTTAAGTGAATCTAGTACATAAATGATAAGGAACACAGGCCTAAGTGAAATTTATTTTTCTCCTGAAAAGTAAGGAAGACACAAGATGACTGTTTTAGGTTACATATGTGTGAAGGACATATATCAATTAAAATTCAATAGGTACTAAAATAAGACTGAAAAACTAGTAAGGGCTTTTGGCAAAATTCTTTTCAAAAACCATTTATATCACCCTTGGGAAACTATTACTTGTTTTCAAAGATAAATTGGTTAATATAAAATTTACTTTTCAAAAATTTAAAACATTTCCATCACCTGGTCTGTATATGGAGACAGAAGGAAATGTAAGCTCAGGGACAACTTATGCATTTTAATTAACAGTATGCCTTTTCTACCAAACTAAATTGAGTTTAAAAGATTCCTTTTCTCCTGCTCTAGAATTCTAATTACACTGGTTGAAATAAAAGCAAACAAGGACTGGGTAGCTGCCTAGACGAGAGAGAAAAAAAAAAAGGAAATTTAATTGTGAGAATAATCTGAAAGAGGCCCACTGATCTTACAGTACAAATCTCATTAACCAATTTAATAAAGGAGCTAGTCTTCATTGGTCACATTGGATATCTTCTACACAAATAACTGCAAAAAGTGCAAGAAAATACTTATCTCATTAAAATGCCAACTCAGTTCAGCAAAAAAGACACATTAACAATCTTATCAAGGAGATCTTAAATTTTATTTTGGCTTATTGATGTTAGAATGCATGTTTCCTCTAACTTCAATAACCTTTTCCTCAAAACAATAACCACCACAAAAAAACTGAAAAGGTAGTCTAGACTTAAATCTTTTCACCAACTATTTTATAGCCCACAATATAAATTATGCATTTTTGTTTTAAGAAACTGCAGGAAAAGATTTGGGTTTGAACTGCTTGGTTCAGAGTGTGACTTCAAGAGGTAAACTTACACTAAGATGCAGACTGAAGAGCTGTCACTAAAAGCATGCCAAACAGTTTTGAAAGTTTCTTACTTGGTGCAACCTAAAGAAATTACTGAGCCTTTTCAGTATTTTCTCTCAACATATGCAGGTCTTTCCTCCTGGCTTTACCACCCTCCCTACTCAGTTTAAACTTCATGTTAACTATGTTCTCAAGTGCCTTAGCTTCCTTGACCTCTGTGATGGTTAGGTTCTTGTGTCAACTTGGCCAGGAGATAGTACCCAGCTGTCTGGTCAAGCACACACTGGCCTAACAATTGCTGTGAGGACGTTTGAGGCTGGTTGGTAAACCAACAGGCTGGTTTATTAAATCATCAGTCAATTGACTGCAGCTGTGACTGATGACTCACCAAAGGGCGTGCCTTCCACAATGAGAGAATGCAATTGGCTGGATTTAATCCAATTAATCAGTTGAAGACTTATAAGAAGACAGATAGAGAGAGGACCTTCACTTCTTCTTCGGCTGCCCAGTGAAGCATTTCCTGGGGAGTTCGTCAAAGTTGCCGGTTTGTTTCCTGAGGAGTTCAACGGACATCTTCCTTGGAGTTGACAGTTTGCTTACCGCTCTACAGAATTTGGACTCGTGCATACCCACAGTTGCATGAGTCACTTTTACAATTTGATAGTCAGAGACACCTCTCATTGATTCTGTTTCCCTAGAGAACCCTAACTAATACAACCTCCTATGCCTACTTTGCTGATCTTCAGTTCTTGTAAATCCATTTCAACTCCTGCCCTAGGATGAGGCAAGGGCTATGAAAATAGGCAATATCATTGTGCTAACTGATGTCACTACAAATTTGTGTTATTCAACTGTAGCTAGTTGATCAGGGTTACTCACTAAATGCTTTCAAACTTTCCTAGTGGACTTTCAGATGACTTCCCCACAGCGGCTGTTCAGAATTCCTATTTCTTAGTAGATAGCTTCCCCTCCTATTTGACTGAAATTCACCCCCACAACTCTGTTCTCTATCACAACGTTTTCTTAATTTTCTTTATTTTTTTTCTCTTTGATTATATCTTAGGTGAAGAATTATCCCTACTTCTTTGCAAGATTATCCCTTTAATTCTTCAATTAGTTCTTCTCTCTTACACTCTTTAATGTCTCTAACCTCAAAGGCTTCCTTCCCAACCTTAAAACATGTCTACTTCTATACTACCACCCCGCACCCTCTCCCTCCACAAAACCACTATCAACCATGCTGCTTTCCACCTAATCTAGTTTTCAACTGTCATTGCTTTCCATTGCTTTTTTCTCATCCTATTTTTCCTTTTGGAAACATATGGCACTGCTCTTTCTTGAAATTCTTTTCTTCTTTGAATCATATGACACGATTCTCTAAAAAGGCAGGAACTTACTTGCCCAACTCTGTCTTTGATCACTTCTATGTCTCCTTTACTAACTCTTGCTCTTCCAGCTGCCCAAAAAACATTCCTCAAGGCTTCTTTGCCCTTTTCACACTTTGAGAGTTCAACATTTCTGAGAACTTCAAGTTATCATTTCAATGAAGACAATATCTTAAGTTCTTTATTGATTTTCAGTTCCGAATTTCCAACTGCTCTTTAGATTTATCTTTCAGATATGCCTCCTGTTCCTTAAACTCAGTTTATGTTCCCAAACCTACTCCAGTCCCATGTTTCCTATTTTATTGTAACTCCAAACTTTTGGTCCACACCTCAGGCTTTTAAGCCTCATAGTCATCTTAGAGTTCTCACATCCTACTCTTATCCAATTCCAATCAATTCCCATATCTTATCAATCCCATTGCTACCCTTTTAAGCTTCTATATACTCCTATTTTTTTTTCTGTCAACAATAGCATAATTCAGTGGTAGAGAACAGGCCCAAAATTACAACTGGATTTGAATGCCAGATCCTCCAGTTACTAGCTTTGTGATTTTGAACAAGTTCCTTAACTGCCTCAAAACTTAATTTCTGCATCTATAAATCCAGATGTTGTAAGGTATCAAAAGGCCAAGCATATAAAACACTAAGTACAGTGCATGGCAAATAGCTAATGTCAAAATGTAGTTGTTATTGTTACAACTACTGCAATAGCCTTTGATCTTTTCTTCTTCTAATACATCCATCACTGTGCACCATAATCCTAAATATAGACTGGATGATACTATCCTTTCTTGAAAACACTTCCAGTGACTCCGCATTGCTTAAAGGATAGAGTCAAAACTGCTTAGTATGATTTTCAAGACCTTCCACAAAATAAACCAATCTCAATTCTCCCCCAAGGTATTGAAAAAACACCTTCCATCTAAAAACTGATCTTAAAAATGTGAACTATTAAAGTCCTGTTTACTTTATTTAACAGCTATTTATCCCATGAATATGAGAAATTCACTTGAAAATTTAATAAACAATTTTTGAAATTTCATCCTTTAATCAGAATTTTAAAATATTTCTGTGTGATCCTGCAAGAGACTGAAGTTAGTGTTTCAGATGCCCATGACAGTTCCTGCCTCACAGTTCACATTTCTACAGTAGACATCCAATTTCAGGGCAAATATTTACTTGAATCCCTTCTCACTTGGCTCGTATAGAACTCTGCATCAGAAGCCAAAGGAAAGAGAACTTGGAAGAGTTTCAAAGATAGCAGGTGGAAGAAAAAGTAAGCCAAATGCTGAATATAATGACAAAAGAATTGTAATATCCTTTAGTGATAATAACATGGTATTATAAAATTTGACTATTCTTCAAATTTGTTTTACTTTTTCCTAAGTATTCCTTATAGAAATCACCTATTTGCCACCAACTAAAATAAATCAGTTTATCAACAAATCTATACATTTTCCTATTTCATGTTGCTTATTGATTAGATTGCATCTAAGTGACCATTTCTATTTGGATAAGTAATTAGATGTTTAAGTAAGTAAATCTGAAGAGAAATCCGTGATTCTCCTTTTCAAGTTTTTTTCTATTCCATTCGTTTATCCTACTATTAATTTGCAAATACATGTTATCAGAATGTTATTTTTTGAATAATACATGTTCCTGGGTGAAAAAGGAGAAAAGATTCTTAGCTTTCTACCTTCTATTGGCCATTCCTTACACCAGCTAGTCAATACTTAAAAAGTTCAACATTAGGTGTATAGAAAATCTGTCATATGAAATAGTGATAAAAGAATATGAAGCCAAAGAAATGTAGGAATAAAAAGTGTTATTCAGGTGTGTTGGGCAATTGATTAATAAAAATGCTTTCCTACTCTTCATGATCTTGTGGTATATGATGTGTTTATCAGCTTTAAAAATGTAAATTTTTGAGTTCTTTTCCAATTCTAAACAATATTCCCTTATAGTTCTTAAAAATAAAAAAGAAGGGAAAGGAGCCTATAGATTAAAAGAGAATCCAATGTGTGGTCCTGTTGGATTCTGATTCAACAACTAAAAGATTAAAAAAAAAAACACTTATGGGACAGTCAGGAAAACTGAAACAATTACTAGATATCTGATGATATAAGTAAATATTTTTAGCATTTTTAGATGTGATTATGTATTTTGGTTATCTTATCTGTCAGAGAAATATGGAAAAAAGGTATGAAAAATGATTTGCTTTAAATAACCCAGTATTTGTGTGTGTGTGTGTGTGTGTTGTGGTGTGTGGTGTGCAGGGAATGAGTGGGAGTAAATATGAAATAGGACTGGCCAGATGTTAATAACTGATGATGCTAGGTACAGATCCACTATATTATTTTATAACAATTATATCATATATATTGATATAATTTATATATTATATATATTATCCACTATATTATTTCAACTTCCATAAATTTTCAAAGTGTCGTAATAATATATTAAGAAGAGTATCCACTATATTATTTCAACTTCCATAAATATTTTCAAAGTGTCATAATAATATATTAAGAAGAGTATAAAATGGAAGTTTATAGTTATTTATTATTAAAAAATATTGGGGGTGGGAATTGAATAGATTTTGGGATTTTCCAAGAAAAGTCTTCAAACACAGCATTTTTTATTTTTGGTTTTCATCTTGCATAGATAAATTAATAGTAGAGGATGCTACTGAGGAACAAATTAAACAGATTTATGAGTTTGGATTTTTTTCTTTGTGGTATTTGTTAACTCTTTCTACTGCTGCAGTATTAAATGAAAGTTATGCAGCTTCCTTAGGGTTCATGGAGTCTACATCACAATAGGCAAGCAGAAGACAGGGGAAATGAGTGCCTACTGGGTGAAGAAATACAGAAATAATAAGAGAAGAACTGTTACTGTTTTTTGTGAAGAAATGGTTTCTAAAACAAACAAAAAAGAGAAAAGAAAACTCTCCTCCATGAACTATATTCTCCTAAACAGTAATATAAGCCAAGATGGATTACCCAAGTGGAAAAACCCACCTACTTTGCTCCTAAAATTATTCCATTTTAAGCCTACCTTCTCTTACAATTAAATCCACAAAGGAGAAAGGGGAAAAGAGTTATTATTCTATTATAAAGAAATACAGAAGCAATGAGTTATGAATAATACAAATGAAATAGGATACAACTCAACACAACCTGGAGATGTAAAGGGAATGAAACCATTGTGATTAAGGTATAGCAAACGCTATGCAATACAACTACTGAGGAGATATAAATATTTCATAATAAGTTTGAGTGGTGTGTCTTTTTGCAGAGGATTTACAAGATTTACCAGATCTCTTTCACAGCATTTATAGAATAAGAATAAGTGGAAATATGTAAGCAAAAACTGTTTTAATGTTCAAATAAAGGTTAAGACACAAAACAGAAAGTGAAACTTTAAGGATTATGCAAACAATCAATGTTTTGTTCCTTAAAGCCAAGAGAATATTTTGAATATATCTAGACACTTAATATAATATATTTGAGTAGGGCAGGCTCTGAAAGCTGTGGCTATCCAACAGCCTAGAGCAGATAAGTATTCACCTTCACCATAACTTTCCTTTTCGTTGAGTTTCTGATGAAATTACAAATTCACTGTCCTCATTCAGGTTCTTGCCAGTTTCGGTGAAGGACATTTAAGGCATCATTCAGAAGCTCTGGCCAGAGTTGTAACCTTTGGGTCATTCATAAACCTTTTTTTTTTTTAAGAAAACTTAAACAAGGTTGATTTTTATTTCAATTAAGCCCAAAATTATTTTTAAATGGAAAAGGGGCCAACAAGTTTTCTTGGTCGTGTTTACTCTTTGTCCCTACTTCTAGATTCTATTGAGTCAACAGACTCACTGAAAACGCTGAAGTTACTGAAGCAAGGATAGATGACTGTCTCAAAGGAGGCAGGGAAAAGCCTCAGGGTACTAAAAGCCTATCTCTAGAGCCACCTGCCTCCTTAAAAAGTACAAATTAAACCTTGTAGGTCATCAGGAAATGCCTTACGGCCTTCAAGATAAAATGGACCACCCTCTCAGCTGTGTAAGTTTCCATTTTTGAGTTGAACACTTGGTATCATAATTCCTCAAAGGACATATAAGTATCCTTAAAAGGAACTCTCCCATGAATGTGGAAAACATGCTTAATTAAGAGTCAAATTAACTAGAACCCTCAGGAAATAGGCTGTGTTCTACTTTCTACTTTTAGAGTAAAATAGCAACTTCCAAGAAAACAAACTGACCAAGAATTACAAAAGATAAACTTCTAAGAAGTCTGGGGTCAGAGTCAGCCCAAGCCTCTCAAGAGGAAGTAGGGTATATGGAAAG